>NW_022196891.1:82518579-82523500 GCF_008632895.1 Mastomys coucha
AAAAAAAAAAAAAAAAAAAAAAAAGAAACCAAACCAAACCAAAACACAAACCAAACTAATAAACAAACAAAAATCAAATCAAACCAACCAACCAACCAACCAAACACACAAACAAACAAAAACCAACCCATAAAATCGTTCAAAGACCGACTTTATTTTACTTTATTGAGATTTGGTTGACTTTGAATGTGGAATGTCCTCAGTGGGCTCTGGTGTCTGAACGCTCAGCCCCCTGCCGCCGGTGCTGGATCAAGAGGCTGTAGAACACTGAGAAGAGGGGTCTAGCTGGAGGTAGTGGGTCACTGGGGTCAGGACCTTAAGGTTCACAGCCAGATGCTCCTCCTCTTTCTGCTTCTGGCTCAGTGAGACATAGGCAAGCCCTGGCCGGGCCCCCACCATGCCATCTTTGTGATGGTGGACCGTCTCCGCTCAAAGCATGAGCCCAGCCAGGTACGCGCTTTCTTCCTTGAGTTCCTTTTCGAGCCGTTGGGCACAGTAAAAGTACCTGGTACAAGCACGGAAAGTGTCTTACACAAAGGTGCTGTTCACAAGCTTGTGGCTCACGCTTGTTTTGTAAACTATACTTCTCTTTAGCATAGGGATTTGAGGACAGGAAGAAAAAACAAAACATAATGAAACCAACCAACAAAAATAACAAACAGACGAGCGAACGTGTAGAGCTAGAGGCCGGAGGCCGGAAGTTTGAAATGGAATTCCGGTACTCTCTTTGTGCATAGAAATGTCATAACTATGCCATTCAATTAAAAAGGACATATAGCCGGGCGGTGGTGGCGCACGCCTTTAATCCCAGCACTTGGGAGGCAGAGGCAGGCGGATTTCTGAGTTCGAGGCCAGCCTGGTCTACAGAGTGAGTTCCAGGACAGCCAAGGCTACACAGAGAAACCCTGTCTCGAAAAAACCAAAAAAGGGACATATAGATGAAATGAGCCCACTCTTTTCATACGAGGACAGCACGGGCGGCGGCTGTTCAGGAGGCAGCTGTTCGGCTTCTACGGTATCAGGTACTTTTTATCTCTCTCAGAGCCGTTATGTCTTGGGGGAAGCTCTGTGAGTTTTCTCAGGTTTAGTTGTGAACAAACCCAGTACTCTGCGCTCACCTATAAGGTCACTAAGCGACTCAAATTGGATATTAAATGATAGAAATGGAACATTTTTGTGGTACCGGTGGAGAAGCCCAGGGCCTGGTGCCCATTAGCTGGATGCTCTGTGGCTGAGCCACGTCTCTACCCCTTAGAGCTAAAATTCATCACTCTCTACTATATACGTGGAATGCTTTTGCTTTACTCATATTAATTCATCTATTGTTGACTCCTCTGCAAGGGGACATGCTTATTATAGAGAGAAAGACACTGGGACAGAGACTACACAGGTCTTGGTTAGTGTTAAGCAACCAGCAGTGCAGTGTTGTGCGGAGCAGTGCAGTGCAGTGCAGTGCAGAGAGGAGCTACCATGCCCAGAGGAGGCTCTGCTGGTCCCCACCTCTCCTTTGCCCTGGTTTCTGTAAGAAGCCAAGCTACTCAGCTGACACAAGGTGGGTGGGTGGGTGGGGCGGAGGCTGGGATAAAGTGGGTGTGGGGCGGAGGATGGCTCATGCTCCCACTGTCACCGGGGAGGGTTGGGGGGGCAGGGAAGACTTGAAGAGGGAACCTTTGACCTTGTCTTTAGTTCCGATGAACACTGGGGAAGAAGCGAGCTTTCAGGACACACAGCTGCTTTCCTGGTAAACCGCTCTCTAGCCATAAAAGGAATTTCTCTATGGAGTCGGATGGTGAATAAGCCATGTGACACAGGGCTTTAAGGGACGGACTCATTAACCTCACCATCCCGTTCAATGTGGGAAAGGCCAGGTGAACGTCTCCACCTCTCCAGTCATCGCTCTCGTAATTACCCACTTGGTGCCCTATATTATTGTTTTCTCCAGGGCTGGAGAGCATGATGATAAATCAGCGTGGGTGTTCAGATCACAAGCTCCGAGGCTGGACCACTTGCGTTTAGATCTTAACGGGCATCGCTTACACCAGTTGGAGGACGGTAGACAAGTTGCTTGATCTCAGTTTACCATTCCCAGAAATGGGGTCACTGTGGGTGTGATTAGATAAAGGCTCCCCATAGTTGCATGTGTAAAGGCTCAGTCCTCAGCTTGATGCTACTGGAAGGTGTGAGAGGTTTAAGAGGTAGGGCAGCAGCGGGATGCAATCGACCACGGGATGTGAGATTGTGGGATGCTGGCCCCATCCTCTTCCTTTATTCTTGGTCACGAGAGCATTGCTTCTGGGATACACTGCTGGGCAGAGGGCCCAACTGAGGCATATTGTATGGGCAATTGAGCATAGATCCAAACTTGCAAAACTATGAATTAAAGTAAACCTTTCCTTTATAAAACTAAGCCCTCAGTATTCTGTCTTAGTAACAAAAAGCTGATGAATGCAGTAATGCTCCCTCCTTCGTCAGTTCCTGTGATCATATAGCACAGATCTGGCAATGTGCTGAGAACAATGTTACACAAAGAATTTATTCCTAACTTGCTAAATAAGTAACTATTATTATTATTTAAGTTGTTATGTTTCTGGTGGAAGTCCTAGGAATCCAGCCGCTTCATTACCTTTGCCCTCTGCAATGGCTTCTTTGGTTTGCTCCCAAATGTGCTTTTCCAGCCGTCGCCTTTCATGATTTCTTCCTGAACTCACACTAACAGATGACAAGTTCACACGTCTCTGATTTATTTTGTTGTTGGTTTGCTTTGAGACGAGGGCTCTTTAAAGTAGCCAAGGCTAGCTTTAAACTTGGTATGTACCTAGGGATGGCCTTGAACTTCTGACTGTCCTGTTTTCACCTCTGGGTTTCTGGTGTTATTAGCATGTGCCTACATGTCTGCTTTTGTGGGGTTCCGAAGCCAGTCCAGGGCTTCTTGTATCTACCACATCTCCAGTAATATGTACTCCCCCCCATTAATTTATTTATTTACTTTACATCCTAATTGCAGCTCTCCTCCTCCCAGTCCCACCCACAAGGCCCCTCCCTCCTCTCCTCCCTTCACCTCTGAGAAGGGGGAGGTCACCCCTGGATACCAATCTACCCTAGCACATCAGGTCACCAAAGGACTAGGTATGTCTTTTCTCATTGAGGCCAGACAAGGCAGTGCAGTTACAGGACTAGGATCCACGGGCAGGCAACAGAGAAAGGGAACCCCCTTGCTCCAGTTGTTGGGGGATCCATATAAGATCAAGCTGCACATCTGCTACATATATGGGGGGAGGCCTAGGTCCAGTCCCTAAATGCTCTTTGGTTGGTGGTCTGGGAGCCTGCAAGGATGCAGGTTAGTTGACCCTATTGTTCTTCTTCTTGAGTCTCTATACCACTGGGTCCCTCAATCCTTCCCTCAACTCTGCCACAAGACTTCCTTTTTTTTTTTTTTTTTTTTTTTTTTTTTTTTTTTTAAGATTTACTATTATAAATAAGTACACTGTAGCTGTCTTCAGACATACCATTACCAGATCTCATTACGGGTGGTTGTGAGCCACCACGTGGTTGCTGGAATTTGAACTTAGTACCTTCAGAAGAGCTGTCAGTGCTCTTACCCGCTGAATCATCTCACCAGCCCCCCATTTTTTCTTTTTAGAAAGCAGCAGGGAGCCAGTCCCACAACACCCAGAGGAAGCTCCACACCCAGGCGCTTGGACACACTCAGGATCAGAGGTGAGGAGGACACAACATCTGCCCCAACACCTGGAGCAACTGGGACCAGCAGGACCAGGCACACAGGAACTCCACCAGCAGAGTGGCTTGGGATCCTTCCAGTCTCTCTGGGCTGGTGTCCTGAGCAGACCTTGGGCCCAGGCTCCACAGCCAGTCCCACAACATCCAGAGGAAGCTACTGCACTCCCAGGTGCTCTAACAAGTGAAGGATCACAGGATTCCAGAATCACAGGATCACAGAGACAGCTTGACTCTGAGGAGTTCTGACACAATCAGGATCACAGGAAGGACAGGCTCCAGTCAGATTTAGCAAGGGCAGGTAGTACTAGAGATAACCAGATGGCAGGGGACAATCATAAGAAAATAAACAACACAAACCAAGGTTATTTGGCATCATCAGAACCCAATTCTCCTACCATAGCAAGTCCTAGACACACCATCACTCCGGAAATGTAAGATTCAGATCTAAAATCACTTCTCATGATGATGATACAGGACTTTAAGAAAGACATAAATAGCACCCTCAAAGGAATACAGGAGAACACAGGTAAACAGCTAGAAGCTCTTAAAGAGGAAACACAAAAATCCCCTAACTACAGGAAAACACAATCAAACAGGTGAAGGAAATGAGCAAAACCATCCAGAATCTAAAAGTGGAAATAGAAACAATAAAGAAATCAGAGAGACAACCCTGGAGATATAAAGCTTAGGAAAGAAATCAGGAGTCATAGATGCAAACATCACCAACAGAATACAAGAGATAGAAGAGAGAATCTCAGGGGCAGAAGACACCATAGAAAACATTGACACAACAGTCAAAGAAAATGCAAAAACCAAAAAGCTCCTAACCCAGAATATCCAGGAAATCCAGGACACACTGAGAAGACCAAACCTAAGGATAGTAAGTATAGAAGAGAGTGAAGACTCCCAAGGTAATGGGGCAGTAAATAGCTTCAACAAAATTATAGAAGAAAACTTCCCTAACCTAAAGAAAGAGATGCCCGTGAACATACAGGAAGCCTACAGAACTCCAAATAGACTGGACCAGAAAAGAAATTCTTCCCATCACATAATAATCAAAACATCAAATGTACTAAACAAAGAAAGAATTTTAAAAGCAGTAAGGGAGAAAAGGTAAGTAACATATAAAGGCAGGCCTATCAGAATTACACCAGACTTCTCATCAGAGACTATGAAAGCTAGA
>NW_022196891.1:82524536-82529579 GCF_008632895.1 Mastomys coucha
AAGAAAATACTAGTAGTGATGTATTATTTTTAAATATACAGTTAATATGTTTGGAGTTATTTAAAATTCATATTGAGAAAAACGTAACTTCAGTATTGCTGTAGACAAGCATCTACATAAGACTGTTAAATTGATTGTTGTTTTATATTAAAGAACTTTTATAATACTCATTTTATTGTTATAATATTTTATAAATTTTAAGGAATATGACAAAAAAGATATTGTAGGGTTGAGGGGGGTCTCTGGGAGAAGTTGGGGTACAGAAGGGAAACAAGAATGTGATTTAATTCTATTTACTTAAAATATGTTTTTAAATGTTATCAAATTCAGATAAATTGAAATCATGTAACTTTTGTCATCATAATGCAATAAAAGTTAAAACAAAAACCAAAGGGGGGCGGGGGGAGGGGGGAAAGCCGCTGGACCTCTGCAGGGTCTGCTGTTCTGTTTCACAGAGAACAGCGCCACCTACTGGGCAAGCTCATCTAACCAACACCAGGCATTCGCATTCTAAACTTACTAGAATGTTCTGTTTCCGTCGTGTACAAAACCAACTGTACATTCAAATAACCTCACACAAAGTGTAAAGAACATGTTGTTTTTTGTTGGTCTGAAGAAACTATGGAATTTTATACATGGATACACGTATGTTAGGTACAATAATATTTCTTGAAATGTGGTTACTTTTTATTTCACATACGATAACTACATACTTGTTAATGTACACAGTATGGTGCTGTATGCAATGGAATATGCCTGTGCCATGGAATGATCGGATCATGCTAACTAAGGTACCACACAGCACACAGTTGTTTCTGTCTGCTGAGAAACACTTGGCAATGTGGGAGATTTTAGTTATGTTATTAATTGCAGTTGGTACATTGTGTGTCAGAAATCACCTGGAGAGCTACCACACAGATTCCTGGCCCCCCTCAGACCCCAGCACCCTGCCCACAAAGAAAGCCAGGCCATGGTTAGCGGTGGAAACACAACCCATGATGAAGCTCATGGCCTGGATTCCTAGTCTTTTTTTTTTCCTGAGTTGTTCTCCAGTGTCCAAAGCTACCATCTTGAGCCTCACCCTAGGGCTTATAGCTCTCAGTGAAGCACATTATGGCTTCTTAAACTTTTTACATTTATGAGCTCTTGTGCTAGGACGTTTTTATGCAACCTCAGGTATACAGGTATATGAAATAGGTGCTTAAATCAAACACCCATAATAAATCACAAAGAAATTTATCTTAGAGCAATTTTTTTGATGTGTATATAATTTTACTGTTCATTAATGATGACAAACGTTTACATATCAGTGAAATGGATGTACTTGTTCATCTGATAAACTTGTTCACATGAAGAATTAAATCTTGGGACTAGAGAGATGACTCAACAGTTAAGAGCTGGTGCTACTCCTGCAGCAGGCCCGGGTTTAGTTCCCGGCACCTGTATGGTGGTTTAAAAATCACTGGTAACTCCAGTTCCAGGAGATCTGATGCCATCTTCTGACCTCCACAAGTACCAGGCATGCACATGGCACACATATACACATATAAACATTTGAGCAAACATTCATATACATAAGATAATTAAACTAAAAAGCTAAATCTTCGCTGAGTTATTTAGCATGCCAGGAATGTTGAGCATCTTTAACGTCTTCCAGCCTTGATTGCCATTTTGGTTTCATAACCATCGATGTTGAGAACTCCGCTTTGCATAAATATATACTACAGAATGCAGAGATATGTTCAGTTCTCCTTCAGAAACTGTTGGAGATTTGGTTTGGTTTGGTTTTCCTTTGCTGTGAAAAATCCATGACTAAAGGCAGCCAGTAGAGGAAAGGGTTAATTCCATTTTTACCGCTTCCTGGTCACAGTCCGTCATACCCAGGGCAAGAACTGAAACAGAAACCACGGAGGAACATTGAATATTGCCTTCTCCCCAGGGCTTGCTCAGTTTGCTTTCTTATGCACTCAGGGACAACCTGCACAGTAGTAGCTCTGCCGTAGGGGCCTAGGACCTCCTGCTTCAGTCACCAATTAAGAAACAACTCCCACAGACTTGACCAGAGGTCATTCTGATGGAGGCGGTTTTGCTATTGAGACCCAATCTTCCCGGATATGCCTAAGTTTGTGTCCAGTTGACAAAATATTAGCTAGCACAAAATTCTATCCTCACCTGAAGCCAAAATTTCCTGAATGATTGACAAAAACAAAAAAACAAAAAACCAAACCATTTTGCTTATGTGTTTGTGTAAATGCATGGCATGTGTGTACAGGCGCCCCAGAGGTCAGAAAAGGGTGCTGGATTCCTCAAAGGTAGAGTTCTGGGCAGGTGTGAGCCGCCCGATGTGGGTACTGAGAACCAAACTTGAGTTCCCTGGAAGAGCCAAAAGAGCAGTCTCCATCAGCGACAAACAGGCAAGCAGGACGTGTCTCTGAGATGTCAGCTCCGACTGTACGGAGCCTGCCCTGTCACTGATAGTTTCTGTCACTGGAAACAGCCAAGGAAGCAACTTAAAGGGAGGAGGGTTTATTCAGGGCCATGGTGCGGTGGTTTGAAAACGCTTAGCTCAAGCAGAAGGCGTGGCCTTGTTGGAGTAGGCGTGTCACTGTGGGGATGGGCTTTGAGACCCTCCTCCCAGCTTCCTGGAAGATGGTCTACTGGCTGCTTTTGGATCAGGATGTAGAACTCTTAGGTTCTTCTCTAGCACCGTGCCTGCCTGGATGCTGCCGTGCTTTCTGCCTTGATGATAATGGACTGAACCTCTGAACCTGTTAAGCCAGCCCCAATTAAGTGTTGTCCTTTATAAGAGTTGCCTTGGGAGCCGGGCATGCCTTGGGGCGCATGCCTTTAATCCCAGCACTTGAGAGGCAGAGGCAGGTGGATTTCTGAGTTCGAGGCCAACCTGGTCAACAGAGAGAATTCCAGGACAGCCCGAGTTACATAGAGAAACCCTGTCTAGAAACACCCCCCCTCTCCAAAAAAAAAAAAAAAAAAAAAGTTGCCTTGGTCATGGTGTCTGTTCACAGCAATAAAATCCTAACTAAGACACACGGTTTGAGGGTGGAGACAGGAGGATGATGGAGTGGCCCATGACCGGGGCAGCCGTTTGGTGAGGCGGCTTGCTTACATCTTAGACTACTGCAAAGCAGAAAGCTGGACCAACAGTGGGGCCAAGTTCTAATCCCTTACCCTGTTCTTATCGTACTACCTCCTCCAGCGGGGCCCGCGTCGTCATAAAGGTCTCACTCAGGTCCTTCCAAAACAGTACGATCATCTAGGGGACCCAAGTGTTCAAACACGAGTCTGTGTGTGTGTGTGTGTGGGACGTTCACATTCAAACCGTAGCACTCACAAAGCAGGGAAACACTTCTGAGACTCATGGTTAGCGATTAGTGGCCACGGCAGGGACTTGTCTGAAGGTGAAGAAAATAGGTTGTGAGAGGAAGGGACTTGATGACTCACCAGATTGCCCCTGGTTTGGTTGTGACCTGGAGTGTCAGCCCCTTGGGATGCCAGGCAGAGAGGGCTGCTCCAGCCTGCCTGCTTTCACGCCTCCTTTCTGGGCTCTGTCAGCAGGATGTGAGGAAGGTGGCTCAGGGGCTGGGGGTTTTCAGGGCACACCCTCTGCCTCCACGGAGAGCATTTCTGACCTATGGCTAAGCACACTAGTAGTAAGAATGCTCTCTTTCCTGGTTTCCATTCCTACTTCTGGGAGTTGGAAGGAGAGCTGTTTCCTATTCTAAGGGCTGAATTCTGGCGTGAGGGTTTCCTGGAAATATGAAAGTGGCCCCTCGGCTTCGATTGCACTTAGGTCACCCTGGTTGGAACAACATAGTTTGAGAGAAACCAGAGGCCCTTTCTACTCTGAATATTTCCAACTATTTAATTATCAAACAGTTAACAAACCAGGGTAGTTCTTTTGTAATTAAATATATTTTATAGGGTGACAATTCCTCAAGTAAGCGTTGCTTCTTATAGCCTGTGTGTGTATATGTGTGTGTGTATGTGAGTGTAAGTGAGTGTGTGTGTGTATATGTAAAGTGCATGTGAGTGAATGTGTCTCTGTGTGTGAATGTATGTCTCTGTGTGTGTGTGAATGTGTGTGTGTCGCTGTGTGAATTAATGTGTGTGTCTGAGTGTGTATGTGTGAGAATGTATGTGTGTGTGAATGTGTGTGAGTGTGTGTGAGTGTGTGTGTGCATGTGAGTGTGTGTATGTATGAGTGTGAATGTGTATGTTTGTGTGTGAGTGTGTGTGAATGTGTATATATGTGTGTGTGAGTGTGTGTGTCTGTGTGTGTGTGTCTGTGTGTGTGTCTGTGTGTGTGTGTCTGTGTGTGTGTCTGTGTGTGTGTCTGTGTGTGTGTATGTATGTGTGTGTGTGTGTATGTGTCTGTGTCTGTGTGTGTACCTGTGAAGGTGCTTGCCCAAGCCTCTGTATGTGGAGGTCAGAGGCTGATTTAGATCGTCTTCTGTGTTCTCTCTGATCCTGGAGCTTGCTGTTGAAGCTAGGCTGGCTGCCGTCTAGCCCTGGAGCTCTGCCTGTCTCTTCCCACCCTTAGCACTCTTTTCCCTGGGTGCTATGGATTCAAACTCAGCCTTTGATGCTTGTGTGACACATACTCTACCCACTGAGCTCTCGCTGCAGCCCCACGTAGCTGATTTAAAGGTGAGGATCCGCCCAGACTCGAGACTCAGTTCCTTTTCCAATGTATTATGTATGCTGGTGTCTTGCACTTTTTATCCAAGAAATCTTTTCTCTGTCCATACAATCCTTGCAAATGTTAAAGTACCTATGGCAAATGGTGTGTACATTCATACCTCATTCTCCCTATTGTCTTGAGGAGCTCTAAGAATACACAGGGAGCTAGGTGTGCGTGGGCAGATCTGTAATTTGAGCACCTGAGAGTCTGAGGTTCAAAAGCATGCTACTGTCTCAAAGCCAAATGACCAGCCAGCCAGCCAGCCAGCAAGCTAACCAACCAACCAACCAACCAACCAACAAACCAACCAACCAACCAACCAACCAACCAACCAACCAACC
>NW_022196891.1:82530168-82537107 GCF_008632895.1 Mastomys coucha
ACCAACCAACCAACCAACCAACCAACCAACCAACCAACCAACCAACAAACTAGCCAGCCAGCCAGCCAGCCAGCCAGCCAGCCAGCCAGCCAATCAGTTAATCAAGTTACTATCCTCAATAATGTATATTAAGCCAGGTTCCATGTTCCAAAGGTTTCATAGCTTCTCTATACACCATTCTATCACCTGGGAACCAAGTGCTCAAATGAACCTACTGGGGACAGTTCACATTCCACTCACAACACGCTGAAAACCATGTTGTCCCTGTTATGAAGTTGACATTTATCAATTAAAAAAAAAAAGACACCAGAGATAGCTTGAATACACATCCTATAACTAAATCTAGGCTGATTTTAGTGTCAACTGGGCTATAACCCAGTAACTTCCATTAAGATTCATGAGTTTGTATTAATGTAAATGAGTGAACAAATGAATTGATTGGAGAGATGAAAATATTCCTCTTTAAGTTCTATTGCCAATTCGTAAATATGGAGGGAATAAAGAATTTATAAGTTCATCAATCAATGCTAAAAGTAATCACTGAAAATTGATGAACAGTGTTTGCGGCCTTACCATCTATAAGGGAAAAGCTGGTGTGCTTGTGGTTGAAGAAGCTTACTGGGTTGTGTAAGGAAGTGGGCTGATCAAGCCATGGAGAATAAGCTAAGAAATGGGGCCCTTCTGGTTCTGGTCCAGTTCTTGTTTCCTGCCTTGAGTTCCTGCCTGACTTCCCTTGGTGAGGGATTGTGACCTGGAAGTGTAAGATAAAACAAACCCTTTCCTTTTCAAGCTGTTTTGGTCATGGTGTTTATCACAACCACAGACAACCATATCTGGAACAGAAGCTGGCGCCACAGGGCAGACAGTGCTGTGACTGTCATGGCTGTAGTGCTTTGGGGAAGACTGGGCTGGGGTTCAGAAATCTGGGCTGGGAAACCCACTGGGTGCTTAGAGATTAACAGGACATGTTCTGTGGGATCTTGCAGATAACAGACCCAACATGGACCCCACAGTCGGTCTCTGCGTGCAGAGACTGATCTTAAGATTATTTGATGAGTAACTTAGTGACATGCACGAAGAGGTCAGTGAATGCCACGTAGCTTCCACCCAGCACCCTACACAAACACACGCACACACACACACACACACACACACACACACACACACACACACACACATGCGTTGGCACCATCTATCTCCCAGAAGCCATCCCAGACTTCCCTCTGTTGGGATGAGAGCTATGAGTGACAGTCTGTAGAATGTTCTATCAGAATTAGTATTTTCCTTATGAAGTTTCAGAAGGATGAAAAGACTATCAGGGCAGTTTATTTTGGATTAATATTTTGGATTAATAATGTATGAGTGAAACTTTTGCTTTACTGTGGCAATTGATGTTGGTTAGTTGGGCATCATCATCTGTGATTGATGTAAGACTAGCATGATTGACAATAAGACATCTGGAAAGTATTTCCTTGGGGTTAGCACACAGAAGGTGTGGCCCGATGTGGGCTGATGCTGCATCTCAGACCGGCAGCTAAACGTGTATAAAAATCTCCTGTGTGGTCCTGGTTTTGTTGGCATGAAAGTCTATGTAACTGAAGGGATCATGGAGAGTTGATGATAAGGCTTGACACTATAAGAAGGTGAAGGTGAAGCATCGGTTTTAGTGGAGTCATGGAAGGATAGGAGTCCTTGGAGAGAGTCTAAGAGGTCACTGGTGAAGGTGTAGCCTCTGTGTCAATGGAGACCCCAACATGTTGAAGACAACAGAACCATGAGATGAGCACCAGGCTGCTGGCAGGTGCAGAATGGAGCCAGTCTGGTTCTATGGGACAAGATTCTTGGTGTATGTGCATGTGTGTGTGCGTGTGCATTTGTGTGTCTTGGATGTTAAAGCTGGGTAAGTGGCTCTGTTCAAGCCTGTTGGAGCCCAAAAGATAATGAATGAGTTCCAGATGTTGGACATCAAACTCTTTATAGTTAGATTTTGGTTTTGCTTTGATTATAAGTATGCCCTTGTTATTCCTGGTTATTCTATAGGATCTCACAATCATGAGACTTTTAGATGTGTTGAAGAGACTTAGAACTTTTAAAGTGTTTGAATTCTTTAAACAGTGGGACTTTCAAAGTTATGCCATGTTTTACATTATGATGTTAATGTGAGATCATGGGGGTAAACAAGAAAGGAGGTGTAGTGGTTTGAATATGCTTAGCCCATGGGAAGTGGTACTATTAGGAGGTGTGGCCTTGTTAAAGACCTTCCGTGTTAAAGGAAGTGCATCACTGTGGAGGCCGGGCTTTGAGGTCTCATATATAAGCTGAAGTCTGATTGGTGTGATCTAGTCTCTCCTTGTGGCTGCCTGCAGAAGACACTCTTCTACTGACTGCTTTTGGATCAAGATATAGAAGTCTTGACTCAGCTCTTCCAGCACCATGTCTGCCTGGACTCTGCCATGCTTCCCACCATGACGATAATGGACTAAACCTCTGAAACTGTAAGCCAGCCCCAAATGAAATGTTTTCCTTTACAAGAATTACCTTGGTCATGTTGTCCCTTCGCAGCAATAGAATTCTAAGACAGGAGGTTATGGTTTAATAGTGATGTGTTTGTGTGTCAGGCTTACAAGGAATCAGCTATACTGGTTATGTTTTGTCAAGTTGGCATAAACTAAAGTCACCTAGGAAGAGAGAACCTCAGCAGGGGAATCGCTTCTATTAAACTGGCTCATGGGCAAGTCTGTAAGGCTCTTTATTAGATTAACGACTAATGTGGGAGAGCTCTACATCACACTGTGGGCAGCGCCACCTGTGGGAAGGTGGTCTTGGGTCCTATAAGAAAAGCAGTGGGAGCTAGCCTTGAAGAGTAAGGCAGGAAACAGCTCCCCTCCTTAATCTCTGCTTCAGTTCCTGACTCCAGGTTCCTGCCCTGACCCCCCCCTCAGTGAAGGACTGTTTCTTGAAAGTGTGTGTTTGGAATCAGTGCAAGGGTGGTGTGCCCGCCTTGTGCCCACCAAAGTCTACTGCAGCCTAGCGGCTGAGAACTCAAGACAGTCTTGGATATTAGGGCCCTATTTAAAAATGAATGGCTTGAATACCTGTCCTAGACTCTGAACTTAAGTATTTAATGATAGAAAAGTATTAAAATAATTTGAATATCTAGGTGGTGCACACCTCTAATCCCAGCACTTGGGAGTCAGAAGCAAGTGGATCTCTGAGTTTGAGGCCAGTCTGGTCTACAGAGTGAGCTCGGGGACAGTTAGAGCTATACAGGAGAAAAAAAAAGAATATCGAATTAATGCTATGAAAGCATTACATTTTGGTTTAAAAGTGTTTAACTATCCAGAAAGAGGTGTCTTCTTGATGTGGGTGGGGGTCAGGGTCCTCAAGACCAGAAAAGTCTAGATTCATATTTTGATTTTTTCTAGCTTCCTGGTCTTGAATACATTTATATTATTTAAATTTTTATTACATGTATTTATTGTGAGGGCCTGAACACTCCAGTGTGAGTATGGAGGTGAGAGAAGACCCCAGGGAGCTGGTTCTCTATTATCACATAAATCCCAGGGATCAAACTCGGATCCTCAGAGTTGGTAGAGCGTGCCTTTACCCAGCGAGCCATCTCATTGGCCTGGGGTGAGTTATTTAAGAGCCCCCGTTGGGGGTCTTCTCTTTGAGTTTTTTTAAGCGCAGCGTTTGTTGTATAACTAGAGCAAGATCACAGCAGTCTTGTGATTATGGGAGTCTTGTGCAGAAGTGCTGCTCTCTTTGACACCCAGATGGTTGTGGTTATGTTGAGTCCTCCTCTAATGCTCCCCACCCCTGAAGGCCCTTGAGGGAACCCTGATGGAAGTGGGACCCTTTCAGCAACAAGAAGTGATAAGTCAATTGCAGACACTTCGCCTGTTGCCCCCAATCCTCTTGCTTCTGGGTACGCAGCAGATGGATTATGGCTGTTGGCCGCTGCTATGTCCTGGGAGTCAGTAAATATGGATGAGGGAGGAGATGACGTTGGCGAAGACCCCCACCTCAGCTGGCAGGAATACGAACGTCCTGGAACACGCAGCAGGAACTGTCCTGGCATGCTTCTCACACAGCCCTGATGGGCTCCAACTGGGAGCAGTTAGGCCTCCGAAAAGGGGCCTTCCCTCAATTAGACGACGCGAAGCAGTAACGGGGATGGGCGTTTCATAAACTCAGGAAATGAGCTTTGGTTTAGGAATCCCGAAAGGGAGCTTGTTTTGTGGGGTAAGGAGAGATTTTCCAGGGCTGACCTTTACTGAAAGGAAACTTCTGATTTGAAGTTTTAACAGTGCCCAAGGGCTAATTCAAAGGAGGGAAAGGGGAAGCTGCCCGTGGGGACTCCTGCTAAGACATGTGCGTGCTATAAAACAATGGCCTGCTGGCTCTGGGACTGGGAGTTTTGGACTTGCGCATTTAAAAATAGTTTTTTTCTACCATTGAGTAAAATTATTCCTTAAATCAGTTCCTATGAAATACAGTGAAATAAATGAAAACTAGATTGAACTCTTTGGATTAAGCCAGTGTGTGTGTGTATGTATTATATTACATATGTATTTAAATTTTAGTGTGTGCTTGTATATATATTAAATATAACATGCATCTTACCATTACATGAATTTGATTGTGTGCTCATGTGTGCACATGCACGCATGCAGGTGGGTGTATGTGTGTGTGGGTGTATGTATGCACTTGCATGTAGAGTAAATATAACATGCATCTTACAGTTACACTTATCTGATTGTGTGCTCACGTGTGCACATGCATGCATGCGAGTGGGTGTATGTGCACAAGGCATGAGTGTGCAGGGCAGAGGACACCACTGGTCAAGGTCAGTTGTCTCCTCTATCATGTGAGTCTTGGGCTATCAGGATTGGTGTCAAGTACCTTCACTGGCTGAGCCATCTTGCTGCTCCCATCTTATATTTTTGTTTCTAATAATTATTATTAGCACACAGGTTATAAAACATAAGTGACTCACTGTGACATTTCCAAGCATGCACCAAGCGCATCTATCTACATCTGTCCCCCTGACCCTTCCTGTGTCTTTCTAGTTCTCCAATAATCTCACTTTTGCTTTCAGGTGAACTTTTTTTTTGTTGTTTTAATGCAAAGTTTTCACATAGAGAGAATAGGTGGACTTGCCCAGCTTGTTTGACTTAGCATGCTAATTTCTAGTTCCATTCATTTGGCTACAGATGACGGGATTTCATTTTTCTTTATGACTAAGTGATACACCATCAGGTAGCAGTCAACTTCTCATTAGCTAGTCATCCATACATTGATGGACACCTCTACTGATTCCACGTCTTAGCTAATTGTTATATGTTAAGATGGGAGATACAGTACTTAGCCGATAACTAGGCTTTATTTTCTTTTTACTATATAGCATGCACATAAAAAAAAAAATATCTTCCATGTTCTAGAGCCAGTAATGAGTGTGCTCTCCTGGCTCTTAGTAAGAGTGATCCTGGGCTAGAGATGACTTGGCAGTTAGGAACACTGGCTGCTCTTTCAAAGGACCTGCATTCAGTTCCCAGCACCCACGTGGCAGCTCTCAGCTGTCTGTAACTCCCATTCGAGGGGGATCTGACACCCCCACGTACATATGAATGAAAGGCAAAACACCAATCCTCATAAAATAAAATATTAAAAAAAGAATCTTCCTAACGTATGAAACACTCTGGGGTAATGACTTGCCCTGACCCATCAAAAACCGTCTTCACACTTAAACACAGTATCCTTGAGAGGCCAAGGCCCACGCCTGGGGATTTACAATTGTCCTTTTATTTATTTAAAAAAATTAAAATTATATTTATTTATTTATTTTGGGTGGCGTGCCGTGACCCACTTGTGGAGGTGAGTGGCAGCTGGCAGGAATCACCTCTCTCCTTTTTCTATGTGGGTCCCGGGGACGGACCTCTGGTTGTCAGGTTTTCACCAAACTCTTTTACATGTTGAGCCAGCTCATCTCCCCATACTGTCTTTTTCCTAAGTTGGTCACCTCCTCCTCCCCCATACTCTCCCCTTTCCTCTTCTATGCCTCCCTTAATGCCCATGCTTAAAACCATAATAACCGCCAACACTTCTTTAAAAGAAAAAAATGACCATCTCGATTTAGGTCTGACCACCCCACCCCCGGTTCAGTTTGGCACACATGAGAATTTATAGAGGTAACTGGGGTGAAGATTTGGAATTTGACTTGTCCGAGACACAAAGACTGCCAGGACTCGATGCTGGAACACATATGTTCCATCATTAGCACTCTCCTCAGACCCTCTTCCCAGCATCTTGTTCTTTCCTGTCAGTGTTTGTGTGTTCCTTTCTGTCTGTATTTGCGCATGGCTAGTTTCACATCAACTTGATAAAAACTAGAGTTGTTTTAGAAGAGGAACCTCAACTGAGAAATTGAGAGGTTGGCCTGTGGACAATTATGTGGTGCATTTTATGTTTGGGAGGGCCCAGTTCTCTGGGAGGGGTATCAACCGTTGGGCTGGTCGTTCTGGGTGCTATAAGAAAACAGGCTCCTCAAGCCATGGGAAGCATAGTAAACGGCACTCCACCACGGCTTCTGCATCATCTCCAACCTCCACGTTCCGGCCTTGTTTGAGTTCCTGCCCTGACTTTCTCTCGGGGATGGACTGTAAGTTAAATCATTTCCTTCCTGGATTGTTTGTGGTCATAGTGTTCTAGCACAGTGACAGAGACCTAAATTAAGGCAGTGTCTGTAGTGGTTTGAATGAGAGTGACCCCATAAGCTCATGTGTTTGAATGCTTAATCACCAGGGAGTGGAACTCTTTGAAAGGATTAGAAGGATCAGGAGGTATGGCCCTGTCAGAGGAAGTATGTTACTGGGGCCTATGTCTGGCCCAGTCTGTCTGCCTGCCTGCCTGCTTGTCTGTCTGTCTGTCTGTCTGTCT
>NW_022196891.1:82537117-82537990 GCF_008632895.1 Mastomys coucha
GCACCCTGCTTGCCACCATGCTCCACACCATAGTGGACTCAACCTCTGAAACTGCAAGCAAGACCCCAATGAAACACTTTCTTTTATAAGAATGATCTTGGTTGTGATGTCTCTTCATAGCAATAGAACAGTAACTAAGATAGCATTCCACCCCAGCTTGTTAATAATTCCCCAGCAACCCCAGAGTAATTAAGACGAAGCCCTTCAGTGTGATCATCCTGACTCTAGACTGCTTCTTTAGCTTAGGTCCCTTTGAGTCTTGCCTTGAACTTGACCTTTGAGGTTGAGCCAATGGTTGGCAGTTCTGAGAACCTGGCTGGGTATATGATGTAGGCTTTGCCTTCAGCTGGAAGCATCCTCTGACCTTTTTCCCCCTCTTATACGTGGATTTTTTTTTTTTATTCTTGTGTCCTTTCCCAGGGAGATACGAACACTTACTTACCCCGATAGTCACCATTCAACAGGTCAAAGAAACAGTTTCATCTAGATCTATCTCAGTCATCAGTGAGTTTATTGGGGTGACTTTTACTCAAAGGTGACCACATTACTGAGATTCTCACCTTAGCATGCACGTAGGTTGTACAGATAACCACAGTGCTGTGAGTTGATGCCTGGAAGAGGCATGTCCCGTCTAGAAGACAGAAGTTCACAGCCAGCCTTGCCACCTGCAGCTCTTGCGTTCTTTCCATCCCTTCTCTGTGAAGTGGCAGGCAGCACTTTGCCTTTATGCCGTTGACTCCACTTTCAACAAGTCTGAGCTGCTTTCATTTATTTTTTATATTTTTTAATTTTTAAAATTTTTTTGGTTTTTTGAGACAGGGTTTCTCTGAGTAGTCCTGGCTGTCCTGGAACTCACTCTGTAGACCAGGCTGG
>NW_022196891.1:82538228-82540774 GCF_008632895.1 Mastomys coucha
TGCTCTTCTAGAGGTTCTGAGTTCAATTCCCAGCAACCACATGGTGGCTCACAACCATCTGTAATGAGCTCCGATGTTCTCTTCTGGGGTGTGTGAAGAAAGTGACAGAATACTCACATATGCAAAATAAATTAAAAATAAATTAAAAAAAAAGAGTGAATTGGAATAACTCCATGAATTTAGATTAAAAAAATAGACTGGCTGATATATGACATCATCTTTAAGAAGGGACTTTAGCATCCAGTTGAGAATGCCTTTGCAGTAACCCCACTCCTGTGTGTGTATGTGTATATGTGCACGCGCACACATGCATGTACCTGCATGTACCTGCATGTGAGTGTGTGTGTGTGTGTGTGTCTCGCAGTGAAATCAGGGCAGTTCAAAGACATTTACGGCTTGCAGAAGGAAGTGATTTTTATTTCTCCTTTGTGTGTGATATTCATGGAGCTAATTACAGCCGGGTTTTATAACTGTGGATCTATTCAGTGAAGTGGAAAGACACTTCCAACACTATTAGAGTGGAAATGTGACCTTTCATCAGATGGTCTCTACTTTCCCCTGACAATTTGACATCCCACTCGTTTCTCAGAGACGGTTCTGAGCCCCTGCACCTTAAGGCTGTTATTCGAGTCTGTTTTCCAGTGATTCATGAAAGTCTGGCCTGTCCAACACAGACTGCTCCGGGGCTCTAAGATGAGATTGCTTCTTCCACATTTGTTATATTTTTAGCAGTTCATGATAATTAGATTATTTATTAGCTATAAGTTTTTTTTTTGTTTGTTTTTGTTTCGTGACTTGAGTAATGAGAATTAGCTTAAAGTGAGCCTGCGGTACAGTGTTAACCCTTGTCCAGGTTTTCTTCGACCACGAGTAGCTAGAAATTGGCAAGTGGTGTGTTTGTCAGCTAGAACAGTCCCCTCTTTTCTGTGCATCTGGGAGTTCCCTGTGCTCTTCTCCTTGTTCTGGCCTGTGTGGCTCTGGTGAGTAAGTAGGATCCATCCACAGACACGTCTCCACATTTGGATTCCCACCGATTTTGAAATGCAGAGTGGAAACATGGGTCCACTGAGAGTTTCCTTGAGTTTGTTCGTAGGCGATAAATATTAATTTTGTAAAATGGAATGCATTCGCATTTCTTTTCTGAAATTGCCAACAGCTTGCTGAAGGAGATGGAACCACTCCTGTGAGTGACTTGCCTCTTCCTCTCATGGGGGCTTTAACTTTGAAGGTAGGGTCTCTGGTACACCAGGCCTGCCTTGAACTTGTTCTGTAGCCGAGAATGACTGAGAACACCTGATCCTTTCCCCTCTGCCTCCCTCCTGTTGAGATTATAGGTGTGTGTCACCATAAATAGTTTGTGTGGTGCTGGACTCAGGGCTTCACATATCCTGTGCAAGTGCTCTGTCCACTGAGCCTCCCCAGCCAGATTATTTTGATATAGTTTGCGTGTATATCTGTCTCTCTGTCTCTCTCTCTCCCTCTTCCTCTCTTTCTCTCCCTCTCTTTTACACACACACACACACACACACACACACCACACATACATACCACATACACACACACACTACATACACACACACACACCACACACACACACCACATACACACACACCACATACACACACACACACACACACACCACACATATACACCACATATACACACACACACCACATACACACACACGTACCACACATACACACCACATACACACACACCACACACACACACACACACACACACACACTTTTTTTTGTATCTGTCTGCACTGTTAGTTGTACGGAGATAGCTGTTACTAAAGCTTTGTGTGTGTGTGTGTGTGTGTGTGTGTGTGTGTGTGTGTGTGTGTGTGGCTGATTTTTATTGTATTGTCTGAGTAGGTGACCAGCTCCATAGGACAGTTTGTCAAAGGCTCACAGGGGCAGAGGCTGAGGCTTGGCTACTTCACTTGTTAAGGCAGAATAAGCCACTTCTAGAGACAACTTTTATTATTTACATGGACAGCGAAAAGAAAGGTGTCAGAGAGCACTCAGCTCCCTGTGGTCCATAGCCCACGTGACCAGAGAACAAAGCAACATGGAGGGCTGAGAGTCCCCGAGGAGGACCCGATTCTGAACTGCAGCCCCGTGAGGTTATGGTCTGCATCTATGCTCTGAGGAGCGGGGATGAAACGTCTTATTTCTTACCAGAACCTGGGAGGCTGTGAGACCCTGCTTCATGATAGTCAGCTAGTGGCCAGGAGTAGGTGGATAGATAATGGCCTCCAAGTGCACCTGGCAAAGTTCCCTTGCCCTCAACTTCTGGAACCATCCTAAGATATCCTTGAGGACTTAGAAGATCTCAGTTCAAGCTTTTGCTTACATGGCCTATGAGCAAATGTGAGTCAGCTGGATACCACAGTGGACCAAAGGTCCAAAGATTGTAGCAGGGTCTTCCTCTCCTCCCCTCCTCTCCCCTCCGTCCCTCCCTCCCTTCCTTTTCCTCCTCCTCTTCCTCCTCCTCCTCCTTCTCCTCCTTCTCCTCCTGCTCCTCCTCCTCCTCCTCCT
>NW_022196891.1:82540962-82549098 GCF_008632895.1 Mastomys coucha
CCCCCCATCTCTCTCCTTTCATTCTGAGGGCTCTGGCCTGTCTTGCCTGAATCTCTCACGGCTGCTGAGGATCTGATGGGAAGATGTTAGATGCATCCAAGCAGCTTAGGTCTTGTTCCAGTTGTTCCCAGAGGGTGCCTAAATTACTATGGTAGTGGAGCCTTTCAGAGTGCTTTGGGAAAACCACATGGCAGTGTCTTAGCAGGTGAGCTTAGCCTGATGTTTAAGAGCTGAGACTACAATTGGGATTGCTGCCCTTCACCAGCAGGGCGAGCGTAAGGAAATGGTTAAGCACCTACAGCTTTCCCTCATCCATGGAATGGTGGGCATTGAGTTTTGAATGTGAAATGTCCCTCACAGGCTATTGTGGTCTCCAGCTGGTGGTGCAGCCCAGGAAGGTTCTGGAGCTCTTCAGAGGGGAAGAGGTACTGGGAGAAGTGAGTGAGTCGCTGGAGGCAGGCCTGAGGTTTGATAGCCTGGCCCCATTTCCATTCCATTATATTCGAGTGCTAATATAATGTAGCCAGCTGTCTCATGTTCTTTTTGCTATGCCTTCCTGGCCGTAGTGAGCTATATCCCCAAACCCCAAGCCAAAGCAAACCCTTTGTCCAGAGTTTTGTCAGAGCGAAACAATTCACTGACTGAGGGGTAGAGCGAAACAATTCACTGACTGAGGGGTAGAGAACCTTCAGGAAGTGAAGGGGTAACTTGCTTAGGATGGAGTCTGATACATTTGTAACTGATAAAGTAACTCTAAGCCTTACTGAGAATACCGCGCAGTGCTGAGTTCTCTCTTGAGCCCTTGACACAGGTGAGAAAGGAAAACGCCTTGAACACGCTCCATTTGCCATTGAGCCAACTGAACATGGATGCATGGTCACAAAGTGGAATGCCAAGGAACATTGACAATGGTTTTTGCAAAAGAAAGAGAGCAGTCATTAAGATCCAGCTCCTGGCTGGCCTGTAATTGCAGCTCAGAGTTGGTCCACTGACCTGTTGCTAAAGGTTGGAGGGTCACTGGGTACCGCATCATGACCAAGGAGTGTTGTCACAGAGTCTCTTTGTGTAACAGTGCTGGCTACCGACCATCCAACGCCTTTCTTTTACTCTCAGGGTCTAGCCCTAGGAGCCTTCACAACTGCCTTGATCCTTCTGACCCAAACAACTGGTCATTTCATGCCCCATGGGATGCTGGCTGAGGACATTAAACACAGGTGTGTAGGGACAGAGGGCTGGGTCTAACCATTTCCCAATTAGCAACCCGTTGGTTTTCTGAAACCCAATCGTATGGAGTGAACCAGACGCCCCTGTCTGGAGCTTTGTATTCAGCTCAGGATCCAACTCTCAGTGGAAAATTAAAAACAAAGTCATTATTATATATTAGATTTATTAAAAATGCAACTATTACCAAGAGCCCGTGGGCATGTGTGGAAAATGCTGTAATTAAATTAAATTAAATTAAATCCAGCAGTTAGAAGTAACATTTTCCACTAAGGAGAAGGAGGACAATGAAGGGGGAAAAGAAAAGCCCATCAGAGAATTCTAAACCAGGGAAATGTAAGGAGTGGCCAGGATTCTTCTAGAAGGAAGATGCTATAACCGTTATTGTTATTATTATTGCTGCCCTGAGATAATGGAAAAGTAATATATAAATTTTGAGGAAAGTCGGAACTTGCCAGGCATTAAGAAATAATATTTATTTGGATGAAGGTGAATCACATTAAAACCAGGGATGAGAGAGAGAGAGAGAGAGAGAGAGAGAGAGAGAGAGAGAGAGAAAGAAAGAGAGAGAGAGAGCACATCCATCCTTAGGGAAAGGAAGCTTGTTTGTTTGTGGTGATTAGCTAGGGTAATTATTCAAATAGTGGTGATCAGTTCAGGGGGAAAGCAAAGCCAAAGATGGGGAAAGTCCACGCGTCTGCTGGGAGACTCAATCCTCTGTGCATTACTGCCGGGGGGGGGGGGCGGCGCGGGGGGAAGGATTGGGGCCATGGAAATCCAGTGGGTGCTGGGTAAGTCCCGTCTTTAAGAGAGGGGGTGTTGCTGGCTTTCCTGCACACGTCGTGTGATCGTAGAGAGAAGCAGACACGCACTTGGTAGGGTGGCCTCTGTTGTTGCAAAGTAGTTGGGTGGCTCCCCCAAGGCCTGTGAGCATGTCCCCGAATCCCTCGGGAGGCAGAAGGCTCCTCTAGTTAGCTGGGTTGCTGGACTGGAATCCGTGTCGCCTGCTTTGTTGGCTGCTTCTATGACATCAATGTTGGCTACAGCCGTGCTGCTGTTTCAGAAACCCAGACGGTTCTGGGGTATTTTTAACAGAGAAAACGGCCCAGGCTGTTGAGGGTGAGGTCAGAGCACAGCCAGTACTTCGGGGATGATAGTTCCCTGAAATATGTGGTCCGTGGAATCCCTTGGCTATGGCAACTGAAGCCATCATTCTCCTGAGGCGGATGGTTAGGGATACTGATGCCCCAGAAACATCCAATGAGAGTCTGTGTGCGTAGAGGTCAGAGGTTAACACCAGGTGTCTTCTTCTTCAGTTGCTCTCCTTAAGTTTTGAAGCAGGGTCTCTCACTAAACAGAAAGCTCGTTGCGGTAGCTGGACTTGGCTGGTCAGTGGACTCCAGAGGACCTCCCCTGGACTTGGCTGGTCAGTGGACTCCAGAGGACCTCCCCTGGACTTGGCTGGTCAGTGGACTCCAGAGGACCTCCCCTCCTTGCCTCTCCCACTGCTGGCATTGCAGCTGTGCCCTGCTGTACCTGACTTTCCGGTGTGGGTTCTGGGGATTGAGTATAGGTCCTCATGCTTGTGTGGCAAATGCTTTGCCATCTCCACCTGAGCATCTCCTTGGCCCTTGGGTCAGAATCCTCTTTCGATCTGTATCAGGGAAAGTTGTTATTCAGAATTCTAGTCAGGAGGCATGTCTGCTGCCAAGGGGCTTGGTAGGGCTTGGTTGAACTTACTGACCAATAATATCAGTCATATTTGGTTAAGTCCTAGTTGGCCAAGGTAGTCAGAGTGACTGAAACTTTCAAGTGGAAGGCAACACTGGGCTATCGCAGAGCAACTGAGGCATTTTGATCGGAAACTCAGAGCCCCAGGACACAGAGAGGCACCCCTCAGGGGACAGAGAGGTATCACCTGGGGTGGCACTCTTGGGTATGTTGAGGAGTTTCCTCTGGTCAGGAGGGGAACCTGTGGGGCTTGGAGTAGTTTATTAAAGTGAACAGCATTAACACACTTCTGAAACTCTGGAGGAGTAGGGGAAGTGAGGACCCTGGCATCCTTGCCAACTGACTAGCAAGTGAGGGTGTGCAGTAGAGCCCAGTCTGTCTTTAGCTATGAGTACAGATTTTGCATTTACACAAAAGGAGTTTGCTTGACCTATGTAGCCCCCTAAGGCGGGGTCAGAGGAGTCATGACATTATTTAATACCATATGATTAAAGAAATCTACTTTCGGACTGGTGAGATGGCTCAGTGAGTAAGAGCACTGACTTCTCTTCCGAAGGTCCTGAGTTTAAGTCCCAGCAACCACATGGTGGCTCACAACCACCCGTAATGAGATCTGATGCCCTCTTCTGGTGTGTCTGAAGTCAGCTACAGTGTACTTAATGTATAATAATAAATAAATGTATGGGCTGAGCAAGCAGGGACTGAGTGAGCAGAGTTGACCGGAGCAAGTGGGGCTGACCAGAGAGAGCGGGGTTGACTGGAGCAAGCAGAGGTCCAAAAAAACCAACCAACCAACCAAACAAACAAACAAAAAAACAAACCAAAACAAACAAACAAACAAAATCCACAAACCATAATTCCCAACAACCACATGAAGGCTCACAACCATCTGTACAGCTACAGTGTACTCACATCAATTAATCAATCAATGACTCAATCAATCAATCAATCTTAAAAAAAAGAAATCTACCTTCTAGTTTAAGCATACGTAGGACTCGGTTTCCCAAATGAAGGCTTAGGTTTATTTTTGTGCAGGTTTTCAACGTGTATCAGTGTCATGGGGGAAGCAGCTTTACTCTGATGTGGGCCACAGTTGGATTTTAGGTGAGATTTTTGGGTTTTCTTAAATCCCTGGAATGGGAAGGGACCAGATACTTTCATCCTTATTGACCTGTTTTTGTCAGATCTGCAAAATCATGTGAAAAGTCAACCACACCAAGGCCACACAGAGTGAAGATCGCATGTTTACTACTTGAGAAAAAAAATTCTATAACTGTCAGTTGAAATCAGAAAATTTCAACCTGTTCTCCGAAGTTTCTGTGTGATAAATCTCCTGTTTCTAAAAAAAAAAAAGTAGGAAAGAAAATAATAACAGGGAAGACACAATGTCTTCTGTCTCAGTCAGGGTTTACTGCCGTGCGCAGGCACCGTGACCAAGGCAACACTTATAAGGAGAACATTTAATTGGGGCTGGCTTACAGGTTCAGAGGTTCAGTCCATTATCATCAAGGTGGGAACATGGCAGCATCCAGGCAGGCATGGTGCAGGAGGAGCTGAGAGTTCTACATCTTCATCTGAAGGCTACTAGCAGAATACTGGCTTCCAGGCAGCTAGGATAAGGGTCTTAAAGCCCATGCCCACAGTGACACGCCTACTCCAACAAGGCCACATGTCCCAAGAGTGCCACTCCCAGGGCAAAGCTCATACAAACCAACACACCTTCCTTTAAATAGTTTTCCTATTCATTTTTTTTTTTTTTTTTCGAGACAGGGTTTCTCTGTGTAACCCTGGCTGTCCTGGAACTCACTCTGTAGACCAGGCTGGCCTCAAACTCAGAAATCCACCTGCCTCTGCCTCCCAAGTGCTGGGATTAAAGGAGTGGGCCACCACTGCCTGGTTTATTCATTTGTTTTATGTGTGCATGTACATGTGTATCCATTTGTGATATTCATGTGTGTGTGTCCTGTGTGTGTGTGTGTGTGTGTGCGTGTCTGCACAGGCCTTTGATGTCAATCCTTTGGCACCATCTGCTTTTTATTTTTTTGACCCAGGGTATCTCATTCACTTGGAGCTTGCCAAGCGGGGCTACACTGATTGGCCAAGGTGCTCCAGAGCTCTCTATGGTTCCTATGGTTCTCCCTCTTCAGTTCTGGGATTAGGAACCTGTGTCTCCATGCCTGATTTTTTTTTTTTCTAATATGGATTTTTGGAATCAAACTGGTTGCAAGGTAAACCCTCTACTGAATGGAGCCATCTTGCTAGCCCTTTCCCAATGTTTCTAATACCAGTGGGAGAAGTCCTGAGGAGGAAACATTGTGTGATTATGGTGGTCCATCCTATGTGTACGATTTGCTCTTGGATGTCTTCATAAGATAGATAGACCAAAAAAAAAAAAAAAAAAAAAAAAAAAAGAATTAGGGTTCAAATACCTGGCATGGCATTGAAAAAAACAGTAGAGAACCCTCTGCAGTTTCTGAGGTTGTATCTAAAATGAACAATCTGGTGGCCAAGCTTTTGGACCTCTCTATTTCTACCGCTGTGCGCATGTCTGAGCTGAGTGCAGCGAGTCAACATGGGTGATACCCCACAAGAAGGCACTAGCATGGCCAGGTAAGACTTCCATTGAGCTGCTTTCCAGCTGGGTTGGAGCAGTGAGCAGGGGTGGGGAGGTGGGGGGCTGTAGAGTCTGAGGAAATCTGTGTTGGGATAGATAAGATGTTGAGCAACAGAAAAGCATAACTTGTAGTCAATACAGACACTAGCTCCGTGGAAGACAATAAGCAGTGACAGGATTTGGATCTGCATTGCAGCCAACGTCCTTTGTGGGTGGTGATGGTATAGAGTTTCTTGTAGCTTAGACTGATCTTGAACTTGCTTTGTAGCCAAGGATGACCTCGAACTTGTGATCCTCCTGATGCTACTACCTCCCAGGTCTTAGGATTACAGGTGTGCACCACTATGCCCATTTCCATGATACTGGGGATCAAACCCGGGACTTGGTGTATGCTAGGCAAGCCCCTTACCAACTGAGTTGTATGAGATGACATAAAAATCAACATTTCCAAGTAGTCTCTGTCTTAATTGTGACTGTATGTGAACAGAAATAATGAAAGTGATATTTTTATGATATATCATTTGGATCAGATGGAATGCAGAGCCGGTCTATGCAGATAAGAATAATATAGGGAAAAAAAAAAACCAAAACCAAAAAATCCCAACAACAACAACAACAACAACAACAACAACAACAAACCGCCACCGCCCCCCCCCCCAAGATTTTCTTTGTATGGAAGGATTTCTCAAAACAAGCAAAGATGGTGTTGAATTCAGTCTCTTGTTCCTCAGTTCCGTGAAGGAGAAATCGTGGCTCAGGGCAGAGACTGGAGCCAACAGAGTGAGGTCTATTCATTTGCAGGAGTTTGAGTGCCCGTTTCTCAGTTCAGCTCAGCCTTACCAAGCAGCCAGTTTCCTTCTAAAAACCTACAATCTATCAGAAAGAGATTATCTCCATTACTTCTTAGCATCCACACAGAGGCACATACAACTTCAACAAATGTTTTACGAAACAGTACTTAGTATGTGTGATATGCTGTGGTGTTTTCTGTCCAGTTCTATTTCACATTAAAAACATTCTGGCCATTACCCAGTGCATTAGTTTTAGGATGCAGTGGTGGCTCATGGCCCAGAGCGTGAAAACCATGGGCTGGCGCTTAGCACCCCATCCAGGACGCAGGCACTGATCTGTGAGGTACACACAAACCATGCTCTGGGGAGGGGATGATGTCAGAGCAGAGATTTGCTGAGGCTGATTCTTGGGTCAGAGGAAGTTGTAGAAAAATGCTGAGGGTTTCTTAATGAGAGAAACCCAGAGGCTGCCCATGTGGTACAGGCACCCAGCCCCCTCCTCCCCTCTCTTGATTAAGGCACAAAATGGAGTGAATTAAAAAGAGGTGAGAAACTGGGAAATGTTAAAAACAGAACCAAGCATCATGCTCTTTTCCCCAAATAATTTAATTATGGCTGCCTAAGAAGTTAGACTAATTTCAGCATGGTATTAGTATTAACAGTTTTGGAGAATAAATAATAAAGGGGGGGGAAATATCAAGAAAGCTGTTTAAATCTAATCAATGTGCTATTTATTTATTTATTTACTTATTTTATTACTTTTGTTTTAACAGTCCAGTTGTTACTTCCTGTCCTCCCACAGTCCCTCATCCCATTCCTCCTCCCCCACTGTCTCTAAGAGGATTCCCCCACCTCTAGGCCTTGCGACTCCCTGGGGCCTCAAGTTAGGCAGGTCTTCTCTCACTGAGGGCAGACCAGGCAGTCCTCTGCTGTATATATGGTCGGGGGCCTTGCACCAGCTCGTGTAAGCTGCCCGGTTGGTGGCTCAGTGTCTGAGCGATCTCAGGGGTTTGGGTTAGTTGAGACCGCTGGTCTTCCTATGGGGTCGCCCTCTTCCTCAGCTTCTTCCAGCCTTTCCCTAACTTAACCACAGGGTTCCCTGACTTCAGTCCAATGGTTGGGCGTAAGTACCTGTCTCTGTCTCAGTCAGCTGCTTGTTGGGCCTCTCAGAGGGCAGCCATGCTAGGCTCTTGTCTATAAGCATACCATAGCATCAGAAATAGTGTCAGGCCTTGGAGCCTCCCCTTGAGATGGATCTCAGGTTGGGCCAGTCACGGGACCTTCTTTCTCTCAGTCTCTTCTCCATTTTTTTTGTCAACTGAGGACAACTGAGAGCATCCTGCCCACCTTCCGCCCTGTCTGAGGCAGGCAGGCCTTTTCTTGTTTGCTGCAGGTACCAGGTTAGCTTGGTCTATGAGCTTTCTGGTGTCCAGGGCATGCTCCAGCCTCCACCTCCCATCTCACTGCAGGAGCACTGGGGTTATGGATGCTTGCTATCATGCCTGACTTTTCCCTGGGTTGTGGGGATTCAAACTCAGGCTTTCATGTATGTATAGTGGCTACTTACTCACTGAGCTATGGCTCCAGCAGCCCCTGTTATACGCCTTTAACTCCAACCAGAAAAGGCAGGTCATATCCTCTGAATGATAGCAGTCAAAAATAACTCAGGGTAAAACAGGTGAGAAAGGTGTATTGGTGCCTGCCTCCCTCCCTCCTTCCTTCTACTCCCTCTTTCTCTTCTTTTCCTCCTTTCCCTCCCACCTTCCCTCTCTTCCTTCA
>NW_022196891.1:82549801-82561233 GCF_008632895.1 Mastomys coucha
CCCCCTGTCCCCTGCCTCCCTGCCTCCCTGCCCCCCTGCCTCCCTGCCAGCAGATACTTAAGACAACTTGGTGCTGTTGCACAGTCTGGGTGAGCCAGAAGTCCGGGCTCACCCTATGGTTGGTACCTGTGCCCTGGTGGTCTCACCAGGCCAAGGGTGACTTATTGACAGGGGTTTTGCCTTTCTGAAGTCTCTGCGGGTGAGTGGGGTTTCAAGGCCCCATTCAGTTCTGTGTAATTGTGGCGCGGAGGCCCCCATCTCTTTTCTAATTGTCTTGTGGCCAGTCTCTGCTCCCAGAGGTTTGCCTGCATTTCCCCTCAAGCCTTCCACATGGCCCCTCTGCAAGAGCTGCTGAGACCTACTTGCGAATGCACGTGCCTTCCTCTTCAGCCGAGGTTTCCTTGCTCCAGCTGAAAGAGTTATTTTGCTGTTAATGATTCAGATAAGTAGATTGGACTCACCCAGATAACTCAGGATAATTCCCCTGTTGTCAGGTCTATAATCTACAGTCCCAACTGCTATAAAATGTAACTATTCTCAGGATCCAGGAGGTTGTGATATTTTGGGGGTGAGCAGGTTTTGATCAGCCACACATGGTTAGTTATGAACTTTTCTTTTGAGATAAAAGATTTTGCCCCCATCACATTTCCATGGCCCTTAAATACTTTGTATAAACCTTAAAATTATAAAAATGTAGAGGTGGATGCCCTATTAGAATCCATGAAGGTTCACTTTCTTCCTTTACAGATGAGGGGACCAGATGGAGTTGTGAAATCTCATAGGATGTTGGTGGCAGTTCTTGCTTCCTGGTCCTTCTTCACAACAATGGTACTCAGAAAATGCCAGCAGATGGGGCTCTGGAGATGGCAAAGAAGAGGTAAATGAAAAGTCCTAGAAATTGACAAGTCGAACGTTTTGCTCAACCTAGTTCTGTATCTAGGAGGAGACACTGATGGCACAAAATTCTGACAGTTATTTGTCAATGACTACTTTTGTAAAATATTGTTCTAGGATAGCAGATGCCTGGGTTAAGGCTTCTTTTTCTGTGATAGGACAATATGAACCACAAACAATTTGGGAAGCAGGGAAGGGTTTATTTCATTTTACAGCTCTCCCATGTCACATCCCATCACAGAGAGAAGTCAGGGCTACCACTCAAGACAGGAACCTAGAGACAGAAACTGAGGCAGAGGCTGTGCAAGAATGTTGCTTACCTGCTCATTCTTCATGGCTTGCTCAGCCAGCTTTTTAAAAAAATTTTTTTATAGCACCCAGAACCACCTGACCAGGGAGGACAGAGTACATGGTACAAGGAGACTGTCCATTCTCCCTAGAGGAAGTAGAGGTGTCTTTTGATTCCATGACATCAAACAAAGGGATTCACAGTCAGTTACCTGTGAAGACCTGGTATGCCCACGAGGTAGGGAGACTATAGTCCTTGAGCACTGGGTTTGCTGATCTCCCTGAATCTGAGAAAGGAGAACTGAGAGCCTAAAGAAGGTGACGGGGCTCCAAACCATCAGTGGTACTTCACTGAGAGAGCTGCCTACAGGGTGAGGGGATTCTGCATCATCAAAAGGTTGTGAGGGATGGACCATAGGTGAGAGAGACTGGGAGGATGGAAGAGATATAACCAGAGCAGGATTTCTACATCAGCCAAACAACTTAGTGTTGCGTATGACACTAAGCTGGTCTCCAGGTACCATGCTCATGAGCCTCACCGACGTCGGCTTTAGACCCTGGCCTCACATCCTGACTTTGTGGCCAGTCACAATTGGCTAGAAAAAGAATTATGATAACTCCAGTTAAATAAAGAAACGGTCTTTGTTCATCAGTACCTTTGTCCCCCTTTCTTGTTTCTATCCCTAAAGCATCAGAATCCAAGGAGAAGGAAAACGGGAATGTTGCAATGAAAATGTTTTTCTTTTTGTCCCAAGTCTCCTGAGCACAGAGAGTATAAACAAGAGCTTGAGAGATGAGTTTTGAATCTGGTGTGAGCCCGGGGTTATAAGAGGATGAGTCTGAGTAAATGAAGCGAAGAAAGCTGGGGTACTTGCCTAGGGTGTTGAGGAATTTACTACTGGGCAGAGAGGAAGGTCTGACAGACTGTGAATGAAAACAATAATCTACATGTTTGTTTCTCGTTGATTTGAAATTCTAATTCTCTGACACAGTGGTAAATGCAAACCAGAACAACTGGGCCTGGAATGGTCACACACATGCAAACGCGCGCGCGCGTGCGCGCGCACACACACACACACACACACACACAAGCACGTGCGCACTTTGCCTTTCTTACAAAATGCCTTCTTTTTCATAGACTTAATGAAATTGTCTTAACTTTGGTTTGTTTGAGGTTCTAGTTACATCTTACCAATACAACCACAACCATTTCCCGAAATGTCTAAGATCTTTTTCCTGCTCATTGGAGGACCTTGCTGGGGGAAGTCTCTGTTGAGTCTCTCCAGCCAGCTCTAGTTTGGACTGCTTGCTCTCTGGACTATTACACAGCTACCATCTCTTGTTTGCTCCAAAATAGTTTCTTTCTGGAAACTCCCTTTGTGATGAATTCCTCATTTTCTAGATTCTAGATTTTAGGTCTTTCCCCGGCCTACTTTACTATCTTGTTTTCATGGGGAGACTATGTACAGAACCTTCCGCAAAACACTGCAAATGGGATGCTTTTCAACACCATGAATTCTAAAAATGTTTCTCATTTACTTGTAGATCATTTGCAAAATAGGCACATGACTTCCTTTTTTTTTTTTTTTTACATGGTTCCTAACTATATTGACTGACTTTGCCCAATAGGAATACATTAAATATATATTAAAAAAAACAGTCGCTGGAAAATATTTACCCATTGGGGTACACCATTTCATGCTGCTTTTTGGATCCCCACCCCCAAAAACCACAAGAGAAAGTTTAGTTTGTTGGTAAAGGAGAGGCCACATGGAGCACAGAGAAGTGGTGATAACTCAGGGCCACTCTCTTTCCACTTTAGACTAACTGTTCTTTTGGAGTGAGAGTGAAGTCATCCCACAATGTTGAGCCCAAGCTTTACTTGAATGTTAAGATTTGTCAGACCAGATAAGATTAGCAGAGCCACTCAGCTGACCTGTAGAACGTAGAGAAAGTATATTCTAAACTCACCAAACTTTATGGTGACTTATTTTCTAGTAAAAGCCACCCAAGACTCTGTCCTGTCAGTTGATAGTTTAGCTTGGTATATCATTCTGCATTAGAAGCTCAGAGGGGCATCATTCCATTATCTAGTCTCCAGTGGAACTAATGGGAATTTTACATCACAGGCTTCCTGAGTTTTTACACATACTTTCTCCCCCTTTGAAAGCCTCAAGGACACCGTTTAGTCTTTGGTATTTTGAAATTTCACAAAGATATGCCCAGATTTGGTGAAGTTGTCCTCTCTTGTGAAAGATACCTGATGGGAATCTCATTTTGAGTCTGTAATGGTTTTCTTCTAATTCAGAGGCCCCTCACCTTTCTTTTCTGGTGATTATGGGTTGCTTTCTATCCATTTCTTCCCTGTATCCTCTCTGAATTTACCTCCATTTGGATAAGGAACCCTCTGATGGAAGCTCAAGTTTCCAAATGTGTTTCTCTCCTTTTCATAGCTCTGACATTTAGATCATTCTGTTTATTTCCCCCCACCTAAAAGAGCTCTAGCATCTTTTGAAAAATTAATAATAATTTATTTTATTTATATGGGAGTTTTACATGCATTTATGTATGTGCACCACATATATGTCTGGTGTCTGTGGAGATCAGAAGAGGGTATTTGATCCTGCAGCCATGGATAGTGGGTGCTGCGTGCTGAGCCTGGGTCCTCTGGGTACAATAAGTGATCTTAACTGTTGAGTCATTGCTCCAGCCATGAACTTCTTGTCTCACGCTTTCACTAAACTTATCCCCTCAGCCACCCTCAGTCAGCTTCTGAGAACCCTTTCCCAGTTTCCTCTGCTTTCCCTCAGTTTCAAGGACACAGCTCTTCTTTTACAGAGGCGGTGCCTTCTCTTCCTCTGGGCATATTTTCCCATGCAGTTTCTATTTCCTTCAAACTATTCATCTTTCTTGGCTCATCCTTGACTCTGCCATTGGCCAGAATGAGGCCGTGGAATTTGTAGGTGCCTTGAAACTGGGAGCAATGTCAAATGCGTGAGATCACTAAAAACGGGAGCGATCTTAACCAGTGGGAAGGGCATGTATCTCATAAAGAAACACAATCACAATACATATGAGATAAGCTTGGGCTAGCCCATTTATGTACAATACCAAAGATGTAGGATTTGGAAGTTAGAGATATGAAGGTGACTTAGAAATTTTAGCCTTAGTTGATTTAATTGATGAGGAGTTTATTGAGTTTCCTTTCATGTACCCTGGACACTTCAGATACACTGAGCAAGTAATTCTCACAGTGTCATTAGTAGACGTCTAATGTTGAGGACGAGGGAGGTGATTGCCCTCACTCTGTTTTGCAAAGCTGTATTACAGCGATCCTAATGATAGCTATAACCTGATGAACTCTTTCATTGTGCTTGATGCTATTTTAATAGGTTTTTGAGTTTATTAACTCAGTTAATCTAGATTTGATGATGTGAAAGAGAAGGACGTATGAGTTCCTGTCCAAGGTGACATCCGTTGTTCAAAGTCACGACTCTACCAAGGAGTCTTCTGACTTCAGCGTAAGTAGCCTGGCTTCAGAGTCCGTACCCTTGACCTACTGCTCTAATTGCTCTGGAAAACACCTGGAAGAGGCGGCAGAAGAGAGTCCTCGAGCTGGTGAAAGGCACAAATCCAACCCAGACAAGGATCGCCTAGAGGTGACCATGAATACAGGATGCACAGGAAGTAGAGAGATGCCTTTAATATTTGAAACGCCTTTCCACTATTGGAGGACTTAGATGCATTCTCTTTGACTCCAGGGATAGATCTCAGACTGAAGAAAGGTAGGTGACATATGAAAGAAGATAACTGGATCTGAAGGCAACCTTTTAGACATAGGGTTCTCAAATATTGTGTGGTTTACTCTGGGAATAAGTTCACTGACATCAGAGCTGCGCAAGAAGGAATGGGCATGCTGGTGGGAGATCCGAAACTGTTCCAGAGGCCGAGCGGGAAGGTCTCTCTAAAGAGATCGTTTTTATTTTGCCATGTCCAAACAAGTGGAAAGTTTGAAATGTTTCATCTCCAAAGGACAGCATCCAGCATTGAGCGGGCAGTTAGAAATTGAGTGTGGTACTCCGCAGTTGAGGGGATGGGTCCTGATTGATCACAAGACCTTCTCAAGGTCTTACTGCTAGTTTGGAGCACAGCAGGAACTGAACTCTGGTCTTCTCTACTCTGAGTTTTCTTTGCAACACACACAGAATTCTCCAGAACCCTGTGAAGTGTCTCCCTTGCCTTCTGTTTCAGTCAATACAAGCACAGCCCAGCTTCCTTCCATCTTCACTAAGAGGAAGGAGTGCTGGCCAGTTTTCCTGGCAGGCAGCAGTCTTTTGTTGCTTTTACCTCTTCTCCTCGGCCAGAGTGGGACACACCCATTTCTCATTTGCAGTCATCTGAAATTAGAACTCGGAAGAATAAAACCCAATGGTCATAGTAACTGTTGGTTGAAGTCATTGCTCAAATATGTGCTTTGAGACCAAGGTCCAGGTCTGGTGCCCATGTACTGATAGCTTTCATGTAGATGCTCCCTCTTGGGAGAGGGTCGAGGATGTATTTCATGGCTGGATGAAGACATTGCTCTTACCCAGAAAACTTGTGAGCAGGCAGCCAGGTTATAGTGCCCAGAACTAACCAGTAGCTATGTCCAGGACTCCTTTATTGTCTGTCCTGTGCCTTAGATTTTGGGGTCTGTGTTGATAATCTTAGTTCCAGCCCACATGTACTATGACCTTGATGTGTCCACTTAGAAGTTGTCACACTCAAACCTCTCCTTTAGTCTTCTTACACCTCTGGCTGCAAGAGATCATTCGTCCTTTAATATATGGAGGCTAAGTGAAGGGAGTCATTTTTTTGACAAGTAGTTTCAAAAACCCTTGGATTGAGTTATTTTGTTTTTAAAGAGATTTATTTGCTTTTATTTTGTGTGTGCGTGTGTGTGTGTGTATGTGTGTGTGTGTGTGTGCGCGCGTGTGCGTGTGCGTGTGCGTGTGCATGGTTTGTTTTTATGTAAGGAAGGCAGGCAATCATTAATCTGCATTTAACTTGATGTGGTAGAACTCTACAAAACCTCTAGAGGGCAGGAGAGTCTAAAGAATGGAAAAACAAAACAAAACAAAAACCCAAACCAAAAATCCCAGCGCTACTAGTCAGGAAAACAAAGTGCTCTTTGATCCCTTAGAAGCCAAGCCATCAGAATGATCTGCAGACCCAGGCGACCCTTTAGAACAATAGAGGGGTGTTGTGGTTAAAGTGGCCTGGGATAGTCAGACTACGCCTAGGAAGGCCGTTGGCCTCCCGAGCCTCAGATTTACAAGCCGCTATCTTTGGCAAGTCCCTTCACCTCTCTGAATCATGTTTTCTTCTGTCTGTAAAAGGGGGCTTCATCACCTAGGCATACTGGGGGCTTCAGCAGAACAGCTCCTGCCTCATATCCTTCCAGCCTCCCCTTCTGATGGTTCAGATGCCCGATGCCAGTCTCCCCTCTCTGCCTGCAGAGATTCCTCTTTGTGGACTTGGGTCCTCTGCTCTGCCCCCAACCCCATGATGCTTTCAAGAGCCCCTGATTGCTGTGTTCTAATTATTTGTTTCCCAGCTCATTACCCACAGTGGACAAGCACTTTCAGAGCACAGCTCCTAGGTATCTCTACCCTGGAGCAGGAGCTATTTAAAGCACATCCTTTCCTTTGTTTGTAAGATTTTCCTTTTAATTTATTTTTTTCAAACTTATTCACTTTATATTCCGCTTACTGCTCCCCTTCTGGTCAACCCCCCACAATCCTTCCCCCCACCCAGTCTCCTCTGAGCAGGTGAGTGCCTCCCTAGCATTTCAAGTCTCTGTAAAGCTAAGTGCTCTCTCTCCCACTGAGCCCAGACAAGGCAGCCCAGTTAGAAGAACATATCCCACATACATGCAACAGCTTTTGGGATAGCCCCCGTACCAGTTGTTCAGGACCCACATGAAGACCAAGCTTCATATCCGCTCCATATGTGACCATAGGGTCAGCCTGTATGTGTTCTTTGGTTGGTGATTCAGTCTCTGAGAGCTCCAGGGGTCCAGATTAGTTGACTCTGTTGGTTTTCCTGTGGAGTTCCTATCACTTTTCACTGTCCTTCCTCCTATTCTTCTATATGAATCCCCAAGCTCCATCCACTGTATGGCTGTTCTTAAGCCAAGCGGGAGTGTACACACGAGGGAGGACAAGCTCCCTGCTTGTATGAGTTTGCAGATTAAGTCATGCTTGAGTTAAACATTATAGCATGAGCTGGATGTGGTAGTGTGGGCCTGTAGGCTCAGCTACTGGCTTGAACCCAGGAGTTCCAGGCCACCTGGCCAACAGAACCTGTCTTAACTGGGCAACTGTTCCCTACCCTCTGGTGTATGATGGGATCAACATGCACGACAATCATCTGATAAGTAATATCTGCAGAAATAAGCAAGTGGCACCTTGTGTAACAGAGAAATGGACAATACACCTTGTGGGGATAGAAAGATGGCTCAGTGGTTAAAAGCACCAACTGCTCTTCTAAAGGAACCGAGTTCAATTCCCAGTACTCCATGCCAGCTTACAACTATCTCTAAATCTAGCTATAGGGGATCTGATGCCCTTTTCTGGCCTCCTCATGCATCAGGTTCACATGTGGTTCACCGATAGACAGACAGTTGGCCAAAGGTGAAGGACAGTAGCTGGTTTGCAAGGGCACTCAGGGATATGGTGGTCTTCAGTGGGATTATAGCGTGTGTGTGTGTGTGTGTGTGTGTGTGTGTGTGTGTGAGAGAGAGAGAGAGAGAGAGAGAGAGAGAGAGAGAGAAAGAGAGAGAGAGAGAGAAAGGAGAGAGAGAGTATGTGTATGACTGTGTGTGTATGTGTGAGTGTATGTGTGTATGTGTAAGTGTGTGTATATGTGTGTATGTGTTTGTGAGTGTGTGTATATGTGTGCGAGTGTGTGTGTATGTGTGTGTATATTTGTGTGTGTATGTGTGTGAGTGTGTGTATGTGTGAGTGTGTGTATGTGTCTGAGTGTGTGTATGTGTGTGTGAGTGTGTATGTGTATGTGTGCATATTTGTGTGAGTGTGTATGTGTATGTGTGTATATGTGTGTGAGTGTGTATGTGTGTGAGTGTGTGTGTGTGAGTGTGTGTGCTTCCTTTTCACTTGTTAACACCCCATAGTGAGGGTAAACTGTAGAAGAGGAGCCTGATAATCCCAGGAATGATGGCAGATTCCCTGGCACAAACAGCCATGCCTTTTGTTTTCAGCATTTGCCACTGTCCCTCTGAGCCCCAGTCCAGGGGTAAGGTCCCCCATCTAAGGGTAAGAATAGAGTCACGGGTGCTTCAGCCCAGCTTGCTGCTAAGATCGAGGGCTGCCCTCCTCAGATTCGCACTTTTGTTCAAAACTCCTAATGAGCTGGGTGTGGTGGAACAAACTCCTGTGACATCAGTGCTTGGGTGGCTGAGGCTGTAAGGGTCAAGAGTTCAAGGCTAGCCTGAGTTATAAGCTGGACCTTGTTTCAAAAAAAAAAAAATCAAGACAAACATAACCCCAAACGTCACTGTGAGCGTGCAACCCCTTGATTTGTCAGGGGCTGGAAGAGATGGTGGTACTGGTCATTGCTTCCCTGGCAACTGGGGGTGCGGGAGACAGAGTCAGGAAACAGCAGGCTGCACTTCCCCTCCATATTCAGCAGCACAGCGGATCGGCTGGCTGGCTTGTAGAAGTAACCATCTTTGTTATTCGCTGTGCGCCTGACACTCTCTGAGTGTCTTTGCTTAGTCAGAATGGCACGGGTTCAGGTTTGTGAGGCCCAAGTTCAGCTTCAGAGCACTGGTCTCACAGTCCTCTGTGGCTCCCGCGACCTTTGACGCTCACTGGCTTTCTTGGCATGAAAGTAGCCACAGCAGAAGTGTCACCGTACGCCTGATCTGAGTGTGAAACTCACCTCCGTGAGATGCTGGCGGGCTGAGGTTCCTACAGGACGGGGAGCTGTCTGATAGCTGCCAGTGGTTATTCTAGATCGTGGGAAAGACGTAGGAGAGGCATTTTCCTATGCATCGCCCACCTTGGCTGTGTCTTGGGACCTCAGAGGCAACAAGTAAGGCTCAGACTAAAACAATAGTTTATACACAACTTAAGGTCAAACCGTAAGTGTTCATGCGCTATCTACTATGTTATTTTACTAAACAGGCAACAGTGGAGACCTGAAATATAATTAGACTCCTAAAGAACTGTTCTCCTGGAAGAAGAATGAATATACAAGTAATTAGGCCTACGGTCCATGATAGAGCTTTATAAACGCAGTAGGCTGCTGGGAAATGGCTTTACTAATTAACGGATGCGCTTTGCAGCAAATTATTTATCTCACAGGTGTTAGGTATGGGTACAGGCCTTCACAGTAGTTGGGGTGAAGGAACCATATTCAAAAGCCGGAAATAACAGGAACACAGAAAATACAAAAAGACATGAAGAGACAGAGAGAGGGGGGCTAAAAATATCGGACAAGCAGAAAGGAAGGCTGCCATGTTTCTTAAAACTTAAGATGGCAGACCTTATTTTTCTTTTATAACAGGCTTTTAGCAAACTGCGTTGGCAGGACTCCATCTCAGCCGGTTCTTTCCCACAAATCCATGGCTACTACTGCTATATGTGCTACAGCACAGGGGTGCCTTCTGCCGTCTTTAGCCACTGTCAGAGTTTGCTATTTTAGACTCTGATGGGATGAAGTGCTGGCCTTGAGATTTGGAGTTCCTGGGTGTCATCTTGATGTCGAGGTGAGAATGCAGCTAAGAATGTAATTTTTTTAAAAGAAGTGATGTCTGAGGCCAGAGTGATAGCTCATTGGCCTCAGAGGTGTGAGACCTGGAGTTTGATCCTCCAGAACTCACAAAGAGAAAGAGGTGAGCTTCACCTGTGCTTTCAATCCCAGCTCTCGAGAGGCAGAGATGGATGGATCACCAACGCTCATGGGCTGCCAGACCAGTCTACAGTAATGGCATGCAGGCCAGTTAGAGGCAGTGTTTCAAAGTAGAAAACATATAGGCAAACAGGATCTGAAGAATGGTACCTAAGGTTGTCCTCTGGCCTTTACATTCATAATACACATGTGCATTTGTGCGTGCGCACACACACACACACACACACACACACACACATATATGCACGCACGCAATGCACGCACACATACATGCACTCACACACATACACACAAATGGGCATGCACACATGCACACTCACACACAGATACACATGTGCACACACCCTCTCCTATGAAAAAAAAGAATGATTATCTGAGTTAGATCTGGGTGTCTAGAGGAATCCCCCAGAGCCCTTCTTAGTCTTACAGGGCAGCTGCTCCCCCCACCCTTCCTCATTGGTTGGGAATTCGAGGACTTTGCAGGTGGCAGGACAAAAAAAAAAAAAAAAAAAGCATGCCTCCCCCTTTTTTTCTCCTATAAAAACACTCCTTAATTTGTGCTTTTCCGTCATCTCAAAGCTTTCTAAAATACAAGACTCGAACATAAAGATAAATGGCACCGGGTGGGCCGGGAGATCCAGGCCTCGATCATTAACCAAGGCTCTGTGGAGAAATTAAGCTGTTTAGCTCTTAGCTCCAGGCCTGGTGAAATAGGTAGTGTTTCAGCTCAGTCCTTTGTGGGATTCGGGCTGCCAATATCTCGGCTTTGAAGTGGTTTCCCCTCCTATGATGTAACTGCATTCCCTTGTTGGGCCTGAAGAGGCCTTTCTCATCCCCTCTCCCGTACCCCACAGTCCAGTATGCCAGCTATGGGTTTGATCATACCCTTCCTCCCCCGACCCAACTTTCCAGACATTCTCCTCCCTAAAGCTCTTGTTTTTGAGTTAGAAAAGTTTAGAAACGAAGATTGTAAGGTATTCTACTTGTAGGTGGGTGTGCCTGTGTGCTATAGTCAGCTGCTATTAATGTTTTTCTATGTGTATATTTACTCGTATGAATGTGTACACATGTGTGTGTGGAGGCTCAGGTCAACTTTGGAAGTTCCTCAGGAAGATATCCACCTTCCTTTCAGAGATAGTGTCTCTCACTGGCTTGAGCGCCTCACTGAGGAAGCTGCAACGGCTGGCAAGCTGGCCCCAGGGATGTATTTGTCTCTGCCTCCTCAGCACTAGGACCGCAAGGCCCAGCCACCACACCTGACCTTTTAAATGTGCATTCTATCAATGAAGTCCAGGTCCTCATGCTTGTGTAGCAAACATGGACTGAGCGAGCTG
>NW_022196891.1:82561620-82576381 GCF_008632895.1 Mastomys coucha
CCCTCCCTTGCCTTCCCCTCTCCTCCCTTCCCCTCCCCTTTTCTCTTCTTCCCTCCTCCCCCATTCTCTTCTTTCTTTTCTTCACTTCCTTTTCCCTTCTGTCCTTCCTTCCTTCCTTCCTTCTTTCCCTCCCTTCTCCCTTTCTTCCTCCCTCCCTCCCCTTTTCCCTTCCTTCGTTCTGAGTCTTCCTACGTAGCCCAGGCTGGCCTAGAATGTGCAGTTCCCTGCTTCAGTCTCTCAGCTGCTGGGATTACAGGTGGTCACCATCAGACTCTGTTAATTTCCTCTCTCTGTATTTACATTCTCAACTTGGCTTGTATATAAGAGTGACTCTGCAGGGCAGAGAATGGGATGTAAAGTGAATAAGTAAAAAAAATATATAAAATTTAACTGGAAAAAAAAGGAGTGACTGCTAATTATGCATATGTAACATACAGAATATATCACACACATATATACATATAGATATAGATATAGATATAGATATACATATACATATAATGTGTTATTGATTCACAATCATACAGGGCTTGCCTGACTGTTTAAATTCCATTAGAAAACATCTATCTTACTCATTTTCTGGTTGTTTGTCAAAGAAAGCAGTTCTTTGGAACTGTGGCACATGCCCAGCCCTAAGTTTCCCCAGGAGTCCAAGATTTGAACTCTGTCTTTTGTCTATGCATCTCACCATGTTCCCTCTGAGTAAAGTGGCAGCACCAGAGACTTGGTGCTTAGGGTCTGCTTGCGCCTCTGATGGGGATCACTTCACAGAGGTGCACCACTGCACATGGCTCTAGCCTGCAATGGGAGGCGCCATCCGGACGAGCACACACCATGTGTATTGATTGTCAGAACGTTTCTGAAGACCAGGACAACGGCAGCAGCAGTAACAACAACAAACCGCAATGAAGTAAACAGAGACCTTCCTCATGTCTCAGATGAGCCTCTTCTGTACTGAGGACTGTTAGGGGCAAGGACTCCATAAACAGCATCTTACTGCAGCGGTCACAGAGTTTAGATTTTTTTTTTATCGGTTATACATGTGATTTTTGATCTTAAAGCAAGCGTGGCCTATCTTTGGTATGCGGTGGTGCATTCTTTCACCAAAAATTCTCTGTCTGGGTTCATAATCATGGCCTTAACTTACTGCACTTGATGTAGAATGTGCTATTGTTGTGCAGTTTATGGAATACTTTGGGGTTTCATTGAAAATGATTTGCAATTTTCAAGTTAATTTGTGTTTCTTCTACCAACCTGTAGTGTCTTGAATGAGAAGGTCCCCCGTAGACTCAGATGTTTGAACACTTGGTCTTCAGTTGGTGGCGCTGACTAGGGAGACTTAGACATTGCCTTGTTGGAGGAAATATACCAGTGAGGGCAGGCTTTAAGAGTTTAAAGACTTGTGCCATTTCTAGTTTGCTCTCTGTGCTTCCTGCTTGCCATTCACAGTGTGAACAATCGGTTATTCCTGCCGCTGCAGTTGCTACTGCCATCCCAATCTTACCCCACATCCCTCTGCAAACATAAACCCAAATAAAAATCTCTTTGTACACATTGGTGATGGATTTATGTATTTATTTATTTTAATCACAACAATAGAGAAACAATGCACAATCCATTTGGTCCAGTCCATCTGGGTCTCTTCACACTAGGAGGTGGAAGGGACTTGTAGAGGGCTTGGTTTTTGATTTTGGACTTTGATGGCCCTTGTGACAAGCCAGGTATCTTGCTATGGTGAACTGAGTGACTATGGGTTTGCCAAGGGTCTGAAGCCTTGGCCTGCCATTCAGCATATCTTTGTACCTTAATTTTTGTTCCCAAGGAAGACACACACACACACACACACACACACACACACACACACACACACAGGGAGAGAGAGAGAGAGAGAGAGAGAGAGAGAGAGAGAGAGAGAGAGAGAGAGAGAGAGAGACAGAGACAGAGACAGAGACAGAGACAGAGACAGAGATAGAGGAGAGATAGAGAGGGGGAAGGGAGGGAGAGAAAGAGAGAAAGACACAGAGAGACAGAGGGATAGAGGAAGGGAGAGAGAGAGGGAAAGAGAGAGAGGGAGGGGAGGAGGAAGAAGGGAGGAAGGGAGGGAAGGAGGGAGAGAGAGAAGATTGGAGGGAAGACAGTGAGGAAGAGAGAGTACTTCAGCTTTCCTTTTTCTAACCTGACCAGAATCCTTGGAGAGAAGATGTTATCTGCTGGACACCTTGGGCTCCTCGTCTTGCCAGCCACAGCTCCTGCCATTGATAGGGTGGCTCTGCCCATGCCAGGTGAGCAGTTTGGAATGCAACCCACACCCTGCTTTCAGGATCATCCCTGCTTAGTTAGTTAGGCACAAGGTGCCACTCAGTCAAACAGGGTTCCCCCAACCTTCTTTGATTTTGTTTTGTATGGGGCAAATCATTTGATCTACTTCATAGTAAGTCTTCTCACCCGTGGACTAGTCCTTCAGAATGTCACATGATGATTAATATGGTCAACATGGCAGAATCTAGCATCATATGGGAGAAGAGACTCTGAACATCCTGGGGGTTGTGATTATCTGGTTAATTCATTTATGTGAGAGGCCATTTGAACTGTGGGTGTGACCACTGTATAAAATAGAGGAAACAAGCCGAGTACTAGCACACGTCCATCCATCTCTCTCTCTGATCCTGGAGTTTGGATGGGCTATGTCTGACTGGCTGCTCTGAGTCCCTGATGTTCTGAATCCTCTCTTAAACCCCATCATGATGGCCTGTAGTCTGGAACTGTGAGCCAGAAGAAACCCTTTCTCCGTTAAGTTGCTTCTGTCCCAGTGTCATATCACAGAGACGTCAACTAAGACACAGAGTCGAGGATATGAGGAGTTAATGCTTGAAAACATTTGGCAGGAGGGAAGTGTACAGTAGGTCTTGGTTATTGTTTCTCGATCAAGTCAAATGATGTCATTTTAGGCTCGCACACACACACCTACAGGTTTTGGTCTTGCTATTTGTCCCGTGTCCCTAGACTCAGATGGTCACCTTGCTTAGTCTGTGAGTACCTGGGACTACAGGCATACAGCACTCCCACATCAGGTTCTATAATTTAGATCCCTAAATTATAAAGTAATAGATGCAACTATGTAAGTTGCTTGCCAGAGTTTCTGGTAACCTTCAAAGCTTGAATTTGTATACTGTGCCTACAATGTCTATGTGATACACACACATACACATTTAACCAAATGTCTGTTAATTAATTAACTAATTTGTGGTGTTGAGCATCAAACCCAGAGCCCTTGCACATGCCAACCACATGTTCTGCCATAGAGTTGGCCCTTGGTTTCTTTTCTGTCACTCACAGAGTCTCACACATGGCTGTGCACACATCCGTTAATCATATGCTGTTAAATGCTTGTTGAATTCATGCTGAGTAGTAACATCATTGGCTATGTGTCTAACATGATTTATTTTGCATACAAGATGTAGATGAGGGTTTAGGTAATGTATTCTGTTTTCCCTCTCCTCTTCACTCATTTAAAAATTACGTTTTAAATGACTAACATTTGTAGAACAAACCCTCACTACATCTCAGGAACAGAACTGAAGGCCAGCAAGGAGACAAAGCTAAGGTACACAATGACCCTTGTCCTTGGTGACCTGATTTCTGGATGAAGAGTTAGATGTGTAAAATGGGGCACCATGCCACCCACGTTGGCATGTTCCCATGAAAGCAAAGGCAGATGAGCTTGTCCTTCCAATATCTTCGAGCCCTGTGGTACAGCTGGACATAGGGAGTGCCCATGGGGGAGTGGTGAGAGGCGAGCATCCTTAAACGAACTTTCCAGAATCTAGAGGGTACATAGCTGGGCTTGGTGGTCAACACCTTGAACCTAAGGCATGATGGTCATAAATGAGAATATTCAGAATGAAAGTCCAAACAGCCACGCTCCAGTTCCAGTGTGTATAATAACATTCTGCATTTAGAACATTTTATGAATTCTTTGAGAAATACATACATTATATTCTGTACATACTCATCCCCCCCCAGGGCCTTCCATAACCACACCCCCATTTCATAGCCATACAATATTGTGTACATATTTTTTAAAAAAACCAAAATAACCCATTGAGTTCAATTTGTACTTCACAAAGCTAGAAATAGTCCTGTTCCATGATCTCCACATAGGACTCCAGACATGTCCCCAGAGGTCTCTGTATCCTCCACAGACACTTGCTCATCTATGTTCACTGCAGCTGCCATCACAGCAGCAAAACAATGAAAACAGCTTAGACGGCTTTCATGTTTAGTTGATCAAAATATATATTGGCTTTAACAATTTATTCTAAAAATTCTCTACATTAGAATATTTTGTAATGTGTAGCCTTTAGACTCTCTCACTTCATTAATTATTATGATGGCATCTTTTATCCAGGTGAACTGGCTTATGTCTATAACTCCAAATTTAGAAAGCGTGAGGCAGGAAGATCTCTGTGAATTTGAGGTCAGCTTGGAATACAGAGCGAGTTCTAGGCCAGCCTGGGCTACAAAGTGAGATTCTGTCTCAAAACAAACAAACAAACAAACAAACAAAATTCTAATTGTCTTTTATGTAATGAGCCCATATTATTTACCAGGTACTATGTTTAATATCTGATGTATATTATTTCATTTATTCCTAATTTGAACTCCTTGCACAAGAATTTCATTCACCAATAGTGGGAGTTAAAGCCAGGGGAGCCGGACTGGGTTTGCCCACCCACTCACCATTATTTCCAGTGCCTATCATGGTGCCTGGCACACACTGGGGACTTCCATAATTATTTACAGATAAAAATGGGTGGCAGGGCCAAGTACAAGGACGCTTGGTTCTGATGATCAGGACTGGAGGCTATCAAACCTAGAGGAAGGTTCCTTTGTATGATACATGAGGGGCTCGAGTCCGGTCCACTGATCCTCGCTGGCAAGGAAAGCAGTTTTGGTAGTCAACGGATTCTCCCACACAAGATTTGTTGATTCTAGCGACACTGACTAGCTGAAGGCGGATGACTGAATAGGATTGCTGCCCTCCTCAGTCACAACTACGCCTGACAGAAACAAACAGGATCACCGTTGAACCCATCATTTGTGCCTTGTCTTCTTCTTATCTCTGGTCTTTCATCTTTTGTGGTGGTTTGGTGGGATTCAGGGGAGATCTTACTTTGTGCTGTTATCTGTGAGACCTCAGTGTTGGAAATAAACATGTCTCCGAGATAAACAGCTTCTTACTCTGTCTTAGCTCCATCCGACGACTGAGTGAATTGTATCCTATTATGATTTTAGCTCCTGGTCTTGAGAGTCATTTTGATCCAGAGGAGCTCATCAGAATTTTGAGGAATTTACTTTCTTTCTAGAGACCTCTTGAGGTCTTTGAGTTTTAAAGGGGGGTTTTACGTCCTTAAAGGAAACGAGGACTGGGGAGGTGGCTTGGTGTATAAAGTGCTTACTGTCCAGGCATGAGGACCTGAGGTCATACCCCCCCCCCCCAGAACCCAGGTAAAAGCTGGGTGTAGCAGAGCATACCTGTGACCCCAGTATGGAGGGGTGGACAGGGGGAGCATTGGAGTTTGCTGGCCTGTCAGTAGTCAGTTAGCCAGCGCCAGGACTAGTTAATAATATCTGAAAAAAATTAAGCGGAGGGTGTGGTGGTTTGAGTGAGAAACGTCGCAACAGTCTTGTGTGTTTGGACAGTTTGCTCTCAGTCGGTGGTGTGGGGAGGTTGTGGGAGCCTTAGGAGGTAGAGACTTGCTGGAGGAAGTATGCCACTGGGACAGACTTTGAAGGTTTGGAACCTCACTTCACTTCCTGATCAGTTTCTCTGCTTCCCGTATATTGATAAAAATGTTACCAGGCAACTTCCTGTTCCTGATGCCATGCCCTCCTCACTGTGATGGACTTTAGTCCCCTGGAGCTGTAAGCCAGAAGAAACTCTCTTCCTTAAGTTTCTTGGTTCGCTGATATTTTATCACGACAATAGGAAAACCATTAAAACAGAGGGCTGGCATAGAGGCGGACGTGGAATATTGACCTCTGACCTCCACACTGTCACGTGGACACAAGGGCACACGCACCAAACGCATGCACACAGCCCTCACATACACACATGCACACAGCCCTCACATACACACATGCACATAGGCGGGCACACACACACATCAACTTTCTCTTTAGCAGATGCCATTGATGAATTCGGCAAGTAGTCACTAATAATTGCTAAGAAGCTCGATCCCTTGTCGTAGGCTGAGGGCACAGGATGGGAAGATACAGCTCTCACTTTCAAGGGTGAGAGGTGGGGGCAGACCTGCGGGCAAACTGCCACTGTCTTTGCTCTACGTGAGACCCCGAGAAGGACAGTATAGACAACTCATAAATACTTAAAAAAGCAGAAATGAGAAGCCTTGATGGTTTCTCAGAGGAGGCTGAGGGCAGTGAGGGAGGGTCAGCCTTCCAGGACGCGACGCGCATTAGCATCCTATCTGCCCCGTAAGAAGGGGTGCGGCGTTTGCTGCAACTCCACTGGTGTCCCTCAGCTCTCCACATCCCCACTTTGATCACTCAACAGCTCTCCTGGTTTTACAGCCAGATTCAGCCCTGCATGCAGTGTTATGGCCTGTTTCACACGCACCAGCTGCACGAGCCCAAATCCTAATTGGCCGAGATAGCTGTCAGGTGAGGGGCTGTACACCGTGCCTTTCTTCTGCTGCTGCTCTTGGTCGGCCAAATCCACGCACCTCCCCCTGCGGGTCCTGGGTCTAGGCATTGGGCACTAATTTGTCTTTGGCTTGCCATGTGACTCTTTCTTCCTGCTGTGTGGTTCTCCCCTTGATCCTCACCTTGTTTCTGGCCTATTGCTCAAGCCTAAGCGGAGATCATCTCTCGTTACTCTGAAGATGTGTGTAAGGGCTACTGACAACATAAGTGTGAAGGCTCCTGAGTGAGGCCCATTATCCCACTCACGGGTGGGTGTGAGGGATCCACGGGGATCCAATAACAGTCTTTTATCTGACTGACCCTCTACCAGCCCCTTCTGTGTGTGTGAGAGGGCCAGAGTATGTATGTGTGTGTGTGTGAGAGAGAGTGTGTGTGACTGTATGAATGTGTGTGTGTGTGTGTGTGTGTGTGTGTGAGGAAGTATGATTGTGCATGTGTGTGAGTGTATGAGTGTCAATGTGAGTGTATAAATGTGTGGGTATGAGTGTATGAGTGTGTATGCATCAGTCTGTGTGTGAGTATATGAGTATGTATGCATAAGTGTGTATGGGTGTATGTGTGTCAGAGTATATGAGTGTGTGAATCTATGTGAGTGTTATGAGTGTGTATTTATGAGTGTCTGAGTGTATAAACGTGTGTGTATGAGTGTATGAGAGTATGTGTGAGTGTGTATGTATGAGCGTGTGAGTGTATGAGTATGTATGTATAAGTGTGTATGAGTGTGTATGTGTGAGAGTCTGAGTGTATGAGTGTTATGAGTGTGTACTTGTGAGTGTATGAGTGTATGAGTGAGTGTATGAATGTGTGAAAGTATACAAGTGCGTGTAAATCTGAGTGTGCATGTAAATGTGTAAGTATGTGTGTGTGAGAGTGTATGAATGTATGTATGTAAGTGAATGTGTGTGTGTGTATGTGAGTATGTGTGTGTATGTGTGACTATGTGTGTCTAAGAGGACAAGGTCATATATCTTTCTCAATTGCTCTCTATCTTCTTCTCTCTTTTGAGATAGAGTTGTTGTACTTAGAGCACACTGATTTTGCTCACTGGTTCCCCAGTGAGCCCCAGGCACCTCCCTGTCTCTGCTCCCCCAGTGCTGGGATTGTAGGTGTGAGTTGCAGCATCTGGCTTTTGACAGGGGTGCTGGGACTCTGAACTTGATGTTGGTGGGGTTAGCACTTCACTGACTACGACCCTCACTCTCTGCTTTCGATCCCCAGTTTTAGTTCACTTTGCAAGACAGAGTCGATGAACTTGCAGTGGATAGGTGTGAGAGAGCTGGCAGCGCGCTTCATCTTCCGAATGGAGCAAAAAGCGCAGGCAGCAACCATTCTGACCCCTGAACCAGCACAACTAGGAACCTGCATCTTGAGAACGAGTCACCGAAACATTTTCTTTCCAAACATCTGCAGGTTGTTAGCTTGATTTATTTTGAATTAAAAAATCTTTTCGAGCTGGCTGACAGCTTATTTTAATTCCCAGCTGTTAAAATGTTTCAGTGGTTGGAAGGGGACTGCGCCTGTGGCTTTTGATGTGGTGGGAAGGATCTGAGCACTCAGGTACACCTGCAGGACCTGCCCCCCTCACCGCAGCCCTCCACAGCTTTATTCCTTCTGTTTAAGAGCCTGGTGCTTCCAGCCTTTGTTTATGATCTAGATCTATTTGTTTGGGTCCTGGGCCGGGTGGCTGAGGCAGCTCCACTCACAGCCTGGGACGCGGTGGCTTTTATCCAGCCTGTAATGCTTTGCGGATGCCTGGGATTCTTTGTGGGACACTTTAGGGGAACAAATAAGTTAGTTTATATTTAATTAATATTTCCCTCTCCTTTCCCAAAAGTTGCTGAATTAACTTTCTGTTCAAAATATGTGATTCTTACAAATGCTTTGAAGATTTCTGGCTTGGTGAAGGGCCTTGACCTTCTCTTCAGTTTTCCTGGTTCTGCATGAACATCTTTTATTTTTATTGAAAAAAATTGGAGCAGGGGACCCAAGGACTGAGCCCTCTTCCCTACAATCTCTGTAATATCCATAGCTACCACCACCGATGCCTTCCTCTGTCACTGTCACCAAACACTGTTCGTGGCCACCTTCATCCCCCCAGGAAACTGCCCTGTCATTCACTCACTGGATTCCAGAAGACCCGTCTACACTGGTTACCTCTATACTTCACTCCCGTTATTCCTCAAAGATTTTCAGACTCACGTGGCTCGCTTTACCGTTCTAAGGCACTGGGCTCTCAAAGCTTTTTGGTGCTTTGGTTCTCAATGGTTACTTATGTCTAGCTGGAGAGACTTCATAAAACCATCACTGAGATCACAGGTTTTGAAACATTCACCACGGATGTAGACGTATAGAGCCTTTCTATGCCTTATTATTACCCTTGCTCTGAAATAACAACATGGAGACCTGGTTTGTTTATCAGCAAGCTTCAGGCACTATGGCTGGGCAGATAGTCTAAGCTCTTCTAACCTGAAATGCTGGCTTGGCCTACTTCTCACCCATTACCTGTGGCCCATTACCTGTCACATTAGTCTTGCTCTTGCCCCTCCTGATGGCAACTCTCCACCTCTGTCTGGCCACGGAAGTCCTGCCTTATGCTCTCCTGCCTGGGTACAGGCTGCTCAGCTCTTTATTTAACCAATCAGGAAGTGATGGAGAACAACATTTTACACAATACTGAGTCATATCCAGGTCTGGGCTGCAATCAGATTCCTGGCCACAGAAAGTAGCGTATGAATACACAGTGCAACCAAACACTCCTAACACACAGGAGTGAAGGCTTAGGTAGGCACTGGGGTCCATCCTGCTTATAGACTGTGTCTCACTAACCAGTAAATAGAGTCACTCTAAGACAGAGAATGAGTCAGAGGGATCTCTCTGAAGACTTCAGCAACAATATGGAGAGGAAACATGGCAGAGGACGATAGGAAGGAGGGTTTGAATAGAAGGCAAAGGTCAGAAAGATTGAAAGAAGCCAGAAGGTACAAAGGTGAGCAATGACCACAGGGAAGCAAGGCAGAGGGACACGCCCATCTCAAACTAGGTCTTCAGTTTTACCCTTCGAATTCTATGTACATTTTCCTCATTTTCGAATATCCTTTGTTGGTCATTTATTTTTATAGAATGTCATACATTTTTTCTTTGGTCAGGACAGTTTCAAAATATTATTTTTCATGAAACCTGTCTTCCATTCTTCCTTTTCTTCTGTCTTCTCCACCCCCCGTCCCATCAGCACATTACCTAGCATGTCTCTTTAATGATGGATATAATGTTTTGTCATTAAAAAAAAAACAAAAAACCTTTATTTCACTTTACAATTCTGGTTCTTTACAATCAGTTAAGGTGTATATTTGTTGTGAAAACTGCTCTGGGATTTTATTTTTAACCCAGAATAATAATGGATTTCATTGTAGCATTTTTATAGATACTTTGTTTCTATTTCTGCCTCTGTCTCACAGCTGTGCTCATCTCCAGTCCCCTTTTGTGTGTGAGCATGTGTGATATAGGCACATGTGTGTGTAGGGTATGCACATGTGTGTGCATATAGGTGCACACGTAGAAGTTGGAAGTAATGTATGTAAACGTGTGTAGGGTATGCATATGTGTATGTGTTGGTGCACACATGGAAGCTGGATGTGATGTATGCACATGTATTGTGTATAGATGTACACACATGGAAGTCAGATAATAGAATGTCTTGTGTCTCTATCATTCTCCTTCTTACATGTTTGAGGCAGGGTCTCTTCCTGTACCCGGAGCCCATGGTTTTCAGAGAGGTTGGCAGCCAGACAGCCATAGCAATCCTCTTGTCTCTGCTCCTCTCAACAGTGGGTTTACATTTGCAAGATTGAAGCTTGGCTTGCTGCGACCAAGGTTATAGGATCCAAACCCAGGTCTTCATGGGGGTGTGGTAAGTACACTTAACCTCTGAGCCACACTGCCAGCCCCATATCTTTATGAAGATGCCAATGTAAAGACCATCTTCAAAGATTCCTTTTGGATGTCCTGGGCTGAGCTAGGTGTGGTGGCATATGCCAACAATCCTGTCACTTTCAAGGATGAAGGATGGTGATTTTGAATTTGGGTAGTCTGGGGTACTTAAGAGATAGCACGGGCTACAGGGCGAGACCTTGTTTCAAAACAACAATAGAACAAAACAGAAAACAAAGCCAGACAGACTTCTGGGATGGAATCCAAGACTCTGCATTTTCAATATTTATACCATGACTCCCTGTTCTGTGAGGATTTAGATACTGCTGAGCTGTGGAATGGGCCACACTGGGGAACACTGGGCCCATCCCACAGAGAAGCTGTGGTCCCTGGCCCTTTATGCCAACATCACTCCTTAGCTTGCTTGGTCTCCTAGTGAGCGACTCTTAGATTCGGATGAGTAAGTTTCTTCTCTAGAGTCCTCCACAAAGGGTGGAGGGACCGAGCTGGCATTTGCATACAGACTGGGAGGGTCCTCTAAGGAAGACCTCCCTCCATCATTCCTAAGGGTCCTAATCTTCTGCTTTCATTTTATTTACACTTTTCATACAACATATTTGGATCATGCTTTTCCCTCTCCCAACAATTCCCAGATCGTTACCACCTCACAAACCACGGAGCTCCCTGCTCTTTCTCTTTCTTTGTCTCTTAGACAAACAACCCAACGACAGCCACAGCAGCAACAGCAGCAACAAAGAGAACAAAACCAAACTCAAACAGAAAATCGAAATTAAAACAAACAAGCGAAAGACCAATAATACAAAAAAAAAATCTAAAAAGCTCCCCAAAGTACATTTACACATAAAAACAACATCATCATCATCACCACCACCAAACAAACAAACAAACAAACAAACAAGAACAAAAAACCCCAAGGCAACAACAACAAAACAACCCATACAGTTTATTTGTGTAGGCTAACTCTCCTGGGCTTGGGGCCTGGAGTGTGACTGATGTTCTCCGGTGACCCTCCATCGGACAACGCCAAGCTTCTTAGTTGGAGTGTCCGTTTCCCTGTCTCCGTGCTGGGACCCGGTTTGGCTTGAGTCTGGGCTAGTAGTGTGTGCTGTCACAGTCTCTGTGATTTCATTTGTGCGTTGTCCTACTGGGTGGGAAGACGCTGCATCCTTGGTGTCACCCCGTGCTTCTGGCTCTTAGAATTTTTCTTCTTCAGTTCCCCGAACCCCAAGGAGATGGGGGATGGATAGAGACATCCCATTTAGGATGCAGTATTTTAAAGTCCCCCACCCTCTGCACATTGTCGAGAGCTGTGGGTCCCTTGTTAATTCCCATCTACTCCAAGGAGAAGGTTCTCTGATGAGGCCTGAGCGAGACATTGATCTTAGGTCTAGCAATATGTCGGTAGGGATCGTTTTTTTCACCATATTCCCTTAGTAATCTCCTAAACTTGGGTTGTGACCAGTTTACCTCAGGGATTCCTCAAAGAGCCAGATTTTTTTTTTGTGCTCTGTAGAGTAAACTAAAAGTAAAAATAAATACTGCCTTTTAAATGTCATGTAAGGATTTGGTCTTAATGATGTTAAAATTCTGTAATTCAATATAATATGTTTTAATAAATTATATTCCTCACATAATTTTTACATAAGCTTATGGCCCTTTAAGTGATCTCTTCTCAGAACATGTACAGGTAAACTTGTTTATTTGCTCCTCTTCTGTTTCTAGTCTTTCTTCTATTTTGTGTGGAGTTTTTTTTTTTGTATAGATTTATTTTATTATTTATTTTTATGTGTATGAGATGGCCATGAGCTATTATGTGTGTGGCTCCTGGGAATTGAACTCAGGACCTCTGCCAACCCTGCTTGCTCTGGCCCTGCTCGCTCCGGGCTCCACTCGCTCCAGCATAATTCACTGTAGCTGTCTTCAGACACACCAGAAGAGAGCGTCAGATCTCATTACGGGTGGTTGTGAGCCACCATGTGGTTGCTGGGATCTGAACTCAGGACCTTTGGAAGAGCAGTCACCCCCGCTCTTACCTGCTGAGCCATCTCGCCAGCCCCGGAGTTTTTATCTTTTTAATTAGACATACTATTCCTTTGGTGTTGGTGTTTAATTATTATACCTGTTGTGATAACTGGTCTTGTGGTTGATATTGTTTGACAAGTATGAATAAATAACACACTTAAGACAGAGAAAATGCTTGGTGTGTAAGCATAAAGAAATGAATTCAGTCCCCAGCACCCACATCAGAGCTGGGCACAGTGACATACATTTGTTTTATCCCAGCCTTGGGGAAGCAGGGACAGGCGGATTCTTGGACCATTGGCCAGCCAGCGTAGCTGAGCTAGCGAGCTCCGGGTTCAGTGGGTAAGATCCTGTCTTCAAAAATCAGTTGGAAAATCAGAGGAAGAGCCTCAACCTTGACCTCTGACCCTGACATGGACTGCTCCTGTGTGAGTAGTGATGCACTGGCTAGTTTATGATAGCGTTGATCTTATGGTTGTGTATACATCAAGGATGGAGGGAAAGAACTGATGTTTAGCCAGGCAGTGGTGGCACACGCCTTTAATCCCAGCACTTGGGAGGCAGAGTCAGGCGGATTTCTGAATTTGAGACCAGCCTGGTCTACAGAGTGAGTTTCAGGACAGCCAGGGCTAGACAGAGAAACCCTGCCTAAAAACAACAACAACAACAACAACAAAACAAAACAAAACAAAAAAGCAAAAACAAAAACAAAACAAAACAAAAAACAAAAACAAAAAAAAACCAAAACAACAACAACAAAAAAAACCAAAAAGAGAACTGATGTTTAATATGACGGATATTATACCGATAATGTTAGCTTTTGCCACCTCCTTTCTAAAAACAATGTTCATACGCTAGTTAACAGAGATAAGGGTAATAATCCCAACTTGATGGGGTAGGGGTGGGAATAGAGACTCAGGTAAATTGACCTGCCTACATCCACCTATGGATCTTTCCTCTTTCATTATCCACACCCTTCCACTGTATTGTTTTGCTATGATGCTCAACTCAGTACAGATGTAAAACCCACCCCGGTAGGTTTGGGCTAGTGTAAATTCTCTAGGATACAGTGCTACCTGCATATCGTTCATATTTGTCAAACTCCATACAGTGGGGCTGGGGATGTAGTTGAGAGGGAGAGAATTTTACCCAGCATGTGGAAAGCTCAGAATCGAATCCCCAGGGCTGGGAACCCGGCATAGAGTAACCCAGACTAACCCGTTAGGGATCCATAGACTACACAGCGCCAAGAGCCAGCTCTTGTGAACTGTGGAGCCTGCGTGGCAGTGAGGCTTCACTGTAGACCCACCGACATCACCCTCCGTGCGAGAAGCTCACTTTTAGGAAAGCATATGGGAAATAAATGTTGCTTCTCCATTTTTCTGTAACCCTGAAACTACTGAGATAAGCGATGTCAAAGAGAATTTGCTCTGATCCTGATGAGTAACAGACTTCGCTAAAGCTACCAGCGTTTGCGTAGCCGAAGGCTAAGCACAGCTCAGTATTTCTAGAGCGGCAGAGATGAGAAGTTATGTTAGCGATTGCCAACCTCTGCCTGGCACTCACGTCTCCTGCTCTCTCTCTTCCCATCCCCCATCCCTAACGGACTTATCCAGACACCCACCCTTCCTACTGGTGCTTCAACATTCACAAGGTAGCCACCAGATGTGAGGAACTGACAAACAAATCGTTGTGCATTGTGCTTATGAGGGACACATCCAGGTCTTGGTGGTGGGAGTGAGGCTTTGCTGAGAAAGCCTGGCTTAGACTCCATTGAGAAAATGCCATGGCCGGAGTAGCGCACAGGAGACGGGCGTGGGAGCAGACTATGGGGGTCTAATTTGTCCTTTAAGTTTACCTAATGGTTTGCAAGGGTGGGACTCTGTATGCGAGTGCTTGTGATACATTCTCCTAGGAGAATGAGCTCACCGGATAATTCTGTGGAAACTGCTCAGGAGTAGGACAAGCAGTGTGAAGATGTTTACAAAGGGAGTCACGTCTGTGTCTGGTCAGAGACGGGAGTGGGGGTGGGGTGGAGGGGGTGGGGGGGGTAAGGCAGTCCCACTGT
>NW_022196891.1:82576391-82596391 GCF_008632895.1 Mastomys coucha
CGCAACTTCTGTATCCGTTCAAGCTGCAGAAACATGCCTTGAGTGATTTTCAAAGCAGTTACAGGGCATTTCTCATGACTTTGGGTACTCCCCCCTCACCCCCAAAGTGTTACAAAGGCACAGAGGAAAAGGCTCTGTGTTTGTTTCTTTTTTTGCTTGCTCAAGGGTAGAAATTTAGGGGAAAAGGCCGCCTATTCTTATCCCACAAAAGAAAATTTATTCATCCCTTGTCAATAAAAGAAGCTTTAGCATGTACAAATAGGGGAGCTGCTAAGAGCTTGCCAGCAACACCCACCCCAGCCTCAGGCCCTGTTGGGGGATATGGACTTCAGGTGAAGGGGTTGCCACTCTAAGGGACTTCTGCTAAAGTTAGAGCATTCTAACCCCAGTGAATACACAGACACTCTAAAACCATCAAGCAGTTTTCTTTTTTAGTAACAGAATCTCGAGAAAGAGAGAGAGGGAGAGAGAGGGAGAGAAAGAGAATGAGGATATATAGGAATGAATAAAATGGTCTTTCCATTTCCTGTTCCCTGTATCTGGGAACGGAGATCTTTAATTCTTGAATCTGGGTGGCAGTAATTTAGCCCTGGATCAGGTCAATCTCAACGTGAGTCCATGTGCTGGTGAGCTACTCTGGGAGTCCCTGAATAGAACCAGAGATGATGTTGGCCTGGGCACTGAGCTACAGTCATCAGCTCGATTGGAATACTAACGAGAGCTGGCATGTGACCACAACATCCCTGAATTTCCTTTTTCTGTTGCCAGTGGACACGACAGCTCAGGTTAAGGTATCAGGGACTCCGTGGAGACCAGCAAGACATAACACAGAAGGCTGCCCTATGCCTGCCAACTGCTTTGGATCTCCTCAAGAGAGAGAAACGTTCTCTCGTAGTGTGGAGAAGAAATGGGAATGCCCCATGATTTTATGGACGAGTTTTCACTTTTCCAGATGCAAAAAGAGGGGCTGTAACAGTCTTGAGAACATGTTGAGAGTATCCTCTGGGAAGGAGGGAGGGAGGGAAGAAGGAGGGAGGCGTAGCTCACAATAGATAAGCTCTGTGTTTGCTCCAGCATCGGGCTCCTTCATCTCACCATGGGGGTGTTGAGTGATGCCGCAGGCAGCTGGAAGGACTCATTTATTTGACCTAATTATTCTCCATGTAGACCTGACTCATCCTAATGGGCTCTTCTTCAAAGGAAACGAGAGCCAGATTGCCTCCTTGGCAGCAACGAGAAACAAACGCGATCCACGGAATGGCTATTAGATTGAAAAAAGATGCAACCTGGCAGTATTTAATGATGTTACCAAGAATAGAGGACTAGAGAGAGAGAGTAGTGTCAGGTTCTGACATCCTAGCTTTCTAAAAATGCTCTTAATAAAATTAACTTGCCCTTGGATGCGCGGACAAAAGTAACTCAGAACCCAGGGAGGAATGGAAGCCTTGGGGGTGTTTCTGCCGTTTTCATTAGTGATCCACTAAAGCCTGACTGGTACCGCAGGGGACGTTCAGGGGGCAGGAGGGGGGGATGTTATTATTTTCTAGTCCTTTTGGATGCTCTGTTGAAGAATGAAGAATCTTAACCCCCTCTTTCTCAATGGGGGGAACAGTGGAAGAGTTGAAATGGCTCTCCCTTTACCATTTAGTAAACCAAACACAGACGAGGACAACATGCGCCTTCCTTCTGTGAAGCTTTTAAGTGACCCAAGGATTTGTTTCTGAATGCTTGCAAGTTCATCCTGGAGCATCACACCACCTGTCTGTACTGGAACCAGGCTGGGAGTTGGGAATAAACTCCAAGTTAGTAAGTCAAAGATGGAGTGAGGGCCTGGGCTTGATTCCTATAGCCCTGTGAGTAAGTTAAACATGGAGGTACACACTTGTAACACTAGCCCGGAGCCACTCGAGAGACGGGCTGAGCCCTGGAGCTCGCTGGCCAGCCAGCTTTCTATACCATGAGCTCTAGGCTGATGAGAGACCCTGCTTTAGAAGACATGGTGAATGGCTTCCAAGGAGAGACACCAAGGGTGGTGGCATCTGGCTATGTGCATGTGCATCCATTCAGAGGTAAACACCCACACCTATCAAGAGAAAGAAATATGTCTGAAAGTAATGACTTGTACCTCCCCTGTTCCCATTTTCTCGTTTTAGCATTGAGGCTGAGAATGTCATGACTCTGAGAACATGAGAAAGATGTGTATTCAGGTGAGTGATCCTTCTCTTCATTGTAATTGGTGCCTCATCGAGGGAGGCCACGTCAAAAGTCCGTTGTGGCCAGAATCTTCCGGGACACCCTGTTTGACCTTAGGCTGTGCCAGATTGTGGGGATGAAGATGGGAAATCCCAAGACCAGCTGTAAAAAAGATCTGCAGCTCAAGCGAACCTTCCCATACCATGGCTGCCCAGCAAGCATGCTGTTACACTTCGCATCCTGGCTCGCCCAACTGTGTTTACATCTCTTCCTGGTGCTGGAGCCAGAGCCTGGGTTCCTTTTGAAAAAAATTCTGAAAATACCTTGGGTTTGTGTTCCTCTGGGCTCTGCAATAACAAACCTGTTCTGTGGCGCAGCTGGTGTTTACCTAATTGGTGGGAGGACTTTTTAATATCAAAAAGAAAGCATTCCTGAGCATGGTCCACATAGGTAAGATGTGGTTTTTGTGGTGCTATGGCTTGGGGTCGGGAGAGGATGAAGAAAAGAAAAACAATCCAGTTTCTCTTTATGGACTAAAGTGAAGGGCAGGGTGGGGGTGGGTGAGCAAGAAAGAAAATTGAGCAAAGGGCGGGGGGTGGGGTGGTGGTGGTGGAGATGAAGGCTTAGCAGATGTTGTTCTAAAGGGAGTCATGACTGAGCCTGTGTTTCTTTTGCAGTTAGCTCCAAAAATAGATGGTTAGTGAGAAGCAACTGGTTTCTGATGCTTATCAGAGGGCCAGTTCATTCCACTTCCAACTGCTAGGGTGAGGAATGGGGCAAGCTCTATATCTAATAGAAAAGGATCGCTATACCTCACGGCGCTTTGTCTTACATTTCATACGGTTGTTTTCGGGCCAAAGCTATTAGCTAAGCAAAAGGAATTTGCCCAAGGATAAGAGGGGCTGAGAGATTACAGAGGTCATCTTAAATACGTGTGCATGTGTGTGTGTGCACTCACACACACACACACACACACACACACGCACACTCACAATTTTGAGTCATCTCATTGTGTAGCTTACTTAGGCCGCCTGAAACTTCTTTCTATAGAGTCCAGGCTGGTTATGAACTTACCATATTCCTGCCTCAATCTCACTATTGATGTGATTACAACTGTGTACAACCATGCCCAGCTAAATACCATCTACTGCTATTGAAAAATCCTTTTTTTTTTTGGTGGTGGTGGGGGGCAGGCTGGCCTTGAATTCCAAAAACGATTTAGAATTTCGATCCTCCTGCCTCCACCTCCAGAGTACTGAGATTATAGATGGGTACCACCATGCAGAGCTTGGCATATCTATCTGTCTGTCTGTCTATCTATCTATCTATCTATCTATTTATCTTAGTTATATGAGTGTCTTGCCTGAGTGTATGTCTAGGCACCACATCTGTGCAGCATCTGCAGAGGGCATCTGATTCCATGGGATTAGATGGTTGTGGGTTAGCATGTGGGTGCTGGGAATACAACACAGTCTTCTGGATGAGTAGACCCATCTCTTCAGAGCTCTGGAATCTGGTTTAGTCGGCTGTTGCAGAGCCTTCAAGGAACAGCGGTGAAACAGTGACAGTCGGGCTATTCATGGGGAGAACACACTAAAGATCAATTAGGAGTAGACACGGTGTCATGGGGGAAGCCAGATTTCTATCTTTCCAAAGATCTCAGGGTGGGCGACTTTGGGGCCATAAAATTCTCAGAGCCCCCTATTGTGCTTCAGAAAGTTGGAGGCTGAGAGTGCTGTGTATGAGTGTACACAAGGGACAACCTCCCTCTAAGTTGTTCTAGTAAACTCTTTGTCAACTCAGTTCCATTTCTTAGTTCCGTAAGAGCCAAGTGTGCCAAAGGCTCTTCCCAGGCTTTGCTGCACTAGAAGGTCAGAGGCGTCAGGATTGGTGTATCAGTGCTGAGGCCGAGGACATGGCTACAGGACACCCCAGCTCTTACCAGATGTGCTGATGTTACTGCTCTTCCAGATGTGTCTAGCTCAGTGCCATCCCTCTTAAGGATGGAGGCAGTGCTGGAGTCCAGTGCTCAGGCATCCTTGCAGCAGCAAGCTGAAGGGACCTGCAATTGAACATTGTAGACTGGATGCGTTTCAAATGGAAGCCGCCAACTGCATCTTAGTCCCTGGTGACACTGACACTTAGGACCTTATGACTTATTCTGATTTGAAGGTACAGGACCGCCTTGGAACAGCTCTTGGGCCTTTGATGGCCGCACCACAAGAGCATAGTCTCTTGGCTGGCCGCTTGTTGTGAGCCCTGTGTTCTGGGATTATTGCAGAAAGTCATAGGCCAGCCACTGGAAGCAGGCGCCAAGGTGGTGAGAGTCCGGCTGAGGGCGGGGGGGGGGGGCAGATTCCTTCACTTCTATGACAGCTGAAGGGCACCAATGAAATGTGGCTTTTATTATATTTTGTAGACACTTATTGGGCACCTACCATGTGTCAGGCTGAATTTAAGGTTTAATAAGACATTGAGCAGCAATCAAGGATTTTATATTTGGTTAACATTTCCCTTCCTTTGCGTGGCAAACATCAGTAATATTGTTAATTACACCCCAACCCCTCAATCTAACAGATGCTCTGGCCCATGATGGGTGTGTTGGTTTTTCTCATTGCTGTGACAGTCTGGGGGATACAGGCCATTGCAGTGTGGAAGGAATAGTGGCAGAAGCATGAGATAGATGGTTAGTCACACTGTGTGCTGATAACAACCACGGGGTGACTAGTCACACTGTGCTAATAACAAGCAGAGTGGGCAGGGCATGGGGCCAGGGAATGAAACCATAAGACCTGGCTTCCCAGTGACTCACCTCCTCCCGTGATGACCTGCCGTGCCTTCTAAAAGTTTCCAAAATAGTGCAAATAGCTAAGGTCAGAGCACTCAGACACGGGAACTTAACTGGGAGTCACTTCAGGCTCAAACCAAAATGGCCACTCAGGAAATGTTGAGATTAAGTGCAAAGAGAAGTTTGCCTTTTTTTTACTCTTCCCATTTCTTTGTGATGTGTGCCTGTGAGTGATACGCCTGTGTGTATATAGGCACATTTTTTTGCGTATGTGTGGTGCACTTGCCATACTGAGTGGTTGTGCGTGTGTGCGCATGTACACCGAGGCCCAGGATGGATGCTGGAAATCACCTCCTGCTGGCCTTACACCTTCCTCACTGAGGCAGGCTCTTGCAGGAAGAGCCTGGCCTCCTTGTAGACTAGTCTTGCCATCCAGCTTGTTCTGGGGTCCTACGTCCACTTCCTGAGGCTGTATGGTCGGACCACCTACACTCAGATGGGTTCTGGGGATCCAAACTCTGGTTTTCATGTTTGTGTGGCACGTGCTAGAACAGCTAAGCTCCTCAACCCCAACACTTGCCTTTAAACCCAATAGCCCTGCCTTCCATGTATGGTGCGACCCCTTCTAGTGAAACTCTAACTCTCATAATTCTGCCCTTCCTTTTATGGCAGGCAAGTGGCTTCCCACCAGTCTGTATTGTGTCCCACACAGGCTTCCTTCTGAGTGTTTTATATCCAGCACCAAAAATATTGCTTGAAATATACTATGTTTGTCAAATGAATGTGTAACATGGGAATCGGGACAAATATCTTGTCTATAGGAGTCAGGTCCCGTTAAGGCTTTGCTGCAGTAACAAATACGTCAGGAAATCTCCATTTCTAGCATATTTAGGTATCTTTCTTTTTTTGCACAAAGACAGCTGTGGTCTTTGAAGTTTTTCTAACCCATCTTCTTTCTCAGAGGTAGCTTACAGATCCAGTCTAGTTCTATCCTATAGATGTCTCGTCAGGAACACGAAGCTTTTGAGTTGCTGTGGCTCGAGAAGAGAAGATAAAGGAGGCACAAGGCAGCTCACAACAATGCTTTGACTGTGGCGTGAGTCAGAGCACCTCTGCCCACAGCTGTTTGGCATCAAGGCTGAGAAATACAGATGAGTCTGTGGGTATTGGTGAGCATGTCTATTGGGGCCCATTGAAAGCTAACCAATTGCAACTGAATGTGGTTCGTAAGGTCTTTATATATGTATTGGAGAGTCCCAAATTAAAATAAGTTATCTAAGTAGTTCGTGTGTGTGTGTGTGTGTGTGTGTGTGTGTGTGTGTGAAAGAGAGAGAGAGAGAGAGAGAGAGAGAGAGAGAGAGAGAGAGAGAGAGAGAGAGAGAGAGAGAGAGAGAATATTTCTCACAGGGGTGGCTGCCTCCATTTTCATTGTAGCTTGGACCCCAGAAAACAGGAATGTAATGTATTACTATTTCTCTCTCTCTCTCTCTTTCTCTCTCTCTCTCTTTCTCTCTCTCTCTCCCTTCCCTCTCTCTCATATCTTTGTTCACAAATGAATACCTAGCTGTCCCAGTACCAGTTGTTGAAAAAAATGTATTTAGCTGTGTGTGGGTTTATGTCACATGTGTATTTTTGTACCAATACCATACTGTTTTGGTTACTATGGCTCTATAATATAGTTTGAAATCAGATACTGTGATAACCTCAGCGTGGCTCCTGTCCTCAGGGTTGCCTTGGCTAGTCAAGGTTCCTGATGCTTCCATGTGAATTGTAGAGATACATCTTTTGTGCTTCTCTTAAGATTGTTAGTGGGATTTTGATGGGGGTGGTATTGACTGTGTAGAGTGCTTTAGATAATATAGCTGCCTTACCATGTTGATTCTGGATGGGCAGTCTCTCCATTGCGTGGTGTCTTCTTCAGTTTCTGTCTTTAGTGACTTCTCTCAGCAGGCGTCTCCTTGTTTTAGGCGCACTCTCTGGACCCTACTCTCTTTGAGGCAGCCATGAATGTGACTGTTTTCCTTTTTGCTGTTGTGGTTGTTCGCTTTTTAACAGCTTTATTGCTGAGTCTAAGGGACCTGGGATTCTGCTCACTTCATATTCTGCATGCTCTGCTGAAAGGATCGGATCTACGAGTTTTCTGGTAGAGTTACTGTCTTCTAGGCTCAGGGTCATGTTGTCAGCCAATAGGGAGAATTTGAATGACTACCCCGTTTTTTTATCCTTTTGGTTTCTCTCTAAGGTCTAAGTAATATGGATGAAATGTTATATAGAAGTTTTATACGGGATAAGAGCCCTAAGAGTGTGCATCCTTATCTTGCTCTCAAGGGCAGAGGAAATGCTTTCAGTCCCCTGTTTAGTATGATTTCAACAGCGGGTTTGTCTTATACAGCCTTTACTGTTTGGAAGCATGATATCTGATTTCCTCTGGGCCTTTTAAATGACAGGATATTTAATTTTGTCCGTGTTCTTTCTGCATCAGTGGAGATGACCATGTGACTCCGTTTATATACTGCATTACATTTATTGCGCTGCATAGGCTAACTCCTTTCTGCATTCCAGGAATGGTGCCAATTCGATGATGATCTTTTCAGTGTATTATTGAGTTCAGTTTGCAGATATTTTGTTGAGAAATTTTGTATCTGTGTTCATCAGAGGGCGTGATCTCTGGTTTTCCTTGCCAGTGGCATCTTTACCTGCCTTTGGAATTAGGGCAATGCTAGTTTTCAAAGATGAATTTGGAGGCATTTCTCTCCTTATTTTATGGAATCCTTTCTGGGTCATTGGTGGTTGTTGGTTGTTATTCTTTAATATTCTAATAAAATCCATCAGCCAATCCCCCCAGTCCTGGGCTTTTCTGTTTTGGGAAAATATTTTATGTTACCGCATTAATCTTATAACTTGTTATTGATCGTTTTGGCTTTTTTTTGAGTATCTTCTTAGTTCAATTTTATTAACTCATTTATGTCTAGAGATCTATCAATTTCTCCTAGGTTTTATTATTGGGGTGTAAGATTGCAAGATTGCTTGTAATGGATCCTCTGCCCTTCTGTGGTATCTGTTGTAATTTCCTATGATTCTGTTGATTTATATCACATTTTACTTTCTTTTGGTTGGTTTGGCTAAGTCTGTGTTAATATTGTTGAGTTTTACTCCTTCTGAGACAGTGCCTCACTGTGTATCCTTGGCTGGCTTGGAACGCAATGTGTAGACCAGGTTAGCCTCAAGATCAGAGATCAGCCTATCCCCGCCTTTCAAGTGCAGGGACTAGAGGGATGCACTGCCACATTTACTCTACTTTGTTTTAAGGGAACCGGCTTTGTTTCACTGGGGCTTTCTATTTATATATATTAAACACCTTTTAATCTTTTTAAAACTTGAAAGAACATCTTGCATCTTGTGAAATCATAATGTAACGAAACCAGAAACCAACACCAAGAAAAACCCTCTAAACACTAAAGCTTTGTGGAGAGTGGCCAGGGTATGCTCACAGTGTCAGAATCTGCGGGATGTAACAGAGACAGTTCTAGGGAAAATGTAGAGCTCTGGTACTCAATATTTAAAACAACAAAAAAAAACAGGGCTTATGGAAAGGCTCACTGGGTCAGAGTGCTTGCTTGCAGCTAAGCCCGAGAACCCAAGTTCAATCCCAAGGACCTACATGTGGAAACAGAGAACAGACTCCTGCAAGCTTCTTTCTAACCACCATGGAAGGTCATATGTGTATGTACACACATATACACACAGAATGAATGATCAAGTGAATGAATGAATGAATAAATAAATAAATAGATAAATATCTCTGTGAACTTTGAGACTAACCTGGTCTACATAATTGAGTTCCAAGCCAGCCAAGGATACACAGTGAGACACTGTCTCAGAAAGAGAAAAACTAAACAAAATTTTATTTTATGTGTATGAATGTTTTGCCAGCATGTGCATATGCCAAAAGAGGCCAGAAAAGGAAGTTATAGATGATTGTGAGCCACGGTGTGAGTGTTGGGAACCAATCCTGAGACTCCCCTCTCCCCACGCCCCCCAGAGCTGCAAGTGTCTTCTAAATTCGAGCTCATCTCTCCAGCTCCAGTTATTTTTCTTTCTTTCTGAGATTTGCTTTATGGCCTAAAATGTCTTGCATTTTAGAGACTGCTTCTTGAGCTGTTGAAGAGAAGCTGTGCTCTGCACTGAGACACCAGGCAGTGTTTCCCATAGACACTGACATCCGTTATTTCTATGACTGTAGTCCACCTGTGACGTTTCTGTGGTAATTGTTTTCAGTCAGATGACTCATTGTTTGATGAATGGCGTGTTGAAGCCACCCATTATTATTTCCTTGCTGCTTGTATGCCCCAGTAATATTTGTCTTATGAAATTGATAGAGCTGATATTTGATGCATACACACATGTCAGAACACGGCCTGGGAATGGAGTCATGTGAGGATTCTGAGTGCTTGTGAGAACATGCCAAGAAAACAAAACAGGAATCATGTGATCTTCTTGGAAAGTGTTTTTTTGTGCTTCTCCAACATGTATCAGATAGTAGCCAATTTACTTCATTTAACTTATTATAGCTTGCTGGCGTTATTCTCTTTTTCTTTCTTCCTTCCTTCCCTCCTTCCTTCCTTTCTTTCTTTCTTTCTTTCTTTCTTTCTTTCTTTAATTTACATTTCAAATGTTATCCCCTTACCCAGTTTCCTCCCTCCCAGAACCCCCTAGCCCATCGCCTCTCCCCTGCTTCTATGAGGGTGTGCCTCCACCTACCCACCCACTCCTACCTCCCCACTCTGGATTCCCCTACACTGGGGCATCTATCGAGCCTTCATAGGACCAAGGACCTCTCCTCCCATTGATGCCTGACAAGGCCATCCTCTGCTCCATATGTAGCTGGAGCCATGGATCCCTCCATGTGTACTCTTTGGTTGGTGGCTTAGTCCCTGGGAGCTATGGGGGGTCTGGTTAATTGATATTGTTGTTCTTCCTATGGGGTTGCAAACCCCTTCAGTTCCTTCAGTCCTTTCTCTAGCTCCTCCATTGGGGACCCCGTGCTCAGTCCAATGGTTGGTTACAAACATCCGACTCTGTATTTGTAAGGCTCTGGCAGGGCCTCTCAGGAGACAGCTATATCAGGCTCCTTTCAGCATGCACTTCTTCGCATCCACAATAGTGTCAGAGTTTGGTGACTGTATATGGGATGGATCTCCAGATGGGGCAGTCTCTGGATGGCCTTTCCTTTAGTCTCTGCTCTGCACTTTGTCTCCATATTTGATCCAGTGAGTATTTTTTTCCCCTTTCTAAGAAGGACTGAAGCACCCATACTTTGGTCTTCCTTCTTCTTGACCTTCATGTGGTGTGTGAATTGTATCTTGGGTATTCTGAACTTCTGGGCTAATTAATATCCACTTATCAGTGAGTGCATACCATGTATGTTCTTTTGTGATTGGGTTACCTCACTCAGGATGATATTTTCTAGTTCTATCCATTTGCCTAAGAGTTGCATGAATTTATCATTTTTAATAGCTGAGTAGTACTCCATTGTGTAAATGTACCACATTTTCTGTATCCATTGGTGTTATTCTATTAAATGTTCAAACTATCCTTCATATGCCTTTATGGAAAAACATGTTTTGCACGTGCAGCTTGTCCTTGAGTTTGTGTGCAGCTCAAACTTGAGGACTTTGCTCATGTGATTTTTTTTCTTAACCTCCCAAGATTAAATTGTCTGATGCTCTGAGTAAAGTTGGCTATTGTGTGAGACTTTTAGTCTGTCTCATTTATTGCTCCATTCTCCCAAGTCCCAATGTCTCTAGAGTTCTGAAATATATGTGCAATTATATTCTTTTTAAAAGGTATACTTTTAACATACCAGTATAAAGCAATAGGTTTCATCATGATATCAGCTACACATATATAGTGTACTTAGACCATGGTCACCCTCTTTATATACTTTTTAAAATTTAAAATTAAATTTTTTTGAGAATTTCATACATGAGCCCAATATCTACATCACTTCCACTCACCACCCTTCCCTTCCAATATCTCTTGTTCCTCACACTCCTTCCCAAACTCATAACCTCTTTTTAAATTACTATTATTATTTATGTGTGTGCATATGCACACCTATTTATAACCCACCCAGTCTATTTAGTTTTGCTTGTGTGTACATGTTTAGAGCTGACCACTTGGGATTGGATAACCTATAGGCATGCGGTACTCTTCTCTGGAGGAAACTGATTTTGACTGCCAGTGGCTTTTGATCTATGGATGCAGCCTTGTGAAATTTCCCCACCAACATTAACATGTCTATAGATGCCATTGTGTAGGACTTGTTTTGGCAACCATTGGTTGAGATTTCATGGGTGTAGTTTTCTGTCACGTCTAGGAAACACTGTATAAAATGGCATCCTGATCTTTTGGCTCTTAAACACCTTTTCACCCCCTTTTTCTGTGATATTCCCTGAGGGTTAGGGGAAGAAGTTGGGCATCTCATGAATGCTTATTTTTTGCATTTTAAGCAGCTGTGGTTCTCTGTAGTGGTCTTTATCTTCTGGGAAAAGAGGCTGCTTTGATGAGGGGTGAGAGCTGCATTTATCCATGTGTGTAAGGATAAGTTTTTTGTATATAGTTAAAGATGATATTAGTTTAGGAAGTTGTCAGTAGTAGAGTCTGGCCTAGAGTCTATGACTTCACTAGCCACAGATAGTTAGTTATGCTTTTGGTACCAGACATGCATCACTTCCTATTGATTGGGCTGGAAGTCCAATTAGACAGCGTTGGTTACCCCCAAGATAGACGTACCACCATTGCATCATTGGGTTTGTTAGTATTTATTTCCTAAGTTTCACAGTTGAGTGCGACTATTGCCTGTCTTTCTCCCTTGGCAGCTTCTGTAGTTCCTTCTGTTCCTGTGAGAGATGGTCCTCAGGGAAGAGGCTTCTGAGTGAATGCAAGCACCATCCTTCCAGTTCCCACATGTGAAGTATGCTATCTCCAACAATAGGGCCTCTCCTGCAAGTTCTAAGGGACAACGGGGACAGTAGCAATAGTCTATAGTGTTGTGGGGTTATCTCTGACACTCTTGACCAATAATAACTCAAAGGTGGGTTTTGTTAGCTAGCCATATAGCTTTTGAGGGCAGCATTATAATCCTGTGTAGCATAACTCTATTTGAACTACATGTATTTATATGTATATATACAAATATGCATATCATATGTATATATTTTTGAGTAAATGTATAGGAATATGGTTTTTCTATTCTTCTCCCGTGATGTATCCAAACACGCTTAGTGTTTGTTATTCTTTCTCATCCTCTTCCTGTAGCCCCTTCTCTCCTTCCCCAGTTAAGGTCCTGTGTCTGCCCTTTTCCTCCTCCTCCCTTCACATCTCTCCCTATCATCCTCCTCGCTAGAGCTTCTCATTGCGCTAAGATCCCGGAGGCCAGACGCAGCGTGTTATTTATGTGTCTGTCCTCCATGCACTGGTGCCTTCACCCACATGCAGTGACCTTCATCATCTCCGACTGATTTTGGCAGGAGGGCCTCTCTGAACAGGAGTGAGTTACTCCTCTCTCATCTCAGGCTCTTTTTTGCTTGCAATACAATTTTCCATGTCTTTCCTTCCCCTGTTGCTTAGCCAAGAATCGTGGTTCCTCCAGGCAAGGCATTTGATATTGCTTCTACCCTGAACAGCCAGTCTAGACTTTTTAATTAGAGAATTAGGACCATTTACATCCCAGGTTATAATTGAATGGTATGTACTGATTCCTGTTATTTTTGTTATTTTTCTAGCGTTTAATTCTTTCTAAGCTCTGCCCCTCTCTTCTTACAATAGGTTTTCTTCTTTCTTGTGTCAACTGTGCAAGGTAGCTGTTCCGGATATTTTTATGCCAACCTGACACAAGCGAAAGTCATTGGAGAGGAGGGAGCCTCAGGTAGGAAAATGCCTTCATAAGATGCGGCTGTAGGCAAGCCAGTAGGGCATTTTCTTAATTAGTAATGTGGGAGGTCCCAGTCTATTAGTGACGTGGGTGGTGCCGTCCTTGTGTGGTCCTGGGTTCTATAAGCAAGCAGGCACCTGGGGCTTCTGCCTCAGTTTCTGCTTCCGGGTTCCTGCCCTGTTTGAATTCCTGTCCTGACTTCCTTTGACGACAGACTGACCTGGAAGAATGTGCTGGATAAACCCTTCTTCCCCAGCTTGCTTTTAGCCATGGTGTTTCTTCACAGCAATAGTGACCCTGACCCAGACACCTCTCTACCACCGACACTCCGCACCCGAGGGCCAGCTGTGACACCGCCTCTCTAGTGGCAGGCATGATGGGGACAGAAATATTTCAAACACATACATGCACACATGCTTCTAAGTGAAAATACATCTTAAAGGAACGGAGGCAGTTATTATGAGTTTGAGATCTAGGTTACTTCTGTTGTCAATCTACGCGCCTCTTGCTGGGTCTTCTGGGACCGCGCATCCCTTAGAGACAGGTAACGCTCAGGGGTATTCGGAGCCCTCCTCCCCTTCCCCTTTCTCTTTCCTTAGCCGGGTCTCAATGTTTAGGATTGGGGGCAGTGCTTGGGATCCCTCTGTTCTTTTTTTCCCCTTGCTCACTAGGACAAGGTTACCTGGAACCGAAGGTCTCTGGACTAGAATTTATTCAGAAATGATTAGCTTGAGGAAACTCTGTCTTCCTCTATCACCTCCCCAGCCCTGAAGCTGGTCTTGTGCCAAAATGACATGTCCGGATCTCTGGTACCCCATGGCGCCCCACACGGAAAGCAAGGTAATGATGCACAGCGTGGAGGATTTTCTTCAGGTCCCTGACTGCTTTGCCCACAGCTGTGGTTTCCTGAGGTCCGGTCCCTGCCAGCCTCCCGCCCTCCACCCCCGCCCCATTGTATCAGCTTAGTTTTGCTTGCTTTAAACGGAAATCAGTTTCTACTGTCTTGTAGGTCTCCCGCCTCGGTCCCCAACCCCCTTACAAGTGTTCCTCACTGATCTTGCTTCGGTGGCATTTTGCTGGAGAGACGTTGAGTCAGATGTCACGGGATACCCGAGATCCAGGAGCACTACTATAGAGAACAACATGATGGTACTTGCTGTGTGTTCCATTGAGCCCCGTTCCCCAAAGCTCACTCATCTCATGGCAGCCCCAGCTGTAACATGGCACGTCTCCCCAAAGCTGCAAGCTTGGTCTCACCCGTCTCACAGCGGCCCCAGCTATAACACGGCACGTCTCAGGAGCGTGTGTATCTTCTGGATTGGCCGGCCGAGTTCAGACCACCTTCCTGCTTCATATTTTTCTGCGGCAGTGTCTTCCCATTGCCCCCACGCTTCCTGTTGCTTCTCCCTCTGCTGTGCTTAGTGACCAAGCACTGCCTCCCAGGGTCTGTCGGTCTTCCCGAGGTGCCCTCTGTTAGTCTGTCCCCTCAGTCACCCACCTCTGTGAGAACCTGTTTTCTGGATTTGACTCTCAGTCACCGCGCAGCTAAACATCCATCCATCCACCATCTTTGGCTACCAAAGACTACACTTTTGTCTGAAATCAGTTGTCCACATGGCTATGGATGGGCCTTTGGGTTCTCTCCCTGCGAGTCCCTTTGCTTTGTGTTTTATGTACATGGTATTCTGTTGTGCTGGCTATTACTGGCTTGCAGTGTTTTGAGTCATGTGGTACCTGTCTTCCAAGTTTGCTTTTTTTTTTTAAGATTTATTTATTTATTTTATGCATATGAGTACAGATAGTTGTGAGCCTTCATCTAGTTGTTGGGAATTGACTTTTTAGGACCTCTGCTTGCTCCAGTAGACTCCACTTGGCCCTGCTTACTCCGGCCCAAAAATTTATTTATTATTATATATAAGTACCTTGTAGCTGTCTTCAGATGCACCAGAAGAGGGCACCAGATCTCATTATGGGTGATTGTCAGCTATCATGTGGTTGCTGGGATTTGAACTCACGACCTTTGGAAGGACAGTCGGTGCTCTTACCCACTGAGTCATCTTACCAGTCCCCAAGTTTGCTTTCTTTTCAAAGGTTACCTCATCTTCTTATTCATTTGTATCACCACATACATTTGAGAATGAATTTAACAGTTTTTATAAAGCAGCCTCCTGGAATTTTGATGGACATTGTGCCAGTTCCACTGAGCACTTTGCAGAGAAAGGAATAGTGAGTTTTCTGAACATACGAACATGGGGGCATGTTGTAGTATGCCAGAGGAACTTTTGGGAAAACTAGATAATTCTGGGACAGACTGACAAGTGTGGTCATCCTACCTCTATGTGAGGGGGTCTCACTGATGACATAGTTCTTGATATTTTTCACCACATAAGCTCTAAGATTTATTATTCTTCTTGGCATAAATACATCAATAAATACATTTAAAGTCACAGAATGTCTTTGACTGGTGTTTTTCTGCATATCAAAGTGACAATGGATAGCCTCATAACTCAACCAGAGCCTTACACAATCTATGGTTTTCCCGTAATCTCACTTTCTTTACTTAGAGATTTAGCTAACACACGTATGATGGATGCTCAACAATGGTCATTGCTTCAAAGGTTTTATTTTTTTTTATGTTTTTGGGCTCATTTCGAAGGCAAGTCAGAGTGAGGGTGATTAAAGTTGTTGCTGAACATCCATCTCTCTAAGTTACATTGAACAGCAAATAAAAGGATGCCTCATATTGTTGTTTACGCTTGCTTAGTATTTGATGCATTCTGGAGCCTCCCCTGGAGCACATGGAAACCTGGGCATTCCCTGGGGCCGGTCAGAAAGGCCCTTACTGGGGAAGGAGAGGAGGGTGTGAATTGTAGCCTTCCTATATTTTAGGTGGATCAAAAAGACAAAGCTCATACAAAGTTGGCAACAGAAAACACAAAACATATCGTAACCAAACAATAAATCTGGATCAATTCCTGATATCGCTGCCAGCAATCTGGTAAGATACACAAGAATGTGACCTTCATTGATCTTCGGTGTCCTGTTCTCCTGGTCAGGGCTGCTTGGGTGGAGCAAGGAAGGAGATGGTGACTTTGAAGCTTCTTGCCATTATCAAGAGCAGGAAGTGACGCATCAAGGGCGATTATTCTAGAATTTTCTCTTGACTTACTTCTGGGTCACTGTGGCTTCCCGTCTATTTCTTCTGAACTTCCATATCTGGGAGGCCTTTCATTTATTCCAGCGGTCCAAATGATTACCTCAGCTGGCTAGAGTGTGGGGTTATGGGAACCAAGCCAGCAGATGGCATTTCCATGTGAGCCCATGAACTTGGCACACGGGGCCATCTTCCCAAGTTCTCCTATTGCTCCACTGACTCTGCTCACAGCTGGCTTGTGACTGTGTGCCATGCAGAGCCTAGGACATGGATGGCCCAGCCCCAGCCCTGCAGAGTTCCCCTTAGAGGACAGCCCTGTGTGACAAGCCACTTGTTACACTCTGGAACTGTTCACGAATCTGGCAGCTCTTCACTTGAAGACTTTGTGTTTATCTCGAAGTAATTTATGAGTGACTGTGGAGCGTGCAGTTGTTAGAAAAATTGATTGCTGATAGTGTCCCAGCCTACTTGATAAATGCTTCTTCGCTTCAGTCTGTTGGAATGTGACGCCAATGCTGTGTGACTGAAGGGCCGGGCTCTGGGCCAGCGAGTAGGAACCGCAGTAGTAGAGTTATTTCTTTAGAAGCGTCCACAGGGTGCCTTCCCACAGGCCTGGCGTGTGTCAGAGGCTGGAGATGTGAATCCTCATGAGCTCCACAGATGTTTCAAACTTTGTTTGACGTAGAGCGTTGTGCTGGAACCCGAAGACTCGTCAGGGAGATGCAATCCACGTCCTCTGGAAATCTGGGCTCAGTGCAGGACACCTCCCTCATTTAGTACATGGAGTTTTAGCAATGAGGAAGCCTGCGAGAGGCTTGCTAGATTGAGTGGCATCTATTCACACACATGCAATGATGGTGACGGGAACTGATTATCACACAATACAGTTGTCAAAATATTAAACAGATACATCCGTGCTAAGTACTGAACATGGAAACCATGGTGCCTGGTGGTCACCAGATCCTTCTCAGGGAATCTGCCCCAACACAGAGCTTGCTAGGAAGACAAGGGTGGGCCTTAGTGTGTTCCTTTCATCTCCCAGAAACAGTTGAATAAAAGCCAGGGAAGACCAAACCCCAAGGCTTTCCTTTTGAATAAAAGCCAGGAAAGAGTAAACCCCAAGGCTTTCCCTAAAGAACTGAGTATTCTGGCCAATCAGAAAAGAGCTGGCAATAATAGAATTGAAAACCCAAAGAAGACATGACAAAAGAATTGAGTGGGGTTCCTTTAAATAATATAGAGGAGCCTTTCCTACCAGGAAGTAACATTTGATAGACAGGGAGAGCCCCTCCTACAAGGAGGTAACATTGATAGACAGGGGAGAGTCCCTCCTACAAGGAGGTAACACTGATAGACAGGGGAGAGCCCCCTACAAGGAGGTAACACTGATAGACAGGGGAGAGCCCCTCCTTCAAGGAGGTAACATTGATAGATAGGGGAGGGCCCCTTCTGCAGCTAGCTGTGGGCAACGGCAGAGTAGTGCATTCCAGGTAGACTGGTCATGAGGACACTTGTGAGGGACAAGTGAGACAGACACACAGGAAGAGAGCAGGACAGCGGGATGTACAAGGGTGTAGATATTTATTTATAACTTCTTATTGATTTCTTGTGAGTTTCAAATCATGTACCCCAGTCTCACTCATCTCCCCATCCCCTCATATCCACACTCCCTCTTCTGCCCTTGCAAAATACACACACACACACACACACACACACACACACACACACACACACACACACACACGCACACACACCCCTAAGCATAGAAAACATGTCATTGTTGAAGCTGCAGTATGCCACAGTGTGTCTCACAGGAGACCCCTCTGTTCACACATCATCAGTTACAAATATTCATTTCAAGAAGTCTTTGGCCTGGTTTGATGTCTCTGGCTTCTGTGGCACCATCAGTATTGGATCTTTCCTGAGACTCCTCCCAGTTATCCTGTTGTCGCCCTGTGCCATGGAGATCCTGCAGCTTTGGGTCAGCAGGGCCTATCCTTTTAAGTGCCCCGACAGTTCACAGGTGATGTAGATTGTGAGGTGGGCCAACTCAGACCCCTGGATCTGGGCTGAGTTGCTCAGTGCACTGGCTCTCCCTTATCTGCACCATCAGGGTGAGCTCTCCAACCCTGCTCTGGCTGGACCACCCAATGCTGCCATCAGCAGGAAGCAGAATTAGCTGTTCTTGGCTCACTCACACCCATGGTTCCAGAGCCAGCTCCGCTGTGTTGCCCAGTCAAGATCGATGCCCACTGCAGCTGGTGAGGAGAAGGGCCAGCTTTCCTGATCTCATGACCCTGTAGCCAGCTCTTTGAACTTCCTCAGATGGCATGAAAGGAGTTACAGGGAGGCCATCTCTCCTGCATCCATGACGCCTGGTGGCAGAGGGGGTAAGGCTAGCTCTCTCTTACTCTTGCCCTGGAGCTAGCTCACCTGCATCCCCACCCTGGGCTCACTCTCTGTAGTCCTGTGGCCACTGAGAGATGGGGCCAGCTGTCTAGAGCTCTGTAGCCAATGAAGGGTGGGGAAGGTTCTACATAGTCTCTGGACATTCATCTGGTCCCAGGCAGCTGAAAAGGCCAGGGACACCCCCATGATATCAAGTGGTAATTTATGGCTTGGACATCCATTGTGGGTTAAGGCACTGTGTATTGGGTGTCCATGATGATCTAGACTCTTCCAGAGCCAGAGACACCACTGTGAAGAGAGTAGACAAGCACCTTCACCTTTATAGAGCTTATCCTGACCAGATCAGAATGTGCCTTGTGGGACCTGCCAGGGATTAATTTTAATCTGAAGGCAATGAATAAAGCTGTCAAGTGACACACTCAGATTGGCACTTTAGAAATACTGCTCTGATAGCAGTGCGGGATAGGGCAGTCAGGAGCCAAAGAGCTGTGAAAGAGGCTGTACAGGTTGTTCTGGATTTAGGCAACACAGCAGGCTGGAGATATATGGGAAATTTCAGCTACACTAAGAAGGTGTGGATAGGGTCAGAGTATGGACAACGAAAGGTCTAGAAGAATATAGTGTATGACCACGAGGATTATGGTGTGAGTGTGCATATGTGTGCATGTGTGCAAGTGTACGTGCATGTGTGTGCATATGTGTGTGCATATGTGTATGTGTGCCTGTGTGTGTGCATATGTGTGTGAATGTGTGCACATGTGTGTATGTATGAGAGTGTGGTGGGGGGAGGGGCTGATTCTCACCATAAAAAAAATGAAGAAGAAAAGGAACCAAGAGTATTATGTTGGCATGGGGGGGGGGGAGGTTGGGCAAGGCAGTAGAAAAACCTGTTATTTTTGGAGAACAATAAATTGTTATTCTCTGTCCTTGATGAAGTTTTGTGTATCAAAGGGACAAACACGGAAATAAGGTCAGCCAATCAGCTGACAAACTCTCCAGGATAAGCTGCATGATGCCCTGTTAATCAAAACCACCAGGACCTTGCATTAACACTGCAAGGATTTATTTTCCTGTCATATCATTTGTTGAAAGCAGATCAAGGGGTGTCACACAGCAGTTAATAGGCCAAGGCCACATAGGATTTATCTAAGCTCATGGCTTAACCAGCACAGGGCAGAACCACAACAAAGCAAAGCAACCCACCACACCACAGCATGATACGTCACAACACACACCACACACACAGCACAACGCAACACCAAAAAACAAAAGAGAGAAGTAGTAAATTACATACCCAATGTTTAAATGCTAAATGGAATCCAGGAAGGATTTCTGGGGCCCTTCTTTCCAAGTTTCAGCATCAAATTGATTAATTTTAAAATGGAAATGGAAATGGAAATCCATAGCCTAGTTAGGGTTTTACTGCCGTGAAGAGACACCATGACCAAGGCAACTCTTACAAAGGACAACATTTAATTGGGGCTGGCTTACAGGTTCAGAGGTTCAGTCCATTATCATCA
>NW_022196891.1:82601391-82604030 GCF_008632895.1 Mastomys coucha
CTCACTGGGACTCCTCCAGGTGGGTCATCTCTTTGTTGCCCTGTGCCCTGGAGATCCTGTGGTCCTGTATCAGCAGGACCAGTCCCTTCATGCATTCCAATCATTCACAGATGATATAGATTTTGGAGTGGGCCAACTCAGAGCTCCCGGGTGGCCATGGAACTGGTTAGTGCCCTGGCTTTCCCTCATCTACACCACCAGGGTGAGCTTCCCAGCATGGCTCTGGCGAGGGTACCCACTGCTGCCATCTGCAGGAGGCAGGGTCAGCTCTGTTGCCCTCATGCCCAGATGAGGTGCAGTTCCCATGGTCCTGAGTGCTGCAGCCAGTGAGCAGCAGGACTGGCTCACCCACCATCACGACCCTCAGGGCCCAGTTCCCCCAACTGCTGTAGGTGATGAGGGGTGAGGTGGGGGTATCACCCCAATACCCACGCTATCTCACAGTGGAGCTAGCCCTGATGGCAAAGGCTCCGATGAGCCAAGAGAGTGAGAGCAGCTGTCCCAGCCCCTTGCAGTCTGCAAACACTTGAAAGAGTGACTTCCAGCCTTGACTGGGCAGCTAGGATGAATAGAGGATTGCTGTCTGCTCTGCTCCTGACCGATATAAGAACAATACCACCAATTAGGTGTCTCTTTGCCCATTGCCAGGGGGTAAGGCATTGATTTTTATTTTTAGATTTAGATTTTTAATATGCTTGAGGGTTTCATACGACATTAATATCATCTCCGTCTCCCTAATATATATTTGTGTGTGTGTGTTCACGTCCACACATGGAGGCCAGAGGACCATCTTGGGTGCCAGGTCTTGGGTGCTGGCCACCTTCGTGTTTGAGACGGTGTCTCTTGAGGATCTGGAACTGATTAAGTAGGCAGGGTGGCTGACTGGTGAGGCTGTCCTCCTGTCCCTGCCTGCTTAGCACTGGGATTTCATGAGCACACCCCCACACCTGCCTTTTTATGTGCTGCAAATCAGACTCCGATTGTCCAAGCACCTGCCTGATTGAGCCATTCCTTCGACCTCCTAAGCGGTAGGGATTTTTAAAACTAAGACACATGCAAGAAAGAACACAGGAGGAAAACTAGGCAAAGCCACTTAGCCAGGACGGAATGAGACTCAGTAGTGTGGGGCTTCGGCTCTAGGCATTTCCGCACAGTCTGTCCTGTGCAGAGCCACGCCGGGTGCACAGTTGGTCTGGAATGTGGTTTGTGTATGGAGTTCACCATCCTGACTCCCTGGCAGCATGTTGGTGTTTTTTCTACCTTCTGTGTGAACGCCCCTTCCAGGCCTACCCTGGGGTCTTCCTTGTCATCCAGCTCTCAGCCCTGGGGAAGCTTTTAAATATGTCTTTAGCTTATTTTTCGAGGATTTAATACATATATGCAATTCATTTTCAATATAGCCACTCCCACCCTCCCTCCCCCTTCAGCTCCTTCCAGACTCTTCCCCCGAAGCCCCCCTTATAACCTTGTGTTTCTTTCTATTTTAATAACTCATTGAGTTCAGTTACTGGCCGTAATTTGTGCATGAGCGTGGGGCCGTCGTGGTTTGAAAGTAAATGCATGTGGCTCTGTTCCAATAAAACTTTATTTAAGTGTACTGTTATTTGAAATTTGCATAAGTTATGTGCTACAAAAGTCAGGGCTGGATGTGGCTCAAAGTCTATAACTTTCTAATTCCTGTTCTACTACATGACCATTCCTAGTAGCATTTTTTTTTTCTCGACAGTGCTGAACATGAGCTCACATTCATCTCTTGGTGTGCTTTATTTCCCTCTTAGATCATGACCTCCAGGAGCTGAGGAACTCCATTGGCCTTGTGCAGCCCTCCAGCCTCAGAGGCCACAACAGAGCTTGGCTGGAGCCCCCTTCTCCTCCCCTGAGACACCGACTCCTCCTTACACCTCCCTTCCTTTACCTTCTTTTCCAAATTGATAGCTTCTGTCTTACCAAGTCTCTCTTCACCACAGGAGAGGAAGCTGTGAATCTAGCATTTGGTTGGAATAGGAACCCAGCTTTCAGCGGGAAGGGCCCTGGTTTATTTGCTTAGCCAAATAAACAATACTTGTTCTCCATCTACCCACACATCAACCCACCCATCTACCCACCCATCCATTCACTCCCCCCACCTAGCCAGTATCTATCTATCTATCTATCTATCTATCTATCTATCTATCTATCTATCTATCGATCTATCTATCCATCCATCTACTACCTACATATCTATTTATCTATCTGGTGTGTGTGTGTGTGTGTGTGTGTGTGTGTGCATGTGTGCGCACACACACACTCATGTTAAGGACAGCTTGCTAGAGTCTGTTCTCTCCTCTACAATGTGGAGTCTGGGGATAGAAATCAGGTCGTCAGGCTTGGTGGCAAGTGCCTTTATTCACCAAGCCATCTAGTGAGCCCCAGATCTTGCGCTAATGAGATGCATTCCAGTGATAAAGAAGAGACTCCCCCATAAATAGCTTGGGATACTTGACTCTGGGCAGGTAAGACTGCTAACAGTAGCAGGTAAGTCAGTTACATGAAGTCAGCCTGGAAGAGAGCAGCACCTTGCGTGCTGTCGAGGGCCACAGCACTCCTAGCAAGGCTGTGAGGCCACAGCACTCCTAGCAAGGCTGTGAGGCCACAGCACT
>NW_022196891.1:82604438-82657362 GCF_008632895.1 Mastomys coucha
GCAAGGCTGTGAGGCCACAGCACTCCTAGCAAGGCTGTGAGGCCACAGCACTCCTAGCAAGGCTGTGACAGACAGGCTGTGCTTGGTCAGGAGGGGGAGGTTACTTGTGGCTCCTTCATAAGAAAGCAGTTGGTCTCTTTGAATGATTTAATGCTTGCCAAGGGATGAAAGCCTTTAGGTTGGAGATTGGGTGGGGTACATGTGGTCTGACTGATGGGAAATTAATGGCGTGGGGATCTTTTTCTGTTCAGCAGGTGTGTGTAATTGCTGAGGGGGAGAAACATGTACACAGTGCTCAAGGTGTCAGAGCTGCACCGGAAAAATCTAGGTGTTATCGTACATGAACACGGAGCCTGGAACCACGGCTGAATTTTGAATGGATGGATGATTTTATTTAATTTTGATTCAGGATCTGTCATAAACCAAGCTCTATGCTATCTACTATGGACACTGAGAGTGCGATATAATTACATTCTCTTTATTGCTCACTCTACTTATGACAGATGGTTGCTGGATGGCGCTATGTCCCAAGATGGGTAACATCTCTTATAGTAGGCTGGCGTGCTGTGTAGGGTGGGCACAGGAGGATGGAGTCTCATGGATCCATTCTAGCCTCTTGTTTTCACACAGCTATCCATCCCCTCACTTGTCTGTCCATCCATTATGCACCGAGGGTCTGTTATGTGACATATGACATATGTTTGTTGCTTTAAATCAGTGGTTCTCAATCTTCCTAATGCTGTGGCCCTTTAATACAATTCCATGCGTGGTGACCCCCAATCGTAAAATCATTCTTATTGCTACTTTCTAACTTTAATTTTTTCTAGTGTTCTGAACAGTATATGCTATGAAATAAATAATATCTGACATGCAGGATATCTGATATGAGGCCATCAAAGGGGTCATGACTCATAGGTCGAGGACCACTATGTTAAGTCTATTGCAGGAGAGAAGCAATAGTCATGGAACATAACACTAGATTGGAATTATCGTATGAGATACTAACATGTCTGTGGTGCTAGTGGGTATGTTGGGCAAGAATGCTCCTGGTGGTGGTGGGCATGCTGGGCAAGAATGCTCCTGATGGTGGTGGGCATGCTGGGCAAGAATGCTCCTGCCAAGACACACTTCTAGCCCTCACATGGTCTAAATAGCCTTCATGGCTGTGGGGATAAGCCATGTTCTCATTTAGGCAGAGTGAGTTAGAGGCCACTGAAGGGGCATTTGGAGGTCAGCGTGGGATGGATATAGGCTGACAGAAGAGGTGAGACAAACCCTCCATGAGTCACTTTCTGTTTGATTTCCTCTGGGATTTCTCTCTGGGAAGAGTCAGCTCTGTGTTGTTGCTTTCCTCTGCTGGGTCAGCACATCGACAAACCACACTGGGATTCTGTTTATGAGAGCTCTAAGCCTAGTTTTGCACTAAATTTTAATCAGGCAGAACCCTTCTTGATCTGGAGCCAGGTAATAGCCATAAAAATAGACGGGAAGACATGGGAAGTCCCTTAGCTCTCTTCGGTCAACTCATCATCATCATCATCATCATCATTTAATTTTAAGCCTTCATTTTTTCTTGGTATGGTGGGAATTTGGAAATTAATTAATTTTTACACTTTAAGCAAGTACCTGTAATATTCCTATAAGAGCAAAACCAAGGGGTTAGAAAGTTGTTAACAGCATTGGCTGGTCTTGCGGAGGAGGACCCAGATTTAATTTCCAGCACCACATGGTGGCTCACAACCACCTGTAACTCCAGTTCTAGGGGATCCTATACCTGGTTCTGATCTCTGTGGGAATTGCATGCACATTGGGGCATTGGCATAGATGCATGCAAAAGCACCCATACATATGAAATAAAAACACATTATTTCCTTTTTCTCATCCCACCTTCCACTCTTCCCAGTCCTTTCCCCTCCCTCCAGATCCATCAGATCCATTCTTCCTGTTTCCACTCAAAAACAAACAAACAAACACCAGGGAACGTGTCATAACAAATGCCTACAAGACCCAGGACAAACCTTCACATCAAGACTCTACCAGGCAACCCAGTAGGAGGAAAAGGGTCTCATGAGCAGACACAAGAGTCAGAGAAAACCCCTCTCCCAGTGTTAGGAGCCCCCTAAGAACACTAAGCTACTCACCTATCAATTATGTGCAGAGGACCTAGCTTAGTCCCATATAGGGTCTGTGATTGCCACTCCAGTCTCTGTGATCCCCTAGGAACCCTTAGTTGATTCTGTGGGCTGTGTCCTCATGGTGTCATTGACTCCTCTGGTTCATGCAGTCCTTTCCCGCACCCCTTCTGTGGGGTTCCCCTGGCTCTGCCGAATGCTTGGTTGAAAACACACAACCCTTTAAAGAACCAAGTCAAACGAAAGCACCGAGAGGAGAGACAACACCTTGAACTGAAAGCCTACCAAGGAGCAGATGCTCAGTGGGTTGAGTGTAAGGCAATGGTGTGCATTCTAGGTTGAGCTCTGGGTCAGCTATCTCCTTGCCAGTGGAGTTTGGGAAAAAACTAGCTTAACCTATCAGCTTGCTCATTTCTAGAATGGGAATTTTTAGAACAGGTACTTCACACAGCTAATGGGAGGTTTAAATATAAGGAACCGAGCAGAGCCTGCACGAAGCCGTCAACAAAGCTTTCTTATTGTTGTTATTGTGTGAGAGAGACACATCTGGTGTGCGGCCAGTATACAAAGCATGGGCACCTGATAGGGAGGAAGAGATGGATGGGTGGTTCGCTGCCAGTGATGATGTCTCAGTTGAATCTGGAAAGAAGTGGGATGATGACAGCTAAGATGTATGGAGTGCTGCCCACAGCCAGTGACTGATCTGAGACTATAACATGGGTAGTCTCTTTTTAGTTCTCACAAGAACCCTCTGAAGTACGTGCTAATGGCATGTCCATTATTGCAGATGACGGACAAGTGGGGCTTCACCCAGCCAACAAGGAGACTTCGGGGAAGGCACCTTGTACAGTGGTCCTAATGCAATGGAACAAAATGAAAGTGCAGCAGATTAATGGAGCTGAAGGCAGTGCGCCGAGGCTGGGAGAAGAGGGATGTGTGGGTGGGGGATGTGGGATGAAGCCGGAGAAATCGGCAGGTCAGATTATTACTGTTGTCCGGAAGATTTATTGAGCTCCCAACTGATTATGGTTCAGCACTGTCTCCTGCAAGGTTCCAGCAATCTCTTTCCCAGTGTTCTGATCCGAAGCAGATGTCACTGGGATACGCGCTCTTCACCCAGAGAAGTACTCTGGAAGGTACTTGGGAATAACTGAAGAAATCAATCCATTAAAAAAAAAAATCCACCAACAGCTAGATGCCAGACTACTACGGTCTCTCTTCCCATTATGTAGTTGAAGCGATTTTACATTCACAGGTTAAACTTACATAAAAAGGAGCTCGTGTCTAGGCTCAGAGATACACGCATAAAGATGGTTCATCTTGACTGGGTGACTTCCACCAAAGATCGCCTTCTTCCTAGGTCTTGTTCTGTGCCTTTTCCTCCCCCATTTGCTTTATCCAAATCAGAGGAAGCAACTGAGTTTTTGAAACGGCCTTCTGCCCCCAGCAATGGGCAGCATGCGTCTGTTTCTTTGTGGCTCCCCCCCCCCCCCCCCCCCCCGCAGCAATGAGTTTTTGTTTCCCTGAAACATAGCCCATTTTCCCCCTCAGATGTGATGAATCTCCCCATACCTGTTAACCACAAAAAAACAGATGTGGCACCTACTCTTACCTTACCAATCAGTAGTTACAGAACAGAGACCCAATCCGTGCTATAGAAAGAGTTCATAGGCACCTCTAGCCCAATGGCAAGTTGGGGGAATGGATACTCCTAAACCATCCTAAACTCAAATAACACCCAAACCCTTTAGAGTTGGTGGGCCCTCCCGCCTGAGGCCCTCTCTCTGCTCCAGAAGTTGGTGCTCCTTCTGCATGGTGCTGTTTCCTGTCCTTCAGTTCTGTAGCTGATGGGTGTGTGGGTGGGGGGGGGGCGGGGAGGAAGAGTCCGCCTGCTACATCACGTCCGGAAGTACTGACTAAATGTCCTCCCCACCCCCGACATCCTGGGAGAAGTCTCGAGAGAATCTAAAGTCATCTGTGCCCAAGACACAGAAAGGAAGCCGGTACAAGTACTAAGGTAAGCCCCAGGAGTGAACCACAGAAGTTCAAATGGTTTGGGGCGGGTGCTTGAAAGGCGCAGGGAGCTTCTAGTTCTTAGGAACTGGAGATGCGGCAGAGGAGATGGGAAGCCCACGCCAAGAGCCCACACTCTCCTGGTGTGATGCAAGAAAGACAGTGAGCTCATTTCTCCACCCCTCCCCGTGCCGGCTGGTTTTGTTAACTTGGCACAAACTAGAGTCACCTGGGAAGAAGCAGCCTCAGTTGAGGAGTGGCCTCTGTCAGACTGGCCTGTCATGGTGTCTGTGGGCGGTGTTCTTAATTGCTAATTGATGTGGGGGAGGGGCTCCGTGCACTGTAGGCAGTGCCATCTCTGGGCAGGTGGGCCTGGCGTATATAAGAAGGCAGCTGACGGGGTCATGGAGAGTGTCTTAGTTAGGGTCTCCCTGCTGTGAACAGACACCATGACCAAGACAACTCTTAGAAAGGACAACATTGAATTGGGGCTGGCTTACAGGATCAGAGGTTCAGTCCATTACCATTAAGGCAGGAACACGGCAGCATCCAGGCAGGCATGGTGCAGGCAGAGCTGAGAGTTCTACATCTTCGTTTGAAGGCTGCTAGCAGAATACTGACTTCCAGACAGCTAGGGTGAGGGTCTTAAGTTTATTTCTTGGCTCTAGGCTTTCCGAAATTACCAACCGCTCCTGAATAACCACTTTTCTTCTAGACATACTTCTCTCTTAGCATTCGTACTCTCTGCCACACTGGCTCCTTACAACTTTCATTGTGATGAATCTGCCTCGCTCCAGATGAGCCCTTGTCAAACCCTCAGTGTCAAGTTCAAGACCCACATATTCTCTAAACCATTGCCTGGATTATTTATGTCCATGGCTCTTATTAACAGAGGGATAGATCCATTTACTAATCTGTGTCAAGTGAACACATTGTAAATGTTCAACATATGTTTGTTGAACAAATACACATATAGTTTCTTTATTGTTTATCCAACTGGGATCATTCTTAGAGCGAACCACTTTAAATGTGATTCTGTCTATTGTGGTAGTTTACTTTGAGTTAGGATAGCTTTAAAGGTGGGGGGAAGCAAGGACGACTTTCTTGTTATAGACAGCTTTGTCACCTATAGTCCTTAGTTCCTAGTATTTATAATAATGTCAAATGCTGGGTGGAGCATCATTACTTCTTTCACTTGTAATAATGCAGACGATCAGGGAGGTTATATGTTGGCAAAAACTACATAGCACACTTGTCAGCCAGGAATAGGAACCAGATGTTGGAGAGCTGCCTTGTGGATGCCCGTGGCAGGTAGGGGAGATGACATGAATTGGCTGCCCCTACGGTGACTCAGAATATAAAACAGTTACCTGCCTTTAGTGCTTCTGTGAACAGTAGGTGATTTGGAACTTCTAAGCCACTGGAGAAGATCAGCCAGGCTAAATGGGTTCTTGGGGTGGGAGCTGAGGGGGCTCATGCCAGGGTGGGGGTGGTCCTCACTCTCATTTAGGAATGAGACTGGCCCAAATCCAGAGCTTGACTCAGAGATGAGCCCAGATCATGCAGGAAAACTCTCCCTAGGAGAGCTGGGAGGCCAAGACATGCTTGTATTTCTTAGTGCATGGGATGAGATGCAAAGACCAGAGGGCCCAGGCGCTAGAACGGTCTTGTGTAAACGTCTTCAGAGCTGCCGTGTGCATCATTGCTGTTCCTCAGTCAGCTCTGCAAGGGCTTCGGATTGTTCAGTGACTCCAGCTCCATGTTGAAGGAGCTCCCTGTAGCACAGGGCGGGAGCATGCATTAGCCAACAAAAGGGAAGCACTTGGTGACTTCTTTTTCAGTTCCCTATGTGTTAACTTGAAAAGTTCTGCCTAATCCAGATGGTTATAGGTTTCACTGGAATGTTCTGAGATACATAGGTGCATATTAGGTCTATTTATTTTATTTTTATGTGCCCGTATGTATGCCTGTGCACCACAAGTGTGTCTATGAAGATATCAGATACCCTGACTCTGCGGTTACAGATGGTTGCAAGGTGCCGTGTGAGTGCCGGGAATCAAACCTTGGTCCTTTGGAAGAGCAGCCAGTGCTCTTAACTGCTGAGGCACCTCTCCAACCTCCTAGTATTTATACACTTTCTATTATCCATGTGGATAGCACCTGGTGGACAAGGATGCCCTTGGATGTTATTTCACCCTGTGCACAGTGTAGAACTTGTGCCTAGTGGTTGGATGACTAGAGTCTGTGTGGTGGAGGCTGCAGACTCCTGCAGAGACTAGGACTGCTGGAGACAGATATCGAGAGGGCCGGGATTGAGGATAACAGTGGGAGGTAGGGACATAAAAGGAGTGGCCATTTAGTGTCTCCTACATGATGATTTGTCTGTTGTGTCTAGGGACACCTTAAATCTAAGGATCATTCTAAGGCCTTTTGGCCTCCCGTTTCTGTCCTTCTGGTCCCATCTCATGGCTGCTATATATTGAAGAATCCACAAGTCCAGAGGAAGGTTATCAGGAGCCAAGGCCCAAGGTTGAGAAATATGTGATGAATGACAACCATCATCCTCTTCTCTCCTCCCACAGTGGTAACGGTAATTATTCACTTCAGTCTGGCTCAGAGCTTGCTTATTGAGTAGCCAAGAGTGACTCTGAACTTCTTAGTCTCCTGATTCCACTTCCCAAGGCTGGGATTATAGCCCTATACCTAGAGCTTAATGCATGCTAGGTGAGCACCCAACAAGCCTCGCCCCCTATTCGTTTTCTCTTGATCACAGCAGTTGCAGGTATGGAGGGAACTAACTGTGTTTCCATGCAATCCAGGATACTTCCCACTCCCAGTTAATTCTAGGTCTAGGATTATGGAAAAATGACTTTTTGATGGAGCAACTCAGATAGAGGTTCACACGGAAAATGGAAGGCACATAGAATCCCCGGCAACCATGGCGCCCAGTACCTGACTGGCCTGAAGTCCACTTAGCCCTCTCTCTCCCTCTCTCTCTCTCTCTCTCTCTCTCTCTCTCTCTCTCTCTCTCTCTCTCTCTCTCCTTTCAAGCAGCTTGCTGACCTGGTATTTATCTGGGGTAGTATATTCAGGAATGATCTGATTGGAACTCTCTGTTGGTGTGAGTTTCAGGAAAAGTAGCTATTTGTTCAGCTTCCTTGTTTTGAATGTTGAATTCCTTAAGCATTGGTCAGGGGCAAAGATCCTTCTGTAGCTCTATTCTTCCCTTACTAATGAGAACCCACTCTAGACACACTAGGCAATAAACTTATATTGTGAAACCGATTCACAAACAGTTAAGAGAAATAGTGTATTATTGAACACTGTATTGAATTTTTATGTGGATTACATTTAATGCTCACTATGGCTACATGGCAATGATTTTACTGTGCTGAGGGAGCCAAAGATGAGAGAATTTAGTGTATTTACTAAGAATGCTTCCATAGCACAGGAGGCAGACAAGTTTTGAGCCAAGATTTGTGTTCAGGTGTGGCTCAGAATCCAAGACGGGGCTCTCTAGTGCTGTAGCCAACAGATAGATTGGCTTATAAATACATATGCTTTTCATATTCTTGATAATATTCTGAATTATATCCCTTATTGGTGTCCATAAAGCAATGGGAACAGAGTAGAATTCACTGCACTTACCTCACAGCTGTCCTGTCTGCTTCCTTAGATAAAGGCATCACGTTTTCCAGTCATCCTAAGAGTGCGCTGGTCAATCTCAGCACCGTTGACAATTGGCGATGAGTGCGGGTCAATCTCAGCACTGCTGACAACTGGCGATGAGTCCTTCTTTCCTGTGCACTGTAGACCACTTGAGGAGAATCTTTAGCCTCTACCTGCTCAGTAGGAACTGTGTCCCACCTTCCTAGTCACAATAGGAGAATAGGAGAATAGGAGAATGCTTAACAGCTTCAGAAGAGTCTTACATGGGAAATGCTGTCTCCCTGTTTGCTTCCCTAACCTCTCCTGGTCCCAGTCTGTTCTGGCTTCTGGGCTGTCCACCTAAGTGAAGAACAGAGAAGGAGTCTGAGGGGGACACCTTCCTTGCTTCGCTCTACCCCAAGGTTGTCCACGGGAGCTGAAGTCAGGAAGGAGCTAGCTTTCTTCTGAGGGACAATGGCAGAATGTTAGGTCCCACTCAAATGAACACTAACATGCAGGCCTCCCTGAGCGGATGAGGCCCTCTAGATCTCAGGAGCCTCCTGTCATTGGCTCACTAGAGCACACTCTATATATTTTGTCATTTGCTCTAAGGGACCTAATGAGTGTAAAACTGCCCAGTCTGATTTCGATGTCCATACTGAGGAAGGGTCAGCTTCCATGATAATGTAATAACTAGGAAAATGATTATCTTCTGGGGGAAAGATAACAGTAAGGTGTTCCCATTCTCTCTCATACCCTCCCCACTTCTCCCTCACAATTCCCGAGGCTTCACTCAAGGGTCTTGAGCATTCGAATGTACAACCTCAGGCACTGAGAAAATAATTTTCATTTTGTGTGTGTGTGAGCATGCTTTTGGGGGCTGGAGGGTGATGTCTGGTGTCTGCCTGCCTTCCCTGTCTCATTTCTTGTGACAGGGTCTCTGACCTGGCATTTGCTGATTGGCCGCATTGCCTGCCTTGAAGGTTTAAGAATCCACCTGTCTCTGTCCCCCGCTCCCCAAGGGTTGAGTTTACAGACATGCATGGCTACAAGTAGCTATCCCCAGGCCCTTTTACATTTTTGTTTTGAGGCAGTGCCCAGGCTGGCTTTGAACTAACTCTGTAGCCCAGGCTATCCTTGAATGTGTTATTCTCCTGCCTCAACCTCCTGCATAGTTAGAATTACAGGACCTGCAGCACTGGGCCACAGATTGTATTATTATCTCTTGCAGGCCTACGAGGAGCAAAGTGCCAGTAAGTAAGTTATTTTCTTCTTTTTATATACAAGACAGCTGAGGCCCAGAAGCACTGGTCACACAGTACCTAGGCAAGCTCATCCTCCATGTATCTGAACGGTGGCCCTCCAGACTCTAGAGCCTAGACTACCTCACAGTGAGCCTCCAGCCTCTTCCTATGGGCCCTCTGCATGCCTTCATCTTGGCTTTGCTGCCAGTGAACTCTGTCTGATTGAGGGACCTTGGACAGCCATCAGGATCCTTCTCTTTCTTATTTGATTATTACTCTTCTCTTAGGCTAGATTGCCTTTCATCTGTCTGATTTCTGTTTGATTTGTCTGAAATGGTTGCTGGATATATGTTTGGGGTCTTATTGTTATTGACCTCTGATTCCCCAAAGTTTTGGAGTTCAGATTACAAATAGATGGCTGCTAATGCTATTCAATCATAAGCTCTTTATTTAGTTACTAAGGCTCCTTGCTGTGGTTGGATTTTATTTGGACCTTCACTTGTTCTGTGCTGCCTCATATTATGCATTCCTTTCCATATAGCCAGAGGCCAGACTCAGCCAGGCAGAGCCAATTTTTTCCCTCTTCTCCTCTCTCACTGCCTGTGTGATTATCTTCTTGGCATTCCTGATTCCAGTTTCTCATAACATCTGTAATCTTCCCTCCATTGCTTTTTCTTTCTTTCTTTCATTTTTTTTTAAGATTTATTTATTATTATACATAAGTACACTGTAGCTGTCTTTAGACACTCTAGAAGAGGATGTCAGATCTCATTATGGGTAGTCGTGAGCCACCATGTGGTTGCTGGGATTTGAACTCAGGACCTTTGGATGAGCAGTCAGTGCTCTTAACCGCTGAGCCATCCCTCCAGCCCCCATTGCTCTTTCTTACAGCACCTGTATGGAGGCTGGGGGACTTGGGGGAATCGGTTCTCTCCCTCACCATGTTGATCCTGTCTCAGGGATCAGACTCAGGTCATCAGGCTTGGTGGCAATGACCCTTACCCTCTGAGCTCTCTCATTGTCACTCCCTTCCCTTCTTTTATAAGCAGGTCAGGGCTTGGGTGTACCTCCTGACTGGTGTAATTATTTCCTGACTAATCCTGCGGTTTCTAGTAACTCTCTCACCAATGTGATCTTCATAAAGTGATGATGGATCTATCCCATTTACTGCCGATCAAACAAATCTATGATTGACAGGCCAAGAGGAATCATTTCAATAGAATGTACAGAATCATCTGGAATCTAGTCTCTGTCTACCAGATCTACTTAGCCCTTCAGTATCCTGCTGCAAGCCGTCTGGCAGCACGAGGCACTGCAAACTACTTTTGTTTTCCCAGAATGCCTTGCTTTTGTACTCTTTGTATTTCTTTAATTGTGTCTCCTCAGTCTGGATGGCAGCTCAGGAGCCTCAGAGTCATCAAGTGAAGTATTGCCATGTCTGATGCTTTCTCAATGTCTTTCTGCCTAAATTTGTCTGTACAATCAGTTTAGCTCATCTGCATATAGTACCTGTGTCTGTTATTTGTATGCATATGTGTTAATATGTTTATGTGCACTTGTGTACTCGTGAGTGGTGGAGGCCCAAAGTCACTGCTGGGCATCTTCCTTCATCACTCTTGACCTTAGATTTTGAGGCAGGACCCTTCCTTCCCCCCCCACCTCTCTCTGTCTGTCTCTGTCTCTGTCTCTCTGTCTCTCTGTCTCTCTGTCTCTGTCTCTCTCTCTCTCTGGGCTTTTCAAGACAGGGTTTCTCTGTGTAGCCCTGGCTGTCTTGGAACTCACTCTGTAGACCAGGCTGGTCTCGAACTCAGAAATCCACCTACCTCTGCCTCCTGAGTGCTGGGATTAAAGGCGTGCGCCACCACTGCCCGGCTTGAGGCAGGCTCTCTTGCTGAACCCCAGAGCTCATTGATTTGGATAGACTCTCTGGCCAATCAATCATAGAAATCTTTCTGGATACTTTCACCTTTCTGCCCGACCTCTTGCAGTGTTAGAATTATAGCCATGCATCTTACTTTTCACATGGGCGTTGGGCATTGGATACTTGCTCGGCAAGCGTTGATGGAGCCGTCTCCTCAGCCACTCTGTCTTTGTTTGGTACAGAGCTTGCTAAATAAGCTGGGCCTTAACCAGTCTGTCTCAGTTTCCCCAGCTTTGGGATTACAATGTGTGACACCCCAGTCTGTCTCAGTTTCCCCAGCTTTGGGATTACGATGTGTGACACCCCGTTTTCCGTGCTTTTCTACATGGTATCTGGGACATGAAATTCAGGTCCTCAAGCTTGCAAAGTAAGAACTTCACTGACTCAGTTATCTCCCAGGGCCCCTTATTGTGTTATTGTGTTGTATCCGATACTGTATTCATCCTAAAGAAAAGCCACAATTGGTATTTAGTTAAGCATCTATTTTCCCCATTAATTTGTACACACCTCAGTAGTTGGGGGCAATGGGTACAGAAACTATAAAGCAGTGGCCAGGAAGTCTCACAGGGCCTCTGTAATGTTTTTCATATGCTTGTCATTGCAGTCCTGGATTTCATCAAGTCCCGCCTAGTCTCGAAATTGATTGGTTGATGATGTCGGCCTGGAACTCATAGAGATCTTCCTGCCTCAGCCTCTGGAGTGCTGAGAGGGAAGACACGAGCCACCATGCCCCGAAGAGAGTGAAGTTTTATTCAGTCATAAAGAAGTACAGATTTATGTCATTTTCAGAAAGCTGGATGGGACTGGAATATCATGTTAAACTAACTAAGCCTTCCTTAGACAAATATCACACCTCCTCTCCTTTGTGGACTTCATGTCTGTCTATCACCTACCTACAAATCTGATGTATTTCTTGATATTTGTGTATGTCAAAGTTGAAGCGGGACTATGGGGGTGGGTTGTAGATCAGAGGACAGGAGAACAGGCAATGGTGATGGAAGGATAGGAGCAAAGCTCCTGATGTACATGTGTGAACATGTCATAGTGAAACCCATTGTTCAATAGATGCTAATTAAAGACTAAGAGCCAAGTAAAATACATATAAACAGTATTTTATGTTTACACAGAGCAGAATAAAAATAGAATACAAAAATTTAATTTGTCAAGTGGAACAGGACAGTTGGGACTTCCTCGCAACAGCCGTACTTAGAGTCTGATAGTGTGTATGTTGGATGTATACTTCACTACCTGTTTTGGTAGATAATCCCAAGAGGTTCAGAGGATGAGTTGTGGCTTCCAGAGGGAGTCTGGCAAGGTCCTGAGAGGGATTCCTACTAGGTGGGCAAGAGGCCAGGTAGAGCTCCAATGCCAGGTAGAACACTGACACAGAAATCAAGAGCCAGACCAAGTATGGAATGAGGAGGAGAATGGACCTGTGTGGCTAGCTGAAATGTTAGTGTCTGATATGAGGTGTACTGACCAGGCCACATTCCAAGAACCTCCCCCCACAACCCCTGCCTCATGTCTCTGCTGTCATTCATGTCTACATAGTAGGGGACACCCAGAAATCAGGCCAATTGTCCCTCTCTGTCTGTGGGGGATTGCTCCAGGACTCATCAGTATTACGAGAATCTTTGGATGCTCAGATCTCTTCTACGACACGGAATTGTATTTGCATATGGCCTGTCTATCTTCAGTACCTCAAAGCAAATACTCAGTATTAGTAATGCATAAATAGTTACAACATATATGTTAGGTAAGAGTGGCAAAGATGAAAGTCTGAACATGTCCAGCAGAGATGCAATTTTCCTGTTCATATTTCCTGCTCACACTCTCTTGAGTCTGGGGATGAGCCATGTGCCAACTGGGATGTTTCGGAGCTAGGAAAGGCAGAATCTCCATTATCACCTGAGAGTCAGGAGCAGTTGGGGTGCTGTGCATTTTGACTTCATACCCTGCTTCCAAATGTGAGATTTCCCCATGCCCACAGACCCACTGAAGTGCCCCGTCGTTCATGAAGGTCACCCTCTTCTCTGCGTAGCTTTCATGATGAGCTCTCCTGAGGGGAGCCCTAGTCAACATGCAGAGGGTTGTTTTCCTGGCGTCCACATTTGGGTGGAGCCAAAACGACCTTTTAGTTAATGATCAGCCCCAATTCCTAAGGTTGCCAACATATTTTCTAGCCCAGAGAGATTTGAGAGAAGCCTTCCTTGGTTAATCAGCACCGTTGATGTTTAAGAAAGAGCCCAGGTCATTTAGCCAAGAGTTCTTTTTAGCTCTGGGGCTACAGAGCCAGCCTCTGAAAGCCCTAGGCAATGTACTGGCACAAGTTCCCTTTTTGGAATTTTGTCAGCGAGTGTTTTGCAATTCATCTTCCTTGATTTTTTTCCTTGTCCCTCAAAGGGGCTGATAACTATTCAAGAGAGTCCTTCTCAAACTTAAATGTGCATGGGACTCACTTGTTATGATGGAGTTTGGATGCTACTGGTCTATGATGAGGCCTGATCATCTTCCCAAGGGCCTGTCGGGTGATATCAAAGGCTGGTCCAAGGGCAACAGTTTGAATGGCAAGGATCTAATTCCTCTCTGACGCTCACCACTAGTCTTCTTTCACACAGAGGGGCGATCAAGCACATGTGTGTTTGAATATATTGGTGGAAATACTGACAAAACATGAGTTTGAGCAGTCTATGGTCTGAGTCGTAGAATCTATTACCAACTGAATCTGGCCTTTAAAGATATGAGAAAGATGCTTCAAAATAGTTTGAATGAGAAACATCCTCTCCTAATCTTGGCATTTAAACACTTGTTCCCAGTTGGTGGTTGGAAAGGTTTAGGTGGTAAAGCCTTTTTGAAGGAAGTACATCACTAGTGGGCTAGGGGTGGGCTTTGGGTATCTGCCTGTCCCATTCCGCCCTGCCTCAGGGCACAGCCTCTTTGGGAGGCAGAACGATGGAGTTTTGACTGCGCTTATTTCTTACCTCAGGTGCTGGGCTGTAGGGCAGCGCCAAGACACCACTCCTGAGTGGGAAAACACAATCTGAGATGTGGGAAAGCTGGAGCTGGTTCAGGGATCCCCCGGCCTGCGACAAGGCTGAGGCCATGGGGTTCTCAGACTCTTGAACATGTAGGCATGGCTGGGAGTCTTGGAAGAGCAGAGAATAGAGTTGGGGAGCAGTGTGGGGGCCCATGGGCTGGAGACAGTAGCTACCACAAGACCCGGGGGAAGGGGAGCCTTGGCTTGTCTCAGCAGGGTGATTGTCCTTAGTTTGGTGGAGACAGGCTTGGTGGCAGTTGTGGCTGGGAGCACAGAGAGGCTTTCTGCAGGAGATTAGGCTTTGGCTTTGTAGTCAAAGGCCTTCCCCAGCTTCCTCATGGTGGATCTTGATGAAATAGACAGTCCATGGTTCTCAACAGTTTATTGGTTGTTCATGTCGGAAAATGGATGCATAAGGTACCATACTCAACTTCTTGGGGTGGGCCTGAGATTAAATACCTTTTGCAGGGAGGAATGTCTGTGAAGGGAAGCTTATTGGCTAAGCCCTTTGGGCCTCTAGGTACCTCATTAGCATGGAGAACTCTGTTTTGAGCCTATGTGACCATAGGACATGTTTCTTTAATGTGAGAAGCATGGCACATGTTCCAAGTAAGGAGTCTGGCAGGAATCTGGGAGTCGCCTGAGCCTCAGGTGTGTGCCCACCGAATCTCCAGGTCTCGACCTGCTCTACCTTACCAAACTTCCTGGTTTTACATCCCACAGATATCTAGTCTCACCCCACTTAGTGTTTGGTCTCTCTGCTTCATACTTTCATTGGAAGATGTGACCCCTCAACTTCTTCCTGCTGTCATGCCTCCCTGCCATGACAGACTCTTAGTCCTCTAGAACCATAAGCCAAACAGATTCTTCCTTTTGGAAGTTACCTTCGGTTGCGGTGTTTTATCACGGCAACAGAAAAGTAGCCAATTATTTTTGACTAGTGGGATTGTAATCATGCAGTTTTAGAATGGCATTTAATTATTCCATCTTTAGAATAAACATCCATAGAAAAGACATAGAATACCCCAGGGCTGTGAAGAGCAGGAGTAAAACATCTGCAACAGTGAAGAAGTGGAGTGTGTGTAGAGTTGAGATTCCGTACCCAAGCGAAGAAGCCCAGCAACAACACCCAGGCTCAGGCTCACTAAGCCTGACATTTTGGTCTAAGCCAAATGAGCAGGCTTGAGATCAGTCAACCCAAAGCCCCTGAGTTCTGAAGGCAGCAGAAAGGCTGAAGTCAGCATGTGTGGCTTCCTACACACAGGGAGTAATCTAAAGCAGATATTCTCCAAAGGACACTTCCAACGTCTCCTGGCCCCCGGCCAGACACTTCAAAGCTCCATTATCAGTGGGGCTGAGTTCTCTGTTGGGAACACTGGCGATGTTCTGAGGAAGCGTCAGTTCTGGGTCATGGTTTCCTCTGTAAGGAGTTGAGAGCGGCTGGGGGCTGCCTACACTCTGCCCGCGGGCAAGCTGCCTTTGCCAGCTCTAACTGGCCTTTGGGGCTCGCCTTCAGTCTCACCATGAGTTGGATGCTCTCGGACAGGAAGCAGGGTTGGACAGGGTCTCTGCTGACTGATTGAAGATTCCTCTCTAGAAATGTGACTCTGCCCCACACCCCTCACCTTCTCCATAAAAGGAGTTCAGAGGGATTCTATATCCTTGACACTTTGATCTCTCTTGGCTGCATTGGTTAATTACTAGTACAGGGCTCCTATATGGTAGAAAGCAGCATGTATTAACAAGTGTATGGAGTCTGAAGTCTACTTTGAAGATGTAAAGAAAGTTCATAGTTTTGTTTCCCAGTATAGTTAGTAGTATCTTCCTTGAGGAGAAGTGGTACTTCCTATTTGATTTGAACTGAAGAATTGAACTAACTCAAACTGAAGAACTCCTTCATTGGTAACATGTCCACAAACTGACACAGCACAAAGATGAGCCCTCCTTTGCCCAGGCCAGGGTCTCTTGACTCTGTATCTAGGTGCCAAGCAGGGTGACAGCAAGGACAACTGGACTCCTGGTCTTCAGGAAGTATTGAGATTAATTCGAGCAACATAGACACGGTCAATTGTTCTGTTGTTTCTCTTAGTGATGGAGTCTATTTTCAGAGCTCTGAGTGGAAAGAGGAGATAGATTTAATAAAATGTCACGGGGCTCATGTTGTAAGGAAGCATAACTCGAAGCCAAATATTCGTTCTACACTAGGTTTAGTAACAGTTGAGGGATAGAAGGAAATACCCCTGGGTGGAGTCAGTGTGGCAAGCCATCGTAAAATTTGCCCTTAGAGCTGTTGTTTGGTAAGTGTTCAGCAGAGCCAGCTGTAGAAAACTTATAATAAAATTTGTCCTCAGCATTCATCTTTCCCCATCGCTGTTAAGGTGTAAGAGGGAAATCTCAGGGATATAGTTGGTCTTAGTAGAGCATTCTTATTTTTTTAAAAAAATATTTATTTATTTACTGATTGATTGATTTAACGTATGTGAGTGTTCTATCTGCATATGCACCTGTTGTGCCAGAAGAGGGCATCAGATGCCATTATATAGAGTTGTAAGCCACCATATGGTTGCTGGGAATTGAACTCAGGACCTCTAGAAGAGTACCCAGTGCTCTTAACCACTGAGCCATCTCTCCAGTCTGTAGTAGAGCATTCTTTATTGTTTGCAGTTTGAAATAAAAAAAAAAAAACAGCTTTAAGGAGGTATAGTTGATATAAAGTGAGCTAGACTTCCTTAAAGTATACCATTTTCTATAGTTCGGCATTTATCTGCTTGCAAATCTATTGCTACATGAATGTAGGCAGCACTTTCTGGGGTTCCCCCTGCCCCTTTGGGATTTTTTTTCACTTTTTTTCTGAGTCTCCCCTCATTAGGAAACCCTTTCCTGTAGGTCATGTCTGAGAGCTATATGTAGCTTAGAATCCACACTCTTTATTTTTGGTGTGTCTTCTTTCACTGAAAATGATTTCTTATTAGATGCCTTTGTAATATAGGAACCAGGATCCCCACTTATTTTTATTCTGTCGATATCCACTCGTCACCTCGTAGCTGTCTTCGCCAGCACATGATACAGTCAGCCTTTTAAATTTCACCCATTCCATAAGCACATAGCCCTGGGCTGTAGCAGTGTTGCCTGAAGCTCTCTGGCGAATAGTGATAGTGAGGATGTTTGTGTCAACATTTGCCACCTAGATATTTTCTTTGGTGAAATGTTTATTTAAAGAACTTGTTCATTTTTAAAAAGCTAATTCGGGCATTTACTTTCTTATTAAGCTTTAAGATTCTGTATGTATTTGGAACACAAGTTCTTTACGACACAAGGTCTGTGTTTTTCATTGTCTACTTAGTATCTTCCAAAAGTACAAGTTTAAATTTTGCAAATTGATTTGAACCAGGGAATTGAACTTATTCAAATGCAAGTTATATTTTAATTTTTTTTTTTCGAGACTGGGTTTCTCTGTGTATCCCTGGCTGTCCAGGAACTCACTCTGTACACCAGGCTGGCCTCGAACTCAGAAATCCGCCTGCCTCTGGCTCCCAAGTGCTGGGATTAAAGGCGTGTGCCACCACTGCCCGGCTGTATATTTTAATTTTTATGAATCTTTCTTTGGTACTGTATCTAAGAACACTTTATCCAATCCAGAGTCATAAAGGATTTTGCTTTTTCTTAGGTGTTTGCTTGCTTTTAGGTGGCCATTGGGACTGTGACCTGTTTGAGTTTTGGGGGTTTTTGCTGTCTCCAAGACAGGGTCTCACGCTGTAGCTCAGTCTGGCCATGAACTCACTTTTCTACACACACACACACACACAAACATCACACACACATCACACACACACATCACACACACACACCATACCACACACACACCACACACATACCACACACACACATCACAGCACACACACACATCACACACACATCAAACACACACATACCATACCACACACACACATCACACACACATACCATACCACACACCTCATAGCACACACACACATATCACACACACACACACACACACACCATACCACACACACACCACATACATACCATACACACACATCACAGCACTCACACACACATACACATACCATACCATACACACCATACCATATACACACACACACCACACATACCATACACATACCTCACAGCACACACACACACACTCACACACACATACCACACACACACACATCATAGCACACACACACCACACACATATATCACAGCACACACACACACACATACTATACCACACACACCATACCACACACATACACACACACACACACCACACATACCATACACATACCTCACAGCACACACACACACTCACACACACATCACACACACACACACACCATACCACACACACACCACACACATACCACACACACACACAAGGCACACACACACCTCATAGCACAAACACACATACTACACTCACACACATATACCACACACACTGCATATACCATACACTACACACATATATCATACACATGCAACACATACACACATGCACACACACACCATACCATATACACCACACACACCACACACACATACCACACACACCACACATACCACACACACCATACATATATCACACTTACACATACCACACTCACACACACCACACATACACACACACATATCATACATACACCACACTCACATACAGCACACATACACACACATACACCACATATTCCGCACACTACACACATGCATCATACACACACACCACACACACACATACACACACACACACATACCATACATACACCATACTCACACACACCACACTCACACACACCACACTCACATACACACACACACACCACATATACCGCACACTACACACATACATAATACACACATACCACACACATACACCATACATATACCACAATCCACACCCACACCACACACACACACACACACACACATACCATACATACACCACACTCACATACAGCACACATACACCCCCACACACACCACATATACTGCACACTACACACATACATAATACACCCACACCACACACACACCACACACAACACACCCACACATCATACACACTACACATACACCATACACACACACATATATACACACCTTACACATACACACCATGCCCCACCCCACCCCTACAGCATGTCTGTGCCAGCAGTCTCTCTAGTACCCTACTCTCTTGACCACTGCAGCTTTAGCGAAGCTTAAAGCAGTGGGCCACCAGCTATGTTCTTTTCCAATGTTGCTTCTCTTATTCTAGATCTTTTGCATGTTCTGGTACTGGAACTAGATCATCAGTTTCTTCAAAAGAGCTTTCTGGGAATTTGGTCTGGATTTTAGGGAATCTATAGATCAATGTGGGAAAGCTACAATAAGACCATGTCTTGAAGCCAATGGACATATTCTACATACTGTTTATATAACCTTGGGTTTTTTTTTTTCTTTGCAATCTTTGGAGATTTCTGATATGTCTTTTATAGAGGTTGTATGAGATTTGCTCCTAAGAGTGTCATGGTTTTTGTTGCTACGGAAAATAGCAGTGAAAACGTTTCAGTGTTGCTATTATACGGACATTGGGTTAGTTGTAGACATCAGGCTGGTTCCCCGCGGTCTGTCTCCATCCCTGTTCTTAGCAGCTTTTGTATACTCATCACCAGGCATCCTACCCAGACAATCATGCTGCTAGGACATTCTTCAAGACTAAAAAGGCTCAAGAGTAATATTCTTCCAAGGCAGAGTTTCTGGCACATGCATGTGTGAGTTTAATGAAAACCGATCATGGACAAAGGAGAGGGAGCAATTCTGATGATGTTTCTCAGGGAACCAGTGGCACAGAGGCTGTGTAAGTACCTACGTGGATCTCATGCTTGCTGTTTCTCTGCACGACACGGGGCCATCTCACTTGCACTTGCTGGCTGTAAATCCCATGTATAACATCTTGGCAAAACACACAGAAAAGCCCTGTATCGGCGACTAGGTGCTGGCACACATTTCAAATTAGTTATGGTTTTCAATTCATTGAGAGCGAGCTACAGCCTTGTAAGAAACCCTTTAAGCAGTTTCATTTAAAAAAGGAAGAGAATGGAAAATGGAAACCCAAACGTGTACAGTCATACTGTCAGATCGTCTTCTTCGCAGTCCCCTCCGTTTAAACACAAGAGTGAAGATTCTCTTTTCTGTTTCCTTTCCCGGTTGGAGGAAGAGCTGGAGAGGGAGCTACACAGCAGGATGAAAGCTCATACGAGCCTGCACCTTTGGTGTGTTTGTTTTTGCTGGCTCGGGGAAGAATGGTAATTGACAGATAAAATTGCTGCCTCCACCCCCCAGACGGTGCAGGGGAAGGCTATACCCTTTCTTCTGCACAGAGGCTCTGAGTTGGTCCTCACAGAACCTCATTGACTCTTCCTCCCAGGCTCCTTCATTATCACATGTCAACGGACCTCTGTCTCTGTCTCTCTCTGTCTCATCTCTTCCATCACTCTTCTTTCAATGCCAAAGATAAAATTTATTTCTAAGAGAGCAGTCAGCAGCTGCTGACTGGGGTGGCCGAAAGTAGGACCTTTGTACATAGAGCCTTTCCCTGAACTCTGTCTCTCTGTCTCTCTGTCTCTCTGTCTCTCTGTCTCTGTCTCTCTCTCTCTCTCTCTCTCTCTCTGTGTTTGACAATGTTGGGAGTGTTTATGTCACAGATATGGGCGAATGGTTCACATCAGTATCAGCATCATGCTTGACCTAGAAGCCCTTCTCATTTCAAACAGAAGAAAGATATAAAATTAAACATCTTTTTTTTTTTTTATGGATGCACAAGGAACAATAAAGAAATGGACTCCACAGATTTTGGTTGTTTTGATTTCTAATTGGTTATTTTGATAGCCACTGAATGTTTCTCACCAAATAGGAGAGGCACGTGGCCAAAGGTATTCATGAGCCATTCCAGTGTTGTCTAGGTCTATTATTATCATGTTTATTTGCATGATGGAAGAATGAAATTATTATTTTTAAATTAATTAATTAAATTATTATTTTCAATTTTGGAGAACCCTGGAACTTGAATCTTTAAGATAAATGACAACAGATAAATGTCTCCCAAGTCCCCAACCTAAAGTTTAGTTTTTTACTTGTAGTTAGAGCCCCCATGGTTTCCCATGTGAATTATCTTTGTGGTTTGAAGGGCTCTATGCTACTGTACTTATTTTTGCACAAACTCCTTCAGTATGCAGTAATAGCATTACTTGATTTATGGGGTTATTAACCTTGTTCTAAAATAATCAAGCCTTCCTTTTATTAATTTCTTTTTTTTAAACAGCTATCGTAGCATTATATAATAACCAAACATTTGATTGACCAAGCCCTTTCCTTTTCGAATGGCTGCAGAGAAGGTCTGTTAGGTCCCAAATGAGTAATTGTTTAGCATTTCCGTTTGAGCCATACAAAGAGTGCAGTGGAGGACAGTGAAGTAGGAATACACATGGTTCACAGAGCAATCAAGACAAAGAGGGGAAAGCTGCTACATCCATTTCCCTCTTGCCCCACCCCGTCCCTTTCTCACGCTGAGCGTGCTTCCTTCCTCCTCCAACCTCTCTGACCTATCAGTTGTTGATAACGGCCTGAGAGCGGGCATGCACTTTATCAAAGTTGTATCATCCGCTTGACCTGTTCAAAGGTTTTTTTTTTTTTTTTTTTTTGACCTCTTCTCTTATCATTGGAGCCTCTTGGCTGTTTGTGGCCCACACCCATGACCAGATCTAAGCAGACACTTGCTGTACTGACCCTAGTGCTTCCTCTGTACTTATGGCTCACCTGGGCATTGATTCCCACAGTGTGCCCTCCATCCTCATACCACAGGATTCTTGGATCTCCCACTCCCTATGTATCCAGTAGGGAGGGTCAGTGCTGCTACATCCTCACAATGATTTCATTTATGTTTATTCTGCATTGAAACCAGTGATAAACCTTTCTATTTTCTCCTCCACACCCCTGCCAAGCCTTAGTTTCTTTACTTGTGGAAAGGGTAAGAGGGGACACTGGGACTTTCTTCTCAGAATTGAGTGAGTGACATGAATGCTGTATGCTGTCTGTATGACAGTGCCCTGAACTTCGGAGGCATGCAACACTCATTTCTTCCATCACTCTTCTTTCGATGCCAAAGATAAAATTTATTTCTAAGGAGGCAGCCAGCAGCTATGGGGTGACTGAAAGGAGGACCTTTGTGCATAGAACCTTTCCCTGAACTTGATGCTGCTGCTGCTTCTCCTCCTGGAGGACTTCTACTTGTGGCACACCCTGGTCTTAACTCCCCAATATGAAATAATACTGAAGAATAAATTTGAGATGAAGAAATTTGGGATATGGAAGTGAAATTTGTGAGGAACAAGATGAGGAAGCAGCTATCCCCGCTGTGTGTGTGTGTGTGTGTTGTGTATACGTGCACACAAATGTGTGTATAGAGGTTAGGAAAGAGCTTTGACTGTTTAGACACACAATACATCCTACTCTTCCATGCGGCATGTTTTACAGGACAAGCTCCTACACAGGAGGTCTGTGCCTTTCAGACTTGTATGTACCGACTTCTGGGACTCAGCCATAAAGATTTCATTGTGGTTGCACATGTAAGCCACATTCTCCAACCCGAGACAGATCAAAGATTAAAGGGCCACCGTTATCTTTATATACCACCCTTTTGTGCCTTTGTGGGATCTGACACTGGGTGTTTTCCTAAGCCAAGTCTCTTATATCTCTTGAAGTCTTCTCCTTTGTGCAGTGTAAAATTTTATCAGTTAAACAACATCGTTTCTGCACTCTACCTTTAGATGTTTCTTTCATATGCATTTAAAAGCATTCTGGAGTAAGTAGAGACTGTCATTATGGTTTATATGATTCAAGGCATCCTCTATTATCTTGATTTCTTAAAGATGAATCTTTTTCATTTCTTCTTTTTTTTTTTCTGAAAATACCAGCTTGGTTTTTTGATACTTTTGAGACATTTCTAGCAAATTGACCTGTTATAATCATAATTATTATGTTTTCTTCTTGATTTTTATTTTACTTACAAATCCTTTCATTTTTTAATATTATCATTATTGTTATTTTTAATGTCCACACTTGCTCTTTACCAAATGACAGGTTTTCCTTCTGGAAGCTTGTTAAAGACCAAAGTTGTCAACTTCTGAGTGATTACGAAATGCTTGCGTGGATTCTTTTTATCCTTTTCCCTTGGTTCTGACTCTGAACCTCTGCAAAGGGTCACAGAGAAGAGAGAATGGGAAGGAGGTGATGAATAAATAAAAAGACAGAGGGAGAGGCTTGGCAGCCGAGTAGGCATGTGACTGGGAATTGGAAGTGTGGGGTGTTCTTTATGCCAAGCTGAGTTTTCATAGCCCAGTGAGCCCAGGGCTGATTGATCATCTTCATGTGACAGCACTGGGAATGAGTGAGCGTCATTGTTGGAAGAGGGGGTTGTCGGCGTAGGGAGGCATCAGTGCCAAGATACAGGCTGAGGTCAGCACATTTTGATGGAGAAAAAGATTTTCCATGAACCAGTGACTCAGGGCATCTATGCAAGGCTAAAAGGGAGATGCAGGGGGTTTCCTGAGTCCTAGTAGTCTTTATCCACAGCCATCCCTAAGCAGAGGTTCTAGAAACCATACCATGAACTCTAGACCACTCAAAGTGCCATTTCACTTCTGACCTTTCTTCTAGAACCATGGTTGGGTCCACTGCTCATGAGACGAAGACACTTGGACAATAAGAAGTAGAGACAGCGCCAACTCCATGAACTCATGACCTAAAGTACATAGTCGGTTTTCATATTTTACTTTACTGGCCAGCCACAGTAAAACAAGAAGAATGAAGTCCCAGGGTCAGATTCATTATCAGCAGATTAAACATTAATTCATTTGAAGAATCTGGGGTCTCCGACATTGGGCTCGATGATAGAAATGTGTGAAATCAGATGCATGTGGCCCTCCATCTTCTCATGGGGGAACTAATAGTCTATAGAAGCGGATTTGTAAATGGATAGAGCAGGCTCTCAGACAAACCAAGAACTAAGGGATATGGGTCAGTGAGGAGAGAGAAATGGGTTTTTCTTGTACTATAAGGACATGCAGCTTTTCCCCCCAGTTTGAAATTCATCCCTAGAGCTGCGATTGAGTCGTCACGCCCTGAGTAGACTACACGGAGCACATCAGAATGCAGATAGGCTACTGTGAGCATAGGATTTCATTATCTCAGAAATCAGTGTAAAACCTGAATAACTGTATTGGAGGAAGATAGATGCCCATGAAGGAATTCCCCTACAATAAAAAGTATGGTTGATCTGGATTATTACAGGTGCTGGAAACAAGGCACAAACTTGATTAAGAGACCTGTGGGCAAGCAGCCGAGGTTAATGTTAATGCCCTGTGCTTGGGGGGTGTTAAGATCTGAGTTGTTTGTGTCAAAGAGAAGAAAGATGAGATTTTTATTTTGCAGACACCTCTTATCACACATGGAGTTGGAAGTATCCTGATAAGTCTGGCATCCATTAGACATCCGTTGAATGACACGCCCCCATGGGAAAAACCACTCCTGAGAACTCTTTTTATCTGCTCCAAGAGCCTCAGTTGATGGATTGTACAATTCCTGGAAGCGTTGTGACAGCCTGGGTTGTTACGAAGATGGCGTGGAACACTCATGCCCCAGTGCACTCACTAGCTTGTCAGTGTTGTGCACTGTGAAAGGAGTGGGTAGGATGTATGCAGAAAGGATGATGGCATGATGGAGCAGTGTGCTATGTCTCTGCGATGGTGACTGCAGCATTGTCTGAGAGTGACTTGCATATTGTGATACAAGTTTATGCACAGCTTATTGTAATTCATGTCCCCTAAGTAGCCACCGAGAATGGACACGGACTTTCTAAATGTCGCTTTGCTTTTGCATTGGAAATGACACAGGGACTCCTTATAATCATGGAAGCCAGGGCATAATGCTATAATGGAAGTGTGGGGAAGAAGGAAGGAGTAGCATCCTCTGCTGAGTGAATTTACTCAGTCCTTAACCAGACACTATTGTGGATGCCAACAAGCGCTTGCTGACAGGAGCCTGATATAGCTGTCTCCTGAGAGGTTCTGCCAGTGCCTGACAAACACAGAAGTGGATGCTCACAGTTATGCATTGGACTGAGTACACGGTCCCCAATGAAGGAGCTAGAGAAAGGACTCAAGGAGCTGAAGGGGTTTGCAGTCCCATAGGAGGAACAACAATATGAGTTAACTAGTACCCCCAGAGCTCCCAGGGACTAAACCACCAACCAAAGAGTACACAAGGTGGGACTCATGGCTCCAGCTGCATATGTAGCAAGGGCCTAGTCGGTCATCAATGGGAGGAGAGGCTCTTAGTCCTGTGAAGGCTCTATGGCCCAGTATAGGGGAATGCCAGGGCCAGGAGGTGGGAGAAAGTGGGCTGGTGAGCAAGGGGAGGAGGGAGGGAATGGGTTTTTTTTCGGAGGGGAAGCCAGGAAAAGGGAGAACATTTGAAATGTAAATAAAGAAAATATCTAATAAAAATAAATTAAAAAGGGTAGCTAGAGAGCATACATTTTTATTGCCTAGGAAAGCAAGACATCAGTAAACAACGATAGTCACGTCATAGCCAGAAGTAAACAGGAGACGGGACTAAGCTTAGAACTTGGGAGAAAGATCGGCGATGTCCAGTTTTAAGTTGTCAGTCTGACTATGAGTTTCAGTAGGGGAATGTTTAGATCAGCTTGGCTTATGGGCATGTCTGTGAGGGATTGTCTTGAACTCCCAGCCCCAAAGTGGGTGGTACCATCCCCTGGTACCAGCTTCCATATATCTCTACACTTGACCGTGGCGTGAGCAGCTGGTTCACGCCTCAACAGATGCAATGGGCTATGCCCTAATGCTGTGAGCTATAATACCTGCCCTTTAACCCAAGCTGGATGTTATTTTTGCAAAGTATTTGTTTTATTCAAATGATCAGAAAGGAAACTAGAAGACCCAACTCTAGTTTCTTTTCTGTTTTAGCAAATCTGTTGCCGGGCGATGGTGGTGCATGTCTTTAATCCCAGCACTTGGGAGGCAGAGGCAGGTGGATTTCTGAGTTCGAGGCCAGCCTGATCTACAAAGTGAGCTCCAGGACAGCCAGGGATACACAGAGAAACCCTGTCTAGAAAAAAAAAAAAAGCAAAACTGTTTAGTATTTTTCAGCTCCATGTCTGATGTCTCAGATTAATAATTAAGATAGAAATAATCCAAACACAATATATTGTGATGCTTGTTTGTGTCTGGTGGAAGATTTTAATATCAATTATTTATTTTTTCCTTGGCTAATAGCTACACATAATTGTTCGAGTAGGCGGTATAGATGAGTGGAAATGGCTAGAATCCTCGGTTTAGATTCCAGCTCTGTCTTCAGTCTGCTCTTTGAGATTCAACATCATTCTTAGTACAATCAAAGGTGCAGATTGGCACCCTGAAGCACAGACGTGACAGGTGAGGAAGGAGAGGTGCATAGGTAGGCTCCCCAAATAGAGGAAGGTTCATTAAATTCTGTCTGAGGGGTGATCAGAGAAATATTAGGTTGTTACATGATTTTCTGTAAATCACACCTCTTATGTGAGGCACAAGATGAGGAGTCAGGAGCATGGGCTTCAGAACCAGAAGTCCAGATTTAGTTCTGGATTGATTCCTCCCAAGCCCTGTACCCAGGGACAAGGGATCCATCTTTCTGAACTCTGGTTTCTCACATGGGAAATTTTCTTTAAAATAAATCACAAGTGGGTGGCAAGGGCGGTGACACGATTTAATAAAACTTAGCGCACAACACATCTTACGGAATCAGGTATAACCTTTATTACAGGGGATTGGAGATGGAAGGATTACGTCTAAGTCTGGGGAGGAGTCACCGCCCCTTGGACTCTGTCATCTTGTGTACTTGTATATCTTGCAAACTCCCCGTCACTGGGCCCTAACTCACTTCCCTGCTAAGGATGTTCATACTGCCTACAAGGAGCAGGTGGGAGGGTGGCTTGATGGTGCTTTATAATACCACAGAGACAGGGAAGTGTGATCACATGCATGGAGTGTAGGCCTTGCGTAAGGTGTTGGGTGTTTGAGTTCTGTGGCCAACATGCCAGTTTCAGTATAAGACACAAATCCTGCCTGTGCAGAGTGAGATAAAATTCTCTGTCTTGGTGTTGCACTTTGTTGTTCATCTGTTTAACCCAGGGCTTCTCTACCTGGGAATTGAGCCACTTCTTATGAGGAATCTACGTGTTATTCAGACATAAGCCTATTTTCTAGCCAATGGATTTAAGAGTAGATTTACTGCCATTACTCTCATCAGAGATTTTTTTTTTTATCTTAACAGACAAACCACAGCAACAAAAACAAAAACCAACTAACCAACCAACCAACCAACCAACCAACCAACCAACCAACCAACCAAAAAAACCTGACAGTAAATGCTAGAATTAACCGCACTTGAAAAGGGAGATTCATTGGCATGACTGATTCATTTTAAATGTTATTTTGTTCTTTTATCATTACTTGTTTTAAAACTGCATAGACATGTATATGTATGTACGTAGAAATGTGCATATGAGTGTAGACATTCATGGAGGCCAGAAGACACTTGATCCCTCGAGCCAAGTTCCAGACAGTTGTGAGCTTCCAACTAATGTGGGTGCTGGGAACCAAACTTGGGTCTTCTGTGAGAGCAGTGTCGGAGTTACACAGCCGGGTCATTGCTTTAGGCCTGCAGAGGCTGGTTCTCATTCATCTTCATATCCACTGGTCTTAGTTAGGATTTTATTGCTGTGAGTAGACACCAGGAAGACAGCAACTCTCATAGGGAAAACATTTAATGGGGGCTGCTGACAGGTTCTGGGGTTTGGTGTCCTATTGTCACGTCAGGAAGCAGGGCAGCATGCAAGCAGACATGGTGCTGGAGAAGTAATTGAGAGTCCTACCACTGCACTGGCAGGCAGTAGGTAGAGAGAGTGCCACTGGACCCGGCTCGAGCTTCTGAGCCCATCTCCTGTGATACACTTTTTCCAACAAGGCTATACCTTCAATAATGCCACTCTCTATGAGTCTACGGGCACCATTTTCATTCAATCCACCCCACCAAGTGCTTCGTAAGATGTGTTAGAATCTACGATGACTAAGTGAATGATTGCCTGTTTCTTCATTGACTCAGTGCTATGACGCAATTCCATTTTTTTTTTTTTTAGGACCCTGTGGAATCCAGGTGCAGCTTTGACTCCTTTGTCTTTTCACAGGAGTTGGTTCCTTTTTGTGTTTACGGGGCTCCAGTGGGATCTACGAGCTTATAGATTTCCCCCTCACAATGCAGTGATGTTGTTTAAGAAATTCAGCTTTTCAAATCCCACCTCTGCCACCATAGGAAATGAGCTCACCCTGGGTAGGCTGCATACCCGCCACTGTAGCCCAGTGATCCTCAGGCTCCCGCCTCTTCTGTCTTGAGTGTAGGGAGGAAGAAAAAGAGCATCAGGCCCCAGTGCACTCTATGACATCCTGAAAGCTTTCAGCACTTGGCTTGCTCATGATCACTTCCCACGGAACAGAGCTTTAGGTGGAATGTGGGGAGAATGGCCCATTAAGTAGAAAACAATGAAAAAGAGATCAGGGGAAAATGAGCAATGTCTAGAGTGATATTTTTTTTTAGGTGATGATAGGAATGTGATTGTGGGTTTCTCTTAAGTTTCCTACAGGGATCTTGGAGGTAGAACTACTATCCATCCGAACTTTGGGCAGACTACCTATTGTATAACAATTCTACCCTCTGCGGGGCTAGCATGTAGCCATGGACGGCAGTAACTCAGTTTTCCAGGATGAAGACTGTCTGAAATCCTTGAATTCTGGATGTGTTCTGGAACTGACACACAGGCTCCACAGATGTGACCAACCCTGGACAGATGTTCTCATGAGGATCCAGACTCTCTGATATGTTTGAATAGCAGAGTTAGTTTGTGCCGAGGAATGTGCTCAGGGAAATGGCTGTGTGGCCTGGATGCTAACTCATTCTCCTCTGGGTACTGGGTGTGAAGGGTCCATGGGTTGATGGGAAGGGTCAAGAACCTGAAGTTTCTAGTATTTTAAATTGACCACATGGTCTAGGAAGCCCAGGACTCCATTCCTATGTCATTTTGGCATTTATTCCTTTACATGAACTTTACTGGTTCTATAATTTCAAAAAGATGTCACCTAAGAGATATATATTTTTTTCTTTTGCTATGAGAAAATTTCTTTTTAAAAAAATTGCAGTGATTTATTTATTCCTGTGTGTGTGTGTGTGTGTGTGTGTGTATGTGTGTGTGTGTGTGTGTGTGTATGTGAGTGTGGTGTGGGTGTGTGTAGTGTATGTGTATGAAGGCATTTTTATGAAGGTCAGAGGACAACCTGTAGGAGTTGGTCCTCCCTTTTCCCCTTTGTGGGTTCCAAGGATTAAAAATTTGTAGTCTGGCCAGAGCATTCAACCTACAAAGACATCTCACAGGCTCATGAGAAGTTTTTTTTTTTTTTGTTGTTGTTGTTGTTTTTTGTTTTCCTTAAATCAGTACAAAGACAAATACACATTTAAAAGTAAGAAGTTTAGTTCTTCCTGTTGAAATTAAGAGAAAAAGTATGTTATTCCTTCTCAACTTGTTACTGGAACAGAAAATAATCAGGTCTATTAGTTTGGAGTTCACGTGAGGATGATTGTTCAGTGATATAAAGTGGGAGTCATCTGCATATTGCAAATCCAGGAGACTGCCTGAGATTATTAATGGGGTGTGGAGGGAAGGAGACAAGGATGACACTGGGGGTCGATAAGGACTGGCAGGGTTGCTGAGAGGAGAGCTGCACTCATGGTGCCTTGGAGCTTAGTGAGGAAAGGAGAGAAGTCAGTGTTCAGCCAAGTCAGAAAGCTTTGTACGGCGGGGCAAGTGACTTGGTGTGGACGTCACCAGGGATCCTGACCCGAGGTCACTGATGGAGTCGACAGAATTCGAGGTTGATACTTAAGTCAATCCTTGATTAAATTTGGGTTAATCTGACATCGCCTTCACCACCATCACTGTCACCATCATTACCAGTAATGGTAAGATCCATATCATTGGAGATAGTAGGAAAAATGGAAATGGATGATTTAACACATTTAGAAATTGTAAATTCTCTGAGCATGGTAGCTGTATCAAGTCCTATATGAAACTAACTCTAGAATATACATGCTACAGCCATGCTACATGTTACAGCCATGCTACATGTTATAGTCATGCTGAGGGGATACAATGTCTATCATTAACTTTGAAATGGCTCAGCTAAAAGAAAAGAATGTATACATATTTATATATACAAATTGCATATGTAGCTTTTAAATTGAACTCTTCAGAAAATACAGAAATTGTTAATAATTATTTAGATTAGTGCATATGTGTTCTCATTGTACTGTCCTGAGTTTCTATAGAGTCGTGAATTGGGCAGAGGGTCTAGAATGTGCTAGACAAGGTGCTTCACCATTAGATAGAAACACATTCATCTTAAGTCCTGTGTATGTAGACCTCCACTCATTTGTTGCAAAGTAGCACCTTTGCTGAAATCAAATAATCATTTTCAAGTATTGGAAAATACTTGAAAACTTGGCCACACATCGACCACACTACTTTAAAAAACCTCGCATTTTCAAAAATCCACATTATTTTTTTGTAATTGGCATTATTAAGGGTTTTACCACCCTTGTTTTAATGACTAGATATTGAAAAGAAATAAAACTCTGACTGTTGGCATTTGCTGGTCCTCATGGTGTAAATCCTCCTGCTATCCTCTGTTTCAGGCCACTGGCATGATGCCTGTTGGAGGACCCGGGAGAGGTGTGCAGTGGCAGGCCAACCTCTTCTGGCATCTCAGTTAGGTGCACTTGGTAGACAGCTGGACCTCAAGGGCTTCGCTGACTGTAAAATGCACCCAAATAATTCAGCAATAAGAACCTTGAGTGTTTATTAACTTTTATTTTGGATTGATTCATTTAGTTGTAAGTTTATGTAATTCAGTCTAGAAAACGTGTGAGTTTAACCTTGCGTGGTAGGATCCCTGAAACGTTCACGTCCTGCTCTTTGCCTGTTTGTTTGTGAAGTAGCCTGCTAAGACTACTATCTCAGAACGAGGCTAATTCTGTGACAGTAATAAAAGAATCTGAACTTTCTAAAGCCAAATTTTCAAGAGCACAAGGAGACCTGGAGTTTCCTTGGGCTGCTCGTTCCTCACACCTTCTGTTCCGCTCTCCTGGGAGAGGGAGAGTCAGCACCCACCATTTCTGATCCTCTCCCCATGTCAGAGTCTTCCATCTTTCTTCCTCATGGACACATTTTCTGAGATAAAGCCAGTGAAGTTTGGAAAGACAACTACATTATCAAATAACAGTAAGAGTTAGTCCTTAGAGGGAGCCCATATACATTGCCGGTGGGAAGGTCAGCCAGTTCAGACACTGTGGCTGTCTTACGGAGGTGTCTCAAAAGATGGAAGACAGAATTCCATTCTGATGTATTTTCCCAAAGGACTGGAAATCAACACATGGGAGTGAGGTTGGCACTGCAGTGCCAGGGAAATGTTAGTGATCCCCCAAAACACAGACAGGAGCCAATCTGATGCAACCCACAACAGGGTCTTTTTTGAGCTAGCTTGTCTCCACCTGCCCCCAATGTACCGCCATCATGCAGGACAGTTTTGGTGGTGGTGGAGCCCCAAATAGCTACTGGGGCAAAATTTTGTCATAAGCAGCAAGCAGGCAGTACATGTATAAGCATCTAACTGGAAAGCTACTGTGGCCTTTAGCATAATTGGCTGGTGCTGGGGGTCATATTATAAACTTAATTTCTGTTCTCCTCTGCATGGGTGGTCGTTAGGCAAGGGGTGGGCTTGTAACCTGGTGGTGCAGGTTTGTTGGGGGAATAACTTGGAGATGCTGGTCTTGTTGGGGATTAGCCTAGAGACTGGAGCTAGGCTCAGGTTTTGTTGGGGGGCAACTTGGAAACTAATGCTAGGTACCAGCCAGTTAGTTTACTTGAGTTCAAACTTAGGCCAGGTTCTCTAAAATGAAGCCTGACCTTAAAAGATTTGGCCTCTCAACACCTCAGTGTTACAACCTGCGGCTGAATTAGGGAACCGATCTAGGTGTCCAGCAACCAAGGAGCAGATAGAGAAAATGTGCTCCATATACACAAAACAGATTTTGTCTTTGTTTTCATTCTAAAGGATGGACTTACATTTATTTGTGGGAATTGGATCCAACTGGTTGGAAAATCATGTTAAGTAAAGGATACCAATTTTAGAAAGACAAATACCACATTTTCTTTCATTTGTTAGATTTCATCTAGATTTTATAATTACAAAGTATGTATGTTTATGATGTGAAAGTAAGGACCAAGGGGGACATGTACGAAGGGGTATCCTCACCTTCCAACATATACTTGTGTGGAACGTCCCCAATGAGCACAGTTAACATGGCGAAACATTTAAAAGGAAAGACAAAGGAGTTCTTGGTCCGAGCCTCTCCCAGGGAACAAAGTCTTTCAGAGCCTTGCAGTCTTTGGCTGGAGCTCAGTTGGCCTAGGAGGTACTGGCACTTTACCTCCCCAGGATGGGGTAACATGTGTCTCTGCTTAATGAGTTGTTTCCCTGGATGGCCTGACATGCCAAGGCCGTAGCTGCCCACACTGAGGGAAACTTGTCATTGTGTGAGGCTCTCCTCTTGCAAACCCTTGGCTCACTAGGTAGAGACGGCAGAGCTGGGCTATTCTCTTGTCATATCAATAGCTGGAGGCACCGTACCAATATCTGGAGGGGCCATATCAGCATTTCTGAGAGGGGGGCTGGGCCTGCCACCAAGAGCCCCCCTTCTTTTTATCTTGGGAATAGCAAGGTTTATTATAAATGTACAATCAGTAGACATAAAATCCCAACAGCCCCCTGCCCAACAAGGAAGTTGAAAGACCATTAACAAAAAGAGCCTAGACTCTGGAGTCAGAAATACTGTAACATGCCATTTCTGCTTTGGTACCCAGAAGAGAGCGTGAGACTCTTCAAGGCTTCCGAAGCTTCGGGGAGTCCGGGGTCATTTTGGGAGGACTCCTTGGGGTCCTGTTTAGCAGTCCCTATGGGAGGTGGAGCACCTTTCCCAATTACAGAGGTATATTAAACTGACTCTTGGATAAGACGTCAATCCATAGCTCCCCACAACATGTGACCCAACAGTATGGTCCCTTGACTTACACACAGACTTTAGCTCAGATGTGTGGGCCTTGGACACCTGCCTGAGCTTCATCTCATTCCTTTGAGAGGAACCAAATGTTAAGGTCTCCTTTTGTTAGCTTGAGGGCATCAGCCAAGGCCTCCAGGGTCTCCATGTTAGGGTTGGGGTCTGTCTCGAAGTGGTTTATTAGCTCCTGGAACTGAGCACAGGTGAACCCACAGTTTCTTTCCCAGAAGGACAAAGGCCTGAGTAGAAATTGTCTCCATCTCAGTTACTTCCATCTTGGCTGCAGCCAACTTGTTTGAGTTCCATTACAGCTCTGAGACAGCATCCTTTCCTATTGTCCCTGTGACATCTGTGATGACATGCTCAGAACCGAACTTGGATTTGGTGTGTATGTTTATGCAAGTTCCATTCCATCAGTAAAATGCACTATCTACTCCAGTGTGACAGGCAAAGATTGGTAGGAGAATATAGGGACATAGGGAACGGAAGGAAGAGAATAAAGATGGAATTATGGGATGTTTGTTGATGAGGAGTGGAAAGCAGAGATGTCCATTTTTCCTTTAAGTTTTTCTGAAGCCCTGGCCACTTGGCAAAGTGTTTTGCTGTCTTAGAAACATCAATGGTGAGAAGAGAGCCTGAAGGAATCTCTTTGATCTTTTTGAACTGATAAAGAAATGTGATTTTAGATAGGAAACTAAAGAGAGCCAATTAAGGGTGTTCACAGACTGTTCTAGCCGGTCATTCAAACGTAAAGTAACATTTATGTCCTGTAAGACATTTGGACGTCTTCCTCCTTGCCTGCCTACTGTTGAGATGACCCCGTTGTCTTAGAACTTACAGTGTTCCTCTAAGGCCTGAGGTTTGGTTTCAGAGCCATGGTCTCAGAGCGGAGAAGCATTGCCAGCAAAAGGGAGACTATTGCTTTTGTACAGTCAGCCGTGCATCCGGAAAGGGTTGTGGCTGTGGGTGTATCTCAGCGGTAGAGCAGTTTCCTCACAATTACAAGGACCTGGGGCTGACCCTCAGGACTGCAATGGGGCAAGCCATCATCGAGCGAGACAAGGGCAACGTTGGCAAATGATTTCTCTAAGTAAAGAAATGCAGCCGGACCACGGCTGTTCATAAGAAGCACATCCTGTCTTGGATGAAAGCAGAATGTTCGTGCGAGTTTCTCTGCCGTGGATCCCAGGATGGCTGTGGAGTCTGTGTTTCTCTCCAAGAGTGAACTCGACAAACAAGCACAGTTACAATAGAATCTTTTAGAAAGTGACTCAACACGGTGGTGACATTTCCTAACCAGCGGCTGTCAGTTTGGGAGTTTGCAGGGTAGTTTGTGGGATCCCATAATTAAAGATCACATCTGGCCTTTCAATCATTTTTCTTCTTCAGCACAAATCACGGTAAACAGCACTGGGGACCCCCGAGCTTGGCAGAGTCACTCATGTCTCTGTTGCTCAGCTCATTTACTTCTTGGCAGAATGCTTTCTTCCCTGGTGAATACTGTACTTTTAAATGATTGTTATTCTCATATCTTTTAACGTGTGCGCTGTCAACATAGGATCAAAACAATGAAGCTGAAACCGGCATAATTCTGTGTGTTCCTCTCAAGATGGGTTTCTCCATAATTAAGTTTTACATCTGATAGAAAAGCTTGTATAATACATTGATATGTTTTTAGTACCTCCCACAGAGAAAGGATGATAACATTCGAGAGGGCAGATCACACACGATCATGACATTGTTTGTGTAGGGGCCTGTATTAGTCAGGTTTTGTTCTACTGTAATGAAGCAGCTGAGGCAGGCTAACCTTATGAGAAAAGAAGTTCAAACACACCAATACAGCTGTGAGCAGTCCCTTCCTGTCTCTGCTCTGTCACATTAGCTCATGAAGGTGGGCAGGGACTGAGGACAGTGGTTTAGTGGTAGAAGAGAAATAGGGTCAGTGATGTGAAGCCAAAGATAGTACATGGGGCAGGGCCAGACTTGGTAATTTATATCAGTTCTCTAAGGAGACATGAGCAGTGCTTTAATAGCTACTGGAGGTATACTCCCAAGGCCTGAAGGTCCCCATAGGACTGCCATCTGAAGGTCAACATGGCCCCCTAATACCATTACTTTGAGAAGGGACACTGAAGAAATATCTAAACCATAACAAAGATTAATAAGTAAAATTTATCTGAAAAATGTCTCAATCAATTTAGAAGTAAGCATTAAAAGTCATTTAAAAATTCATCTCATTTCTGTAATATGCAGGTAACCCTAGTCTAATATATGTCTATGTACATATAAGGCTTTAATACGTGTGTGTATAGTTACAGACATAAAATCACGTGGCATATATTCTGTACCCTCTAAACTAAATATAGGTTGGTTTTATGACTTATCTGAAATGCTTGGGACAAGAAGTGGTTTAGATTTAGATTTTTGTTTTTGCAAGTTTCGGCACATTTTCTGATCTCGAGTGAGATTTCCTGGCATCCTGGCCGAAGCCTAAAAACATATTCGTGTGTGTTTTGCATATACCCAGCATGGAGATGATTTTCTGTATTCTTTTTTTTAAAAGATTATTTATTATTATTATAAATGAGTACACTGTAGCTGTCTTCAGACACACCAGAAGAGGGCGTCAGATTTCATTATGGGTGGTTGTGAGCCACCATGTGGTTGCTGGGATTTGAACTCATGAACTTCGGAAGAGCAGTCAGTGCTCTTACCTGCTGAGCCATCTCACTAGCCTGATTTTCTGTATTCTTTAGGAGCCTGTGCCTTGGCTGTGGCTTCTTGCATAGGTTGGGTGTGGAAGTTTCCACTTGGGATGTTAGCACTGACAAGTTTTCAGTTTGGATATTTCATATTTGAATCTTTTGCATCAGAGATACCTAAACTATATGAGACATGTTTTATCTTTTGGGAATAAATGTTTGTCTTACAAATTCATTTAGTGAAATTGAGAGTCCAAAAGATATTCTTTACGTATCATGGTTATTATTGATAGTATTAGCAGTACTTTCACAATACAATCAATATTATTGTTATCTGAAATAAAAACAAGTACGCATATAAAATAATTTATCATATGAACAATAGCTTAAAATTGTCTTAGGAGAGTGTGGGAGGGCTTATTCTGTGGGAGAAATCCATAGATTATATTAGATATGTTACAGTGCGACATTGAAGCTGAATACATACTTTTATGTCATTACTTTTTTCAGTTCTGGGAGCTAGACCCATGGCCTCCCGCACTCTGGGTAGGCATTTTAATACTGAGCTACAACCCAAGTCCTGGTGGCACCGTAGAAGCATCTGTGGATTCACCTCAATTATTTCCATCAGGAGAAAATACTAGTTAAAATCTCAGGCTTTGGGGACTGGGGAGGTAGCTCGGTTGGTAAAGGGCTCGCCTTGCAACTTTGGCCCCCCAAAATCCACATTAAAAAAATAAACCAGGCACCATGGCATGCTTGCAACTCCAGTGCTCTGACAACGGGGACAGGTAGATCCTGGGGTTTGATGGTCAGGTAGCCTCATCTAGCCGGCAAGTTTCAGGTTAGGTAGAGAGCTTGTCTCAAAAAACAAGGTAGAGTGAGACTAAGGAATGACACCTTGGGTTGCCCTCGGACCTCCACATGCACGTGAACCTGCAGAAACATGTACACATGACCATGCATATGCAGGCAGTGCACGCATTTGTATGCGATATGGACCAACTGTGGGATCCTAGAACACTGTCACACACAGTGGATTTTTTGATATTTTGTAACTTGCTAACAGTACGGAGAACATTAAATTTGTTTCCCCTTAGTGATTTTCTCTTTCACAAATAAAACACTTGAAATCCACTGTTTTTATACGAAGTCCCGAGCAGGAAGCAAAAGGATCTAGGCTTGAAAACGGGGAAAGCCTCTGTCAGTTACCATGGTTCCACGCAGGATGGATCAAAAGTCAGTTTTTCATCAAGTTGAAAATGGTACGCTGTTGGAGGCCATTGTTTGAAATTAACATGCGAAATACATTTTACACTACCAATTACCTGGTAAGTGTAACTACCCAGGGAGGAGCGTTTAGCTTGAACTGTGTAGTTTCTCTTTGTTGAAGGGGAATGAAGTGAACCCAGGCACCTCACAGCCTCAGCCTCTAGTTTCTTAAACTGTGGGTCATGACCCTGTCCTAGTTGGCTTTCTGCTGCTATAATAATACACTGACCAAAACCAGCTATCATTGAGGGAAACTGAGGCAGGGAACTGGAGAGAGATGAAAGCAGAATACTACCTACTGGCTTGCTCCCTCCAGCTTGCTTAGCTTTCTTGCACAGCCCTGCCCTTTCTACCTAGGAACGGCACTTCCTGCAGAGAGCTGGGCCTTTCTATGTCAAATAGCAGCAATCAAGAAAATGCCCGGGCTTCCAGTCTGTTTGGTCCAGCCAGTGCCCTAAGCAGACCTTGGGTGCAAACTCCGCAGCCAGTCCCACAACACCCAGAGGAAGCTCCACTCCCAGGCACTCTAACATGCCCAGGATCAGATGTGAGGAGGGCACAATGTCTGTCCCAACTCCCAGAGTAACTGGGACCAGCAGGACTAGGCACACAGGAATTCCACCAGCCCAATGGCTCCGGTTCCTTCCAGCCTGTCTGGGCTGGTGCCCTGAGCAGACATTAGGCACAAGCTCTGCAGCCAGTCCCACAACACCCAGAGGAAGCTCCACTCCCAGGTGCTCTAACAAGCCCAGGTTCACAGGATCCTAGAATCCCAGAATCACAGAGACAGCTTGACTCTGAGGAGTTCTGACACAACCAGGATCACAGGAAGGACAGGCTCCAGTCAGATTTAGCAAGAACAGGTAGCACTAGAGATAACTAGATGGTGGGGAGTTGGGGGGAGGGGAGGGTAAGAAAATAAGCAATATAAACCAAGGTTACTTGGCATCATCAGAACCCAATTCTTACACCATAGCAAGTCCCAGACACACCATCACACCGGAAAGGCAAGATTCAGATCTAAAACCACTTCTCATGATGATAATACAGGACTTTAAGAAAGACATAAATAACTCCCTCAAAGAAATAAAGGAGAACACAGGTGAATAGCTAGAAGCCTTTAAAAGAGGAAACACAAAAATCCCTTAAAGAACTACAGAAAAACACAATCAAACAAGTGAAGGAAAGGAATAAAACCATCCAGAGTCTAAAAATGGAAATAAAACAATAAGGAAATCAGAAAGAAAGACAACCCTGGAGATAGAAAACCTAGGAAAGAAATCAGGAGTCATAGATGCAAGAATCACCAACAGAATACAAGAGATAGAAGAGAGAATCTCAGGGGCAGAAGATACCATAGAAAACATTGACACAGCAGTCAAAGAAAATGCAAAAACCAAAAAGCTCCTAACCCAAAGTATCCAGGAAATCCAGGACGCAATGAGAAGACCAAACCTAAGGATAATAGGTATAGAAGAGAGTGAAGACTCCCAATGAAATGGGCCAGTAAATATCTTCAACAAAATTATAGAAGAAAACTTCCCTAACCTAAAGAAAGAGATGCCCATGAACATACAAGAAGCCTACAGAACTCTAAATATGATGGACCTGAAAAGAAATTCCTCCCATCGCATAATAATAAAAACACCAAATGCATTTAACAAAGAGAGAATTTTTAAAGCAGTAAAGGAAAAAGATCAAGTAACATATAAACGCAGGCCTATCAGAATTACACCAGACTTCTCACCAGAGACTATGAAAGCTAGAAGATCCTGGTCATACAGACCCTATGAGAACACAAATGCCAGTCCAGGCTACTATACCCAGCCAAACTATCAATTACCATAGATGGAGAAAACAAGATATTCCATGACAAAACAAAATTTACACAGTATCTTTCCACAAATCCAGCCCTACAAAGGATAATAGATGGAAAGCATCAACATAAGGAGCAAAACTACACTCTAGAAGAAGCAATAAAGTAATCTTTCAACAAACCCACACAAATCTAATTCCACCTCTTACAACAAAAACAGCAGGAAGTGACAATTACTTTTTCTTAATATCTGAATATGAAAATTAATATTACCAACATATCCTAGTCGATAGAAATCCAAAAATATGAGGAATTAGAAATTTGTTGACTGTCATCCAATGGTCTCTCTAATTTGGTAATTGGAGAAATAGGTCCAATATTGTACAATTGATATACACGTTCTGTTGTTTGTATGTGACAGTGTCTTGCTGTGTACCACATAATGGTTTTGAAATCATGCTTCTCCTATCTCAGCCTCTCTATTAGTAGTATTGTTTATTTCATGTTTTTACACTATACTATGGTTTTCAGAACAGTATACATATTTCAAAAGTATTTATATAGCCAAAAGAAACGTAGACAATTAACTTGGGAGGTGGCTTGTAAGAGAACAACAAAGAGTGAGACTGAATGTTTTGCTTGATGTTTGTAACTCTTGTACCAAGTTTGAAGAAGAGGACTTTATAAGTTACTCTTTCTCTGAGATGAATGCTTTTCCAAATTATCACAGCCAATGAACCAGATTCTTACCCTCACCTAATGTCTGTGCCACCCTCCAAGCAGAACCATTGTTCATTGAAACAGTTGGTGAATGACTTTAAGGATAGACCATCTTAATACACACACCATTTCATAAATGAATGCAACCTGTTCTCTGTGGGCTGAGAATAAAGTCTCTCACTCAAGTCAAATAACTTTGACCATAGCAGGAAGTTTGTATTCAAAAATCGTGCCTACAATTCATTTCTTGGCACAGCAGAACTGTCAATTCTCAGCTTAGCTACAATGCAGGTAAAATTCTTTGGTGATGTGAGGGTCATTGAAGTATAACTTTATTACAATGAAATCCAATGTCTAAAAATTGTTCTTATTTTGGGCTTGTACCACAGTAAGAGCCAAGATTTTAAACTCTACAAAATACAAAACAAACAAACAAACAAACAAAGAGACAAAAATACTTTATATATTTATGTTCATTTAAAAATACTAGTAGTGATGTATTATTTTAAAATATACAGTTAACATGTTTGGAGTTATTTAAAATTTATATTGAGAAAACGTACATATTTTCAGTATTGCTGTAGACAAGCATCTACATCAGACTGTTAAATTGATTGTTGTTTTATATCAAACAACTTTTATAATACTCTTTTTTTTTTTTTGGTTTTTTCGAGACAGGGTTTCTCTGTGTAGCCTTGGCTGTCCTGGAACTCACTCTGTAGACCAGGCTGGCCTATAATACTCATTTTTATTGTTATAATATTTTATAAATTTTAAAGAATATGACAAAAAAGGTATTGTAGGTATTGAAGAGGGGAGCTCTGGGAGGAGTTGGAGTACAAAAGCGAAACAAGAATGTGATTCAATTCTATTTACTTAAAATATGTTTTTAAATGTTAAGAAATTCAGATAAATTGAAATAATGTATCTTTTCTCATCATAATGCAATAAAACTTAAATCAATAAAAAAATCAATAAAAAGAAAGAAAAAAAAAGAAAAAAGAAAATGCCCCAGAACATGCCCCGGGCCAATCTGATAAAGGCTTCCCTCCCAGGGGTGTCAAGTTGACACCGAAGATTAGCTGTCCCAGACCCCATGTGGGGTCACTTAACTGCCTATGGGAACACAAAATAATTGGCAACAAGAAGTAACTTCTGAATGTGGAACAAGCAAAAGTTCATTTAAAGGGAGCAGGTCAGCGTGTGGTGGGCATGGAGCAGGTCAGCGTGTGGTGCCCACACCTTTAATCCCAGCACTGGGCAGAGCCAGGTGGATCTCTGAGTTAGAGACCAGCCTGGTCTACAGAGTGAGTTCCAGGACACAGGGAAACTCTGTGTGGGAAAAGCAACCAACCCCCCCAACCCCCCAGCCCCCACCCCCCACCCACAATCAGGCAGGCCATGAATTGGAATTATCTCCGGCAGTGCTGTCTAAGCTACACCTGGACTTCACAGCAGCCTCACTCTGTGTACATAACACATGCACTTTGCAGCGTGTGGGGCATCATGCCAGGTGGTGCCAGGGAGCATTGCCCAAACCCACCTGGCTTAGAACCAAGACTGTAGTCTGTTACGAATTGCTGCGCTTTTACTGTGTGTGCAAAGTTTTCCACTCCTACAAAAAAACATAACGGTTTAATTATGGGAAACACAGGCTTTTAATATATTCCTGTTGTCATTCCTCAGGGTGTAAGCATCAAATTAGTCTATCTTTGGATTGTACTGTGTTGGGATGCTTGATTTTTAAAATTGCTGTTTGAGTTGTTAATTCACATTTTATATAAAAGAAATCACTGGGTGAAGTTTGACTTGGGGAGAGAACAGAACATCCAACAGTCTCTGAAATGACCCTGCACAGCCTCCTGCCATTTTGCATTGGGTACTTATGCAAAGTGGCATTTCATAATAGATGATTATAAAATTAAAATCAGTCAGCTTTGAAAAATGTTGAGGCTGCCTTATATCCTGTGGTAACAAATATTCAGCCCAAATTTAATTCTTTATGAAAAATAAGTAACTATACTAATTTCTTTAGAGATGCTTCTGTCTTTAATAAGCCATAGAATTATATGTACATCAAAATTGTTTTAAGATAAATACATATATGTATATGTATGATCAGTAAAGGTGCATTTTCATAATCCTGAAAAACCTAAGGTTATTTAAAAATTTCTTGAGTGAAAAGGGGCCACAGGGAAAAATGTTTAAGAACTTTTTACTCTTGTCCTGTGGAATTTGGGGATTCAGAAATTCTAGAAATTTCTAGAATGACCAGGCACTTCCTTTCTGGTCCTTCCTGCTGTTAAACTAATTGAAGAATTATTTCCTTTGAATCTGATACAATAGAAACCCCGGGTTGGAGTTTTAATGATTGTCTAATGTGGATGTTGTTTTGGTTCCAGCTCTTTGAAGCCGGCGAATCACTATGCCCACATGCGCTTGAGTCACGTGACTGTTCACCTGCGGTGGAGGATGCTGCGATTCACGGTGCATTTCCTTAGGAGTCCCCGTTAATCTCTCAGTGTTGTTTAGTAGGAAAGCAAGAGAAGAGGGAATTCTCCAAATCAGGTGTGTTTGATCAGAGCAGCAAAACCACAACGAGTACAATGATTAGTACAACCTTACCCAACTGGAGGCTGGGTACGTGATTCTGTGGAGGCTGGACTGGGAGAGCCGCTGTGGGCTCTGAAGTCCTGGCTGGTCTGAAAGGCTAGCTGTCAGAAAGGACAAAACCAAATGGGATCCGTGTCATCGTTAAACTGGATGCCCGAAGGACAGACCAATGGTCATTTATTCAGGAAGCCGAAGGAAGCTCTCCGCTGAGAACTGGACTCATGCTGGCTGGAGAGTCCCACACCCATGGGCAGAGCCAGTGGATCAGTGGCAGCACATTTGTGAAGTGTCACCCTGCCTCACACCTTTGAACGACCTTCAGAGTGTTTGCTACTTTCTAGTGCCTTCCAGAAGTTAGGACAATTGTCTCATGTCACCCTTCCTTGTCTAGCACTGTGAAGGGCAGGAAACTCCAAGAAATGCCCATTTCCCATAAAGCAGCACACCGTAAGGGCCTCCAAGGACATCTTCTTGGGACCTGCTTTTACCTACATTTATATCGGAGACTTGGAGGCAGCTGCTCTCACATTTCCCAGAGTTCCTCGCTGCTCTGACTGGAAGAGGCTTTTCTGATCCCGCTGAGGCTGGGGAACTCTTTTTCACCTCTGTTCCTCCCTACAGCCTTGAGAGATTAAGCAGGACACCACCACATCCTGACATCACATGCACTTCATAGCCGAAGGGCACTGGGTTAGGTATTCACGAGGGACAAGAACAACCACTAGGCAGCGACCTTTGTCTGCCAGGTCAGTGGCAGTGAGTTGAAGGTCATAAGGGAAGGCAGGGGGCAGGCAGGTACTGACGATGGACACTTCTGGAAGCCACCCCTTCTCAGATGAACATTTATGTTACTGGCCACGAGCTCTGCCTGTGAGCCTAGGAACACTTTCCGGGTCATTGTGGACTTTGGCCTGGGCTCATTTTGCTGTTCAAGATCATCTGAGAAATCAAAATTTCATTCTGGCAGCCTTGGCGTTCCCTTTTGCTATTTTTTTCCATTAAAAAAAAAAAAAACCACATCAAGAGCATTCCCAGCAGCTGAAAAATATGAGGCTCTACCCATTTCAATCACGACTTGAAACAAAAATGTTGACACTCTTCAATGTGCTTGTAACATCTTCACCTCCTGGAATCTCTCTCCGCTGGCTTTATGAGAAACACGTGAGTCTGAAAGCATCCGTTGGCAGAAGATGTCCTGGCAGCCAAAAGTACGTTCGCCAGTTGGGTACTCTGGACTCAGTTTCACGAAGTAGCCAGACTTTTCCCTTGGGGATATTTATCATTTGAAATACCATACTTTGTTTAGTCCCGGTGTAGTCTGAAAGCTTATCTGTAGGCAAAAGGGCTTGGGATGAAACATGGGGTGGTTTTGGTTCTTCCAAATCAATCTGCCAATACAAAAGCGATGATTGAGGGTGATTTATCCAATAACTCTCCAAGATCCTTGGAGTGTGCATCTCTCGCATTTCTCTAGTCCCCTTTCCGATCAGCATTCACATGGCTGGGCGCCATCACCTTCTTATAAACACTGGATAAAGGATAGATGGGTAAGCTACTGTCTCTGTTCCAGCGGGGTTTTTGATTGAACAGAAAAGGCCTGAACATAAACAGAGTAAGCATTCCGTGTTATTTAAAAGCCTTCCAGGCAATAACAGGGTCAAAACGAAAATGAAAGGAAAGACTGCCCAGACGAAGCCAGCGTTCCTTCATCAAGGCTTGACGATTGATCAGGTGTTGCAGAAGCTAGGTCTTCTAATCTGGGTGACGAGCCACACAGACTGTCACTGAGTCGCCAGACCCTCGGCTTCCAGGCGCCAGTGCCTCTGCTCATGTACTCCAGCATGCTGTGTGAATGTCTTGATTTTTAAGTATGTGCCATGACCTGAGAAATGCATCCACGCTGGAAGAGGAGAAGAACAGGAGGTTCTGTCCCACAGAGATGGGCGTAAGTCACCATCATTTTTAGGGACATGTAAAGCTGTATTTATAATTTTATTTCAGAGAGTCTATGGTTCTTAAGCATATAGGTTGGCTGGGAGCACTATGAGATTAGAAGCATGGAGACCTTGGAGGGCCTCTGCAGAGGGTCATGTTAAATTGCTAATCATGCCAAGGGAGGCATATAAAGAGAGGAAGGAAGCTAAGAAAATAGGGTTAGGAAAAAGTAGTTCTGCATGCTTGGAGGAAGAATGGAGAATATATATATATAAATACATATATATGTGTATATATGTGTATATATGTGTATATATATGTATATATATGTACATATATGAATATATATATATATATGTATATATATATATATATATATATATTCATCTCTCTCTATATGCACTAGGCTTTGGAAATATTGGCCAGAAAAATATATTCCTGCTCAAGGATACTCAATTTTGATAGAGGGCTTATTGATGAAGTCATCACTGGTAAGTGCAGAGTTCTACGTGGTCTGAGGTACAGAAGCAGGGATAGTCTGAGTTGTGTATTAAAGAGAAGATAACTCAGTTTAAGCTCAGGTTGCTCTAGGGGAGGGACATTTGAGTGGGGGTGTGAAGTGCAAGGAGACCTCATTTCGATGATGGAAAGAATATTGTATTGGGTGGGAAGATGACTGACCAGAGCAGTGTGTAGAAATATCCCATGGCTGAAGGAAACACAGCCTGCCAGAGGTCCTGAACGTCCAACACTTTAAGTGCAAAGATGGGAGATGAAACCTGGGAGAGGAGCTCAGAAGTCCGCTGAGCAGCGCCTTCAGGGCTATGCAGAGGGTTGGAGAGTTTTCCTCAGAGGATATGGAAAGAGACTGTGTGTGTGCACGCATGTGAGAGGCCAAATCTTTTACATTCAGACTCCATATTTTAGAGAACCTGACATACGTTTAAACTCAGGTAAGCTAACAGGCCGATAGCTGGCTTTAGTTTCCAAGTTATTCCCCCAACAAAACCTGACCCTAGCTCCAGTCTCTAGGCTAATCCCCAACAAGGCCAGCATCTCCAGGTCATTCCCCCAACAAACCTGCACCTCTAGGTTACAAGCCCACCCCCTGCCTAATGACTACCAATGTAGAAGGGAACAGAAATTAAGTTTATGATAGGACTCCCATTACCAGCCAATTATGTTAAAGGCCACAGTAGCTTTCCAATTAGATGCTTGCACACTCATGCCTGCTTGCTTCTTACTATAAAGCTTTGCCCTGGTAGGTATTCGGGACTTCTCTCTCTACCAAAACCATCGTCGGTGGTGAGCTGAGGGACTCTAGCTAGCTCAAATAGAATAAAGACTCTGCTGCGAGTGTTTGGGGGGGGGATCAAACACTTCATCAGCATTATAAGGGCATGTGTGTGTGTGTCTGTGCCGATGACATCTAAATGTTAATATATTTTATGAATGCCGACCCAGGACAGGACTGAAATTACTCTGTAATGTTAATGATTTCGTCTTTTTTTTTCCCCCCAGAGCTGGGGATCAAAGCCAGCCCCTTGCTATTGGTCGGCAAGCACTCTACCATTGAGCTAACACCCTGAAACCTCTTGAATTTTACAGACTCTCTGTAAAGACCACACTGCCTCCAGCACAGAGGATAGCAGAGGAATAGGAGTAGAGACATGTATGCCCGAGGCTGTTCATGGCTCTGCAGTAACAAAGGTAAGATTTAGAAGTATCCAGGATGAGGATGTTGGCTTTGACTATTAAGAAAATAGATGACTGGGAGAGACATTTGTACCCTTGGAGCCAGCAGGGTTTGGTGATGTATTGAATAGAAAGCAAGGATGAGGGCTGTGATAGATGGATAAGTTTCACACATCCCAGATACAGGAAAGAGTCAATACGGAATGAATGTTAGTGGCTTTGAGTTGGATAGATGCCTATGGAACTTTGAGGATGACCTGTCCGTCCAGTAATCATTTGATCTCAGGGGTATATATAATATGGGAAAGACTTATCCCTGAGAGTTGTGAATCTGTAAGTAACAGACATATGTATGGTCTAATGCAGAAGACAAGGAGTCATGTAGGGTAAGGCAGGAGTTGACAGTATGGGTAATGTTAGAGCATAAGAGAAGGTACCCAGGCTGAGGACCTGTCCACAGAAGATAGGAGAAGCTCTGCAACAGGCGTTTTCAGCCAAAGCCGCTGATGATTTAAAAGACCTGGGCTGAGGCTGTAGCTCAGTGGGTAGCATGCTTGTTTAGCATGAAGGAAGCCCTGGGTTGATGCCCAGCCACAGATAAAATGAGCATGGGGATACATGCCTATGATCTCAACAGCTGGAAGGTAAGGAGACCTTGTGTGTGTGTGTGTGTGTGTGTGTGTGAGCCTGTGCTCATGAGAGAGAGAGTTAGAGAGATAAAGAGATAGATAGAGAGAATGAATTGTCAATTTCAATGAAAGGATATAACGAATCACTGAGACCTCAGAGGGTACACCTCCCTCACTCTTCCCAAAGCCAAACGCTAATGAAACAGCAAAGAATTTAATTAAAACAAAGAGAAAGAGAGCAAGCGGGCATGCAGCCATCAAACACCCCCCTGGACTCATGTTTATCCTGGCGTCTGCTCTTTCTCTCCCTTCTCTTCACATGTGAGGCTCATCATACAGAGATGAGATACCAGAAATAGATGAGCCAGTAAGAGGAATGAGACGCCATCTACCAATGAGCCTGCTGAAGCTCCTGAAACCGCGAATTTTCTCATTATTTTTCTTGCCCTGTCAGATACACATGGAGGGATTTTCCTTCCCTTTTGATCGGGCAGTGCCTGGGAAGGTCAGCGCTTGCTGGTTTCTCTTCAACTGATTGTTCGATGCCTATGAAGGTCTATTTGTTCCTTGAGACACGAGGGGCCTGGAAACTTTGGAATGATATTTGACAAATGCTTCTACTAACTGACGTCTCAAGGATGTTGCTGTTGGTGATTTATTGAGAAGTATATTAGTCCTCACTGCCCCCTTTTTCAATCAGCACCTACTGATTACACATTTATCACTCGTGAGACACTGTGAAACATGGGGGAGGCTAAACAGGAATAAGTGGGCTTCTCTCCAGCTCAGCCCACATTCCCTTTCCCTCATGGAGTCTCTTGACACTCCCGGCCCGGGTTACACCATCCACCATTGAACGCTTGTCTGGCTTCGCATTCTCTTCTGTGATCTAGTTTTAGCAAGATAATAGCTAAGAGATGCTTGGATATTAAATGTAGTCCTTCCAAGACAGGGCTTGGCAGGTTAATTGTCAATTAATCTGAACCAGATGGGCTTAATCCGACTTGCAGAAAGATTGAAAAAGGACCTGGACTCACCAAAATGTTCACTAGGCTGGAAACAGTCTGAGAAAGACAAGAAAGGTTCACAGACCTCAGGGAGTTCTAAATATGTAAAGATCGGGACTCAAGGCTTGCTGAGGCGACCATATGAATGTGGTGACTCTCCCAATAGGATATTCTTAAACCTACCTGTGGGGACATTCCTCTACCCTGAGGCACAAGCATGTGCTGGCTATGGACTGTGGAGAGGGTTTCACAGGGTCCATTCGTTTGTCCACCCTGGCTAGCCTCGGCTCTCATGGGGCTAGAGAAGTTTGCTTTGGGTCCTTCTCCATGCCTCTGTATGTTTTATCTTCCCTAGGGGCTAATGCCCTTTTCTGGTGTCTGTGTTTCGTAACTTCTTCTGCAGCCAGGCTCTGAGGGCGTTGTACTCTGAATGTATCTTAGCTAGAGTTCCATGTCTCAAAACTCAGCCCTCTTCTTTCAAGGGGGATCTCTAGTAAGTAGATATAGTGGCCTGTGTTCAAGCAAGCAAGCAAGCAAGCAAGCAAGCAAGCAAGCAAGCAAGCAAACAAACAAACAAACAAACCTCTTACTGAGTTTGTTCTTTGACAAATTCATATAATGTGTATTTTGATTATTAATCTCCTTTCTAACAGACATCCCTTGCTCATAGATGGTTTTTGGTGTGTGTGTGTGTGTGTTTACTTTGCTTTAGAGACCTCCTGAGTTTAACTAGGGTCATCTGTGTGACTGTGGGTTTAGAACCCACTAGAGCCTGGCGGGCTCCTCAATGGGTACACAACTGAAGACAATGTCTTCCCTTCCTCCATAATCCATTGGTAGCCAAGGAAGGAACAGAGCCCTGATCCATGCCTGGGCATCCCAAGGCGCAGCCCTGTACGGGCCCACTGCAGGCAGCCACAAGCCAGCCACTGTGAGGTCAGAACGCCATTGGCTGTGCCATGCTCAGAAGATGGCCTCTCTCAGTTCTTCTTCCTGTCTGCTGGCTCTTTCGTTCTTTCTGCATCCTCATCTCCGATGTCCCCCCTGAGCCTTCTGGGGAGGCACCACCATCCTGTTCACGGCCGAGGGCTCCCTGGGTTGGTTTTCAGCAGCTGAGGGTGAATCTGTGCACTGCTGAAGAGGACCGTAGACAGCAGGAACATGGAGTTCGAAGCGGAAAGAGTAACGGTGTGTTTGAGAGATTTTGCATGTGGCCGGGCTGAGCTTCTTCCTCAGAGCTGTTGTCTCTCCAGAGCCATGATTTCATGCTTTCCTTTGCTCGATTCCAGAATGCCAAAGATGAGTTCATGACCTTTGAAATAAATCTGGTCATACAAACGGCAAGGATTGAAACATTTACTTCTCTTACAGGGAGTTAGACACTTGCGAATCACTGGAGCTGCTAATAAATAAACTCACCAGGTAACCACCATCGGCTTCCTGTGTGGTGCTATCACTTAGCTATGTATGTTAATTGTGTTTAAACATGGATTTGCATTCACTGATGCTAACTAAACGTAGTTCAGCGATAGACTAAAGCGGCACTCTTTTCTAACCTCATACATTGAATATAGCCGGCATCAAGTTATTTTGTTCTGAATCCCGTTTCACTTTCTCCTTTGTAGGCCTGTCCCTTTCTCTTCACAGGGGCCTCTGAGCACAGACTGTGTGGGTTGTGTGGCTGCTGTGTCATAGCTGATATTCTTACACACTTGGCTCTGATTGGTGTGGGGAACAAGAACTAGAGGTTCTGAGAAAGCTCCTTTCAGTATTGTGATGCTGAGGAAGTCCAATCGCGTCACCCAAGCTCACTGGTTCAGGCTTCTCCCGTTACTCTCTGCCTGAAGGCAAACCATCACTTAATGTCCCTGGAGCCTCTCTACATTCTGTTCTCCTATCTTAGCCCCCCCTCCCCTTTGTTCTTGGATGCCGCTCTTCAGTTCCCTCGGCTGCTCCCACAGACCACAGTCCACAGATTCTTACAGTTGTGTTTCACCAATCACACCATGCATTTGCCCACTCCTGGTCGCTCTGAGTCTGAACTGAGTGCTCTGCATGCTCTTCCTGCGTTCTCTTCACAGCCCCACTGTTTGTTTTATGGGTAAGAAAGTAGGGGTCAAGACGAAACCTCACTCATACAATGCTCCTTTGAATCAAAAGATGCATGTATCTCAATATTCTTGTCCACCATCTTCCCTCTCAGTACAAAGGGGCCCAAGTCTCATCTTCTGCAGATAAACACTGCATTCTAGTTGCTGCTTAGCATCCCTGTCTTCTGCACCTCTATCTCCTGTACCCCAGTCTCCTGCACCCTAGTCTCCCGAAGCATTGTTTCCTGCACCCCTGTCTCCTGCACCCCAGTCCCCTGCACTCCTGTGTCTTGCACTTCTGTGTCCTGCATCTCTGTTTCCTGGAGCCCAGTCTCCTGCACCCCTGTCTCCTGCACCCCTGTCTCCTGTACCCCTGTCTCCTGCACCCCTGTCTCCTGCAGCCCTGTCTCCTGCACCCCAGTCTCCTGCACCCCTGTGTCCTGCATCCCTGTGTCCTGCAGCCCTGTGTCCTGCAGCCCTGTCTCCTGCACCTCAGTCTCCTGCACCCCTGTCTCCTGCACCCCTGTCTCCTGCACCCCTGTCTCCTGCACCCTGCTCACTACCTTAGTCAGTGCTGAGCTATCATGGAGAGAGCCTCTTGGTAGGTCTCAGCCCCCAAGGCTTTTCAAACCAGGAAACGGCAATTGGATTTAGAAAATCCTGGATTTAGAAAATCCTGGTCTGAAGGCACATACATAGTGGACACTAGGGGAGTAATGAAGGAATGGACAAGCGAGCCACATTGTGATCATGGAATCCCTTATGTTTGTGAGGCATATCATGCCACAACATGGCGACCAGGACGCTTATTACTGTTCTACTTATTGCTTTTAAAAGTTAGCCGCTAAAGGAACGGACTGAATTCATTACTGCGTTTTCACATGTATGTGGGCCTCTTCGCTGTGCTCTATGACATTGCTTCCACTCACTGCTTTCCTTATGTCCCCTGACCCCTGACCCAGGAAGTAAAGAGGCAGGCCTGTGCAGCAGTTTATCGTGAGGTTCGTGAGGTTCATTTGAGAAGGATTGAAACAGTTTTCTAGTTACATTTGTAGACAAAAAAAGAAAAAAGTTTACAGCTAAGCTCAAGATAACCACAGACAACTTGACAGACTTTCTTGAATGGAAGATAAAGGCGAGGAAAACCAGACACTGCCTGAGCTTTCTGTTGCCCAGTGTGAGCTTTCAAGTGTGGCTAAGACGGCCGCACTGTTGTGGAGACTGCTTTTCTGTGAAAGTGTTTTTCTCAGAGTCTGGACATCACGTGATATTAAGCCTATTCTGAGAGAGACAAGGGAGTGTGCTCACAGCTCCTCAGGAACTGGGCTGCTCTCGCCCCGGTGTTGGAAGGCTGCAGAGCCATTCCTCTAAGGATCTAGTTAGGATGGTGTGACTGATGTAAGCCAGTGAGAAGTGAGCAGGGGACAGGGGAAGCCCTTGTCAGTGTATGTTAGAAATGCATAGTGATTTGTCTTGGTGAGGTGGCTCAGCTAGTCTGCCATGCAAGTGTGTCCTGAGTTTGGATCCCCAGCACATACACACAAAAGCCAGGCACACACACACAAAGAATGCCTGCTCCATTAGTGCTTTGGGCATAGAGATTACTGGAGTTCATTGCTTAGCCAGTCCAACTGAATTGGTAGCTTCAGGTTCAGTGAGAGACTTTGTCTCAAAAACTAAGATAAGAATTCTTAAAAATGCCTGACATTGACATCTGAGCTCTGCACTCATGAACATTCACGTGTACACACATGCACACACACATGTATACACACACATACACACTACATAGTGTTTTAAAATTTTGATTATATAGCTGGATATGGTAGTAAATACCTTTAATCCCAGCACGTGGATCCACTAGCGGGAGGTGGATCTCTGTTGTTCAAGGCCAGCCTGTAGTGAGTTCCAAGACAGTGATAGCTATGTAGAGAATCTCTCTCAGCTTGATGCCCCAGTGTAGGGGAATGTCAGGACAGGGAAATGGCAGTGGGTGGGTTAGTGAGCAGGGAGAGGGGGCATGGGATAGAGGGTTTTTCATAAGTGATAAAATTTACAATGTAAATAAAGGAGACGTCTAATAATTAAAAAAGAGCCTCTCTCTCTTTCTCTCTATCTCTCTATTCATCCATCCACCCACCCATCTATCTATCTATCTATCTATCTATCTATCTATCTATCTATCTATCTATCTATCTATCCATCCACTCATCCATCCATCTACATCTATCTATCTATCTATCTATCTATCTATCTATCTATCTATCTATCTATCTATCTGTCTGTCTGTCTGTCTATTCATCCACTCATCTATCTATCTATCTATCTATCTATCTATCTATCTATCTATCTATCTATCTATCTATCTATCTATCTATCTATCTATTCATCCACCCACCCACCCACCCATCCATCCATCCATCCATCCATCTATCTATCTACCTATCTATCTATCTATCTATCTATCTATCTGTCTGTCTATCTATCTATCTATCTATCTATCTATCTATCTATCTATCTATCTATCTATCTATCATGCCCTCATTGATGTGTTTTAATTCACTTTCTTGTCATGGGAAAGGATTTCCATATTTGTGTGCTTACCACATGTTCTTTAAAAATGTTATACCCACCAGCTATTTTCTCTTATCTTAATCCAATTCTACAAATGTAGACAGTTTTTTAAAAATAAACTAAAAAATGAAGTGTTGGCTGAAGAAGAAGAATATGGCTCCGATAGAAGACCATCTCCACAAATAATGTCTGTTTTTGGTTTAGGAATTTTCTGAATCTGAAGTGCTCAATGAATCAAGCATTCCTCAGACTTGTTAATGCTTTTGCTCATATCTTATATTTGCTGCTGTCGTTTATGAAGAAGGCAGAGATGGTATATTTATCCCCATACAGTTTACAATCTGTCAGGAAAGGGATGACAAATATGAAAACAGTCTTAGAGCATAGTACAGTTTTGTTCTGTTGCTGTGATAAAAACACTCTGGTCAAATGCAATGTAGGGAAGGAAAGAAGTTCTTAGGCTCATACTTCCAGGTCACAGTTCATCATGGAGGGAAATCAGGACAGGAACTCAAAGCAGGAATCTGGAAGAAGGAACAATGGAGGAATAGTGCTTGATGATTTGCAAACTGGTTCATCCACAGGTGCATGCCTA
>NW_022196891.1:82657372-82664366 GCF_008632895.1 Mastomys coucha
CACACACACACACACACACACACATCTTAGGAACCCCTGCTTCCAGAATGATGCCACTCACTATGGACTAGGACACCTTACATCAGCTAATCATCAAGAAATGTCCATGGACCAAGCTGATGCGGACATAGAGTCTTCTATTCCCTTTAGCTGATCCTCGACATTGTCAAATTTACTGTTAATGTTAAGTAGGGTAGTGCAGTGCCTATAATGTACTAGGTCCTGGGTTCCATCCCCAGCAATAAATAGCATGTGCAGGGATGGAAGAGTGGGAGGAAGGAAAAGAAGAAATGAATAGATGGCTTCCCTCCTGTAGACCCAAGGACTTTGCAGCAGGACATCATTACACATTTTGTGTGTGTGTGTGTGTGTGTGTGTGTGTGTGTGTGTGTGTGTTTAGGAATCTGTTTTCAGTGTATCACCAAATGGAGCCCAACCTTAGCGAGGGTTTTCTAGAAGAGCGCAAAGTACTAGAAACAAGATCTGACTTTGTGGATGATCGAATAAATCCCAGTGGACAGCTATAATTTTAAAGCATTTTCAAAGGATCCTGTAAAATAATAAAGAGGAAAGATTTCCCCACCCAGCATATGACATGGGTCACCGAATCTCTTCATCTCCTGGACTTCTCCTACGGTAGTGTAGCCATCATTTCTGTGGAAGGAACAGAAAATGGCATCATAATTCTAAATTAGAGTTAAATGGATTTGTGGATACTTCATCTGGGAACTGAGATCAAAGTCTTCTTTGAAAACAATTCTTTAAAACTTGTTGAGTGCAGTGTCCTTGGAAAACACCACCAAACATCAAACGCACTTAAGGGCAAAGTGGAAGAAAGAGATATAGGAATCCAGGAAAAATATTTTGTAATTATATTATAAACATATTTTGTAGGCTTCTTCCTCCAAGGCTAAACAATATGGCTTACTGTTTACATCTAGCAGTGAACATAATCCAGCAACAACTTGAAGAGTTTTTGGCCTCAGAACCCATGATGATGGGCAACTGCATTCTGGGAATTTTTTCCCCTTACTTTTAGGTGCAAGAAGAGGTAGACACACTTAAACAGCTATCTGCTAGTGGGTCTTAGTTGATAGGATTTGAAACCAACCTATGAAAGACACCTCTGGTTGACACAATACAGGGCTTTCCTTTAGATTTAAGTGAAGAATGAAGACCTGATCTAAAGATGGGTGGCACCATTTTCATGTCCTAGACTGAATAAAAACAAGAAATGAGCCGAGCACCAGCATTCAGCTCTCTCTGCTTCCTGACCGTGGATACACCGTGACTAGTGGCATGCTTCTGCTGCCATTGCAACGACCTTCCACATCGTTCTCACAGCATGATAGACTACAGCCTCAAACCATGAGTCAAACCAAACCATCCCTTCTTACGTTGGTTTTGAAAGATTGTTATAGCAGTGAGAAAAGGAACATCAGCTGGAGGGTCCAGGCTGCTCTTATTCTGGTGTTTAATCTGTCCAGTCATTTCTTAGAAGAACAAGGGAGACAGCCACCCTTCCCTGAAGCCATCTCTTTTTAAAACTGTGCAAACAACATCTTCCATTTGGAGATAAGATTTAACTCCCCATTCCTAGAGTCTGAGTTGGTCCGGTGGCTCATTTGCCAACAGGATGAAGAGGAAAAGAAATCATGGAAATTCTAAGCCTGGGTCTCAGGAGACCTTCAGTACTTCTACGATTCTGAGAATCTTATCAGCTCATGTGAGACAGCCTGTACTAGCCGACTGGATGACCCTCACCCTGGACCTTACTTAGTTCCTTTTGTTCTTGTGCTGGCCAGCCAGCCAGCCATCAAACACATGAGATAACATGAGATCAGGCAACTATTGACCAGTTAATCCCAGCTTGCGAAAGGTCTACCCCAGGTCTAGATCACTGATATAGGCCCAAATCTGCATGGGTTACTGATTTGCTGGCCATAGACCCTTTAAACATAAAATAATGCTTTATAAACTATTAAATTTAGGTATGTTTGTTATGCATCAAAACAGAGACCAAGGTGTTATTAGGAAAGTGAATGTCCCAAAAGTAAGGGCCACTGGCTTGGACAGAGTGACACAAAGAAAGTGTGCTGTCACAGAGTGGGTGATGGAAGAGCGGGTATCACAATGTGGCTCGAGTCTGGCAGCGTTGACAGTGTAAACCTCTGTATTTCATCTTGTGCCGATTGAGTCATAGGTTCCAGCCATAGCCTGGCAACCTGGGCTTTAATTTCTCCAAAGGTAAATTTAGAAACATTAATTTAAGCCACGCAAATAAGTAAGGTTGCTGATGAAGGATGGAAATCTCAAACACTCCAAATGGCAGATAATTTCTCTTCTATTTGGTGTGCTTTATTTTGTTTTGAGCTCCAGAAACGAATGCTTTCTTTCAAACGCACAATGATAGCTTTTCAAAACCAGTTGCCAATTCGTGTTATTATTTTGAGATTTATTTATACTTTACATGTATGGGTATCGTATTTTACCTACATATGTTTCTGCACCATGTGTGTATAGTGCCTGAGGAAGACAGAAAAGGCATTACAGGTGGGTATTTTTAGCTGCCATGTGGGTGTGGGAACCAAAGCCAGGTTCATTGGATGGGCAGCCAGTGCTCTTAACCTCTGAACCATTTTTCAAACTCTCCACTTCAAAACTAAGAAGGATTCTGCTGGTGTTACCGCATACCTATCTGTTACTAGCATGTTACTCTGGGTATGATCAACATCATCATCATGACCAGCTGTTCCGTATGTACAAGAACTGGACTTACTATCTCATGTTCATCACTTAGAACAACACCTTCAATAGGAAGCAAGAGTTGCTATCTTCATCTCGAGATCAGGATTCAGGGAATTTACAGAGATTGTCTAATTTACCAAATGTCGGAATTTCCACTAGGCAGGCAGCTCTTTCTAATCACAGATAGAAACTGGCAAACATTTAGTTAACATTAGCTTTCTGGAAAACAAGAAACTCCTGAGTGGCAGTGTCTGCCAGCTTCTGTGGTACAAAGATCGCTACCTTATCTCATCACAAGCCAGCCAGCCTAATGAGGACATGCAAGAGTTTGGAAAAGCTGTGCCCACTGCCCTCTTATGATCCAATGGAATCTGACTGAAGCACAGGATTAAAGAGAAGCCCAAGTTACTTCAACACACCTTCATGGCACACAGACACACCTGTATTTCAAAGTTTCTATTTAAAAGAATGATTTTCAAAGAACCAGCTTGTAACTTTCAAGTTCAATCTAAATAGACATTAGGATGTTCTTCAATGAATTTTGGCCCTAACTTTACAGAGAATACACACATTTAAAAACTGCTTTCAGAAGCATTTGGACCATATTATATACTTTATGAATTCACGGCTGGTAGCACCTGGGCAAACATTGCATCCTGCCCTGTGGAGATCCACAGATACCCGAAATGGACAGATACTTTTAAAAAAGGATCTCTAAAAAGGGTGAGTTTGCCATACTTTACAGGACTCTTAATAAGGGCTTTACCCTTAAGAGGTCTCTTTCCTAGGGTGTTCTGAAAGGGCTCTGCTGTAATTGAACCCCACTCCCTTTGTTTCATGTCTACAGACATGAAAGGCCATTGACTGGCACTCACTTCTTAGAGACTCTTTAGTTTGACAAAGGTTGTTAAGAGAGCCCTTTAGTATCTAATTCCATGTCTCTAACAGTAACCTCTCATCATTCCATAAGAGAAAGGTTTCTAGCCAGACACGCTGTCATTATGGGTTCTCTAAAAGCATAGTCTTAAGACCTCTCAGATTTCCAGGCCTTGATGTCCTGAAGAGGTTTTGACATCCCCATGTCTTGATCTCATCCAGTGTTGGGTTTTTCAAAACTGTGGTAAAGATGTTTAACATGAGACCTACCCCCTTAACCGTTTTCCAGTGTACAATACAGCCTTGTTCACTCTAAGCATGGTGATAGAGAGCAGATCTCTGGAACTGGCTTCCTTTGAGTAACTGAAATTTTATGTTAGCTTTTGTTAAGGGCAGGTTGCACCACACATACATTTCCAGTGATGTAAACGTCTTTTCTTGTAGCTTTCACCGAGCTCAGCTGTGAGCAGTGGGGCCATCTGGATCATCTTGGCTGAGATACTTTTAGTAAAATAGAAGTGATAATCCTGACTTTTGCAGCCATGGTTAGACTATTCAGCAGAGAGAGATATAATTATTCTTATGCAACATATGTGATTTGAAATATTGGAAGACTTAAGATATTCTAAGGTGATGAACAGATCCTCTTACTGCTCATGTCTTTTGTTTTTAACCCTTAGGAAAGAGTGAACTCTGGGCATATCCAATGAACTTCTCTGCCACTGATGTATCTAGAGTGTCCTTTTGATAATCAGTAATGCCCTCTTCCCCCACACTCCCCTCTCCATATAGATTTTGCTTGTGTTTTATTGTTGTCATAAGAAATTTAGAGGCTGAAATTTTAGCACTGAGTAGTAGAATATCCTCTGGGAAAGTTACCACCTCTGACACTTGCAACTTTGATAGAGAATTGCCCGAGGATAGGGGATAGTGAGGAGGCCTGACGCTGGTCTACCAGATGACCGAGAGCTACATGTCAGAAAGTGGGTTTATAAGAGATGCAGCTGAGAGGGGAAAAATCCACACATTCTGAAATAAAACCAACCAGAGTTAAATAGCCTTTTTTTTATTTCTTTTACTTAGCCAAGGCCTTAGGAAATCAGTTTATATCTTGGTACTTTTATTTCTCAGAACTAGGCCAGTATTGTATGCTGTAAAGAAAGAATTGAATTAATGGTTAATGTACATATCAGCATATTCTATGTTTTGGGTACTCAGTAATGTTTCTAGGCTATCAGAGGGTTAGGTTTCTAGGATGTGAGCAGCTAGAGCCCTGTGTATTTTTTTACTCCTTTTAAAAAGATTTATTTATTTATTTTATGTATGTCAGTACACTGTCACTCTGTTCAGACACAACAGAAGTCATCAGATCCCATTATAGATGGTTGTGAGCCACCATGTGGTTGCTAGGAATTGAACGGAGGACCTCTGGAAGAACAGACAATGCTTTTAACCACCGAGCCATCTCTCAACCTCTCTTTTTTTTTTTTTTAACTCTTAGTAGAATACTTTCAGTTCTTTTAACTCATGAATCTCTTTGTCCGGTATTCTTGCTATTTTAAAAAGTATTTATTATTTATTTATTAATTATTTATTGTGTATTTCCTCATGCAAGCCAGAGAAAAACTTCTCCTTCCACTGTGGAGGTTCAAGGGCTCAAACTCTGCTCATCAGGCTGGGTAGCATGTGCCTTTGCCTGGGGAGCCATCTCATTGGACCCCCTGGCTACATTTTTGGAGCTGCAAAAGTGTTATGTTTTCATTCCAGGTAAAAAGAATGGAGGGGACTGTTTAGAAATGGAGGGTAAAAGGTCAGGTTTTCTTTTAAACCTAAGATACGGTGGCACCATCATGACATTGGGCAGGAGTCTCCTCTGCTCTGCAGTTGTCAGGGGAACCAGTTTACTGTCCTTTGAAACTTTGAAGAGCAGTCCAGATTTAAAAGGGGTGGGGCTACCCATCAAGTGTAATTTCCTTATCAAGAGTATCTTAAGTTTCTAGAAAGACAAAAATCATTCCTGCATAGCCTTAAGCATAAATACTGTTTAGGATAAAAGCACATTAAGCCACCTCAGTGACCCGCACCAGTGTGGACAGGTCTGGGAGCCTTAAATCTCTCTTCTGGAGGAATAGCTCTTATGAACAGAAAAAGGCCTGGGAATGGGTGAGTGGGCAGGCAAGTCGCACAGGGCTCTGTTCTTGGATAAAACTGAGGACAAAGAGACAGTGGGTGACTCACATTTAGGGGAAACATAATGACTCAATAACTATTTGCTGCCAAAATGGAGAGAGAGAAAGAAAAGGAATCATCTAAATGTGGCCTTGCTCGTAACTGGCTATTGGAGTGCTTTTTATTTTCTGAACATCCATCCTCTGATTTTAAGCATTTATGATGTGGCAGGAGGGGAACTTGCTATAATAGAAAAATGTATCAATATTCAAGCTGTGGGTAAATTTACCTTCCTCTTCTTCCTGGAGCTACACTCCCGAGCATCTCCCCAGGCGGCAGAAGAGACTTTGTATCTTCCCAGGCCGCAGAAGAGACTTTGTACAAGTGGAATTTGGAAAGTGAGAGTGTGTGTTCCTTGTCAGTCTTCATGTTTCCAGCCTTGCTTAGGCCTGTTGCTGAAGTCCAGAGAAATGTGGAAGCCATCGAGGTCTTGGGTGACTTGTTATGGGAGCTTGTGTTGTTTCTGGAATTTCTGCCAAGGACAGTGCTTTACATGTTATTGTCCTGCAAAAAGGGTCACAGAAAACCTTTACACAAGAAAGACAGACAAGACAAGGGAGTTCTCCACAGAAGCCTTATTTATTTATTTATTTATTTATTTATTTATTTATTTATTTATTTTTACAATCGAGGAGGCTGTAGTTCCTGCTAATGCAAAAGGGGCAGATATCTTATGCACTTGTTTCCAAAGGCTCACCAAGACTGCCCCTCTCCATTTCTCCTTTTTCTTTCTTAATTTGTCCTTGGGTGTCTCTCCTCAAAGTGAGCTGGAAGCTGTTCCATTACATTGCTTTGTTTTGATTGTACCAGTAATTAATACTTAATACCATTCAAACGCCTCCAAAATACCAGCTCCTAGCCAGGCCCTTGTGGCTAAAGTCTGTGTCAGTTTCAGCCCAGCTTTACACACAGTAAGTCAAATATGAACGTGAGAAATGATGGAAGACTTAAAAATCTGATGAAAATCTTTCGGACCAGCTGCTTGAATTGCCTATAGAAAAGCATTGTTAAATAAGAACCTGGAGAACATGACAATGCTGTTGGAAATGAAAGCCAACAGGGCAGGTGGCAACATATGGACTTGTGAGTGAGTGAGTGAGTGAGTAAGTGTGTGTGTGTGTGTGTGTGCATGTGTGTGTGT
>NW_022196891.1:82664443-82666666 GCF_008632895.1 Mastomys coucha
GAGAGAGAGAGAGAGAGAGAGAGAGAGAACTGGTGGCACAGATATGAAGATATGAAATGGTAACTGTGCTTAGAATTTAAATAGTCTTGAACATTCACCTCCTCTGACGGTGCTTGTGATGGCGTGTATATGCTCAGTCCAAGGAGTGGCACTAGAAGAAGATGTGGCTCTATTGGAATAGGTGTGTCACTGTGGGCGTGGGCCTTAAGACCCTCATCCTAGCTGCCTGGAAACCAGTCTTCCACTAGCAGCCTTCAGATAAAGATGTAGAACTCTCAGCTCCTCCTGTACCCTGCCTGCCTGAATGCTATCCCATGTTCCCACCTTGATGATGATGAACTGAACCTCTGAACCTGTAAGCCAGCCCCAATTAAGTGTTGTCCTTATAAGACGTGCCTTGGTGACAGTGTCTGTTCACAGCAGTAAAACCCTAACTAAGACAGTTCTCTTCATGATTAGTCAGGAAAAGTCGAACGTGAATCTAAATCGTCCTCTGCCATCTTGTCGGGTATGCAAGAATCCATGCATGGTTTGTTCTTTGGTGTAAGAAGTAGCGTATAAATAAGTTTAGAACTTAGTCTGTGTTATATTATTGAAATTACATTCATAGTTTTGAAAAACTATTTTACAAAACTTAAGTTCTTACTTTAATTTTTTTTTTTTTTTTAGAGAAAGCTGTTTATTATTAAGTACATAGGTGCTCTTTCAGTGAAGGAGGACAGATATGTTCATGAGAAGTGTGCAGATGGTTAAGGTTTAGAGAAACCACGATCATGGTGCTGGGCAGAGAGAGTCAAGGTTAGAAGCTAACGAGAAAACAGCAGTGTGTCTGGGGAGACGGCTCAGTGTGTAAAGCACTCGCTGTGTGAGCCTGAAGGCCTGGATTTCATCTTCTGAACCCACAGAGAAGCCAGCACGGTGCACTTGTAAGCCCTAGGCTAGGGTGTGGTGGCAGTGGTGTGTCCCTGGGGTGTCACTAGACAGCCAAGCCTAACCTGGCAGATCCCAGGCCAAGTGAGACGTTGTTTCAAAATCTAAGCGGATGGCACCTGAGGAACAGTACCATAGCTGGCTCTGGCCTTCACACACATGTACTCTGACATGAACATCTCCCCCCACATATTCTAAGGCATGCAATGTGGGCAGGGCGCGTGCTTCATCTGCTGCATTGTGGTTGAGCCCCGCATTTTTATGAGGGGCTGTCAATACATTAGATGAAAGAAGTTCTTAATATAAATATGAGAACTATAAAATCTGAGTTTGCTGAATCTTAAATCCACATTAAAGGGTCAAACTCCCACTGTGGAATATTATTTTTATATTGGGGTTTTGCAGGCCCGATTTACTGTTTATTGCTTTCCAAGGCAATCATCATTCACATGTATCCTTGAGATGTGTCACTGCAATAATCAACAATGAATGCTCCTCATTTGGCCTCATTTGGCATTTAGATTCTAAAATACAGCAGGACTTTGTAATAGCAAAGGATATCACTGTAGAGGTTTCTACTGGATTAGACAGGTTACCATTCAGAGAAGTCCTTTGTCCCCTTCTCTTGTTCTGTCAGATTGTCAGAAGCGTTGAGTTATCACACTTGTTTGCGAATGGGTCGCTAGGCATGTTCTGCTTAGTGGGAATCTATGTGTCTCAGATCCATCAAATCAGAAAGCTTCTCCTAATGGATCATCAACTCACGGCCACACTATATATGACAGCTGACTCCTTGGATGCAAAGACAGTCTAACAAACCTTCTTATAATTGTATAATCGAGCTTGTGAACCAAGAATTGCAGAGCTCTTTTCAAAGATTTTGACACACATCATTTATGCAGTGCTCTGAAGCAGAATACAGAGATAGAATGTCCTGTTGTTATTCTTATATTCACAGGTGTCTCAGATGGCAATGCAATCCGTAATGCAATTAGGCTTTAGAGGTATGTGTTGATAATTTCTCATTTAATAAATCTTTTCATCTACTGCAGACTAAAAGAAAAGAAAACTGCTTGGAAGGCTGTCCAAATATACACTATATCTAATTCATATGTGCGTCCTTAACTGATAACCATCGTGCTGACCCCAAATCACATGTATAATATCTATATTTTTGTCTATCTATCTATCCACCTATCCACCTATCCATCCATCCATCCATCCGTCCGTCTATCCATCCACATGCATTTAAGGTTTAACACTGAAAGCTCATTTTTTTTTTTTACATAAAGT
>NW_022196891.1:82666676-82669763 GCF_008632895.1 Mastomys coucha
TTTATTGCAGAAGCATTTACAGCCAGGGCTACTGCTCAGTGGGAGAGTGCTCGCCATAATGCTGCGGTGTGATAATTACTTTATTGTTCCTCATCTCATCTTGAAGGCTCACATCCTAGCCGGCTCTCCTGTTTTGACACGGACAGGCACCCTATCTTCGTGTGCAACCTGCCAAAGCTGTGAGAGCTTCACAGGATGTTTTATTTATTTTTATTTTTATTTTTGTAGCTCTGCCAGTCTTCGCAGTGATGACAGATATATATATAGGCTTTAGATAGTCCCTCAGAGTCTGTGTGGCTCAATTCATCATCTTCAAACACCAGAGGCAACAATGGACAAACAAAGACACTTGACCACCGTCCAGTTGGTATTACAGTATTTTCTGTCCTTAGTTGGTGGGTAGCTGTAACTTTGGTCCCAAGTCAAGGTTTCATTTGAAGCCTTCATAGTGGCGATCTTTTATTCTTGTTTTTACAACCCTATGGCAAGCGTTAAGGGGTTATCTGCTGGAAAATTTCCCCAGATCAGTGAAGACTCAAGTTACTTTAGAATCAGGTTAAGACTGTCAGCTCCGTGACTTTGAAGTTCTTTGTTGTTGTTGTTGTTGTTGTTATTGGGGGAGTAAAATTGTAATCACTTTGACAAGTTTTGGCAGCTTAGATATTTATGCTTTTCCTATCTCCCATCAACTTAATCACTATATATATTACCAAGATAAAATTAGACACAAGGTCTTCTTATGTACCCGAGGCAAGCCTCAAACTCATACCCCTCTAGTGTTGAGGTTATAGGCGGCTTCTGATATGTAAGGTCTAGTCCTCAGGGAGGAGGACTTGCCAGACAGCTCGGTTCCTCCAAACTGTGTCCAAAGTGTGCGGTGTCTTCAGCAACAGTAGCTCTCACTCCTCATTAATAAAGCCTATTTTTTGTAGTAAATGGGAACTATTACAGAGATCCATAACTGATTGAAATGCAGACAGTAAGTGATCACTGGGTGTCTAGCACAGAATGCCAAATGTACAGTGCAACCTCTATGATGTCCAAGGCTCAGGCAAAAGTGATGGAAGAGAAGCCTGGCAGACTGTAAAAGCTGGAGGACCAGGATGACTGCTGCAAGGTGGTGTCTTTGAGATGCAATAAGGTTGCATCTAGGACATCTCAGCAATATGGACATTTGAACAAGACCCACATAATGGCAAGCCCAGCTGACATGCCAACAAGGATCGGGGAGATTTCACAAGGTCTCACCCCAGATGAAGAGCGACAAGCATCAGTGGCTGCTGAGAGAGGGATGAGCTTCCTAGTAGCTTAGCTCATCCCAAGGGGTCAGTGCTAGGTATGTGTGCATATGAACAAGATTAAATAGACACCGTAGGTTGCATACACCTGAAGAAGAAGAGGTTGTGAATTTGAGAGGGAGGTGGGTTATACACACAGGAGAAGTAGAAAGGATGAGAGGAGGGGAGGGGAGAAATAGTGTAAATATAACACACATGTATGAAATACTCCAAAACTAAAAGAGGGAAAGATTACTTTCCAATGCTGCTGTTGCTTCTCCTCCTCCTCCACCTCCTCCACCTCCTTCTCCACCTCCTCCTCCACCTCCTCCACGTCCTCCTCCACCTCCTCCTCCTCCTCCTCCACCTCCTCCTCCACCACCTCCTCCTCCAATTCCTCCTCCGCCTCCTCCTTCACCTCCTCCTCCACCTCCTCTTCTTGTGAATAAACCAACTTAAAACAGATTCATTAAAAAAAAATGCCAGGACACAGAAGTCCTCTTGTTTCCAACCTGTTTGTCCATGAAAACATCACCTGGTTTTGATCTGTAGGCAGGCACTCAAGGACTCCATATTTTAAGTAAATATAAACATACTGGTTTGTATCACCATGCCAGCTTGATTATGTGTGGATAGATGATGAAGATACTGTTTACAAAACAATTTTGTGTGTGAGCATGTTGATGAGTTATGCAAATGAGACTTTATAAGCCTGCAGGATTGCTTCACTTTCTGTTGTAATTTCTTTGGCTTCTTTTGGCAGGAGTTATTTTCTATTAAGTTATTAATTGATAACTAATCAATTTCATGGTGCTCCCCCTAAGTGTGTGTTAAACATTTTTAGGTATGGAGAATTAAAAATGAATAAGATTTAGCCCCTAACTCAAATACATAGTGGATAACTGTGGGACATTGCCAGTTAGGCTGGCTGGGGATTCTGGAAGGCTTCACATAGAGGAGGTTGGTGCATTCAGTCTGAAGGTAGAAGGTTCAGCGTGGTTATTAGAGGTCAATAAAAGATGTAAAAGCATTCAAAGACTGGATGATAGAATGCATAAAGCAGGAGAGAATGGGACTGTACATTGTGTTTGGGTAATGGCAGATAACACGGTGTTTCTGAAGGAGAGAACAGGGACCCTGTAATGGAGATCAACAGTGTGCTGAGGGGACCTGGTTTGTCATGCATGGTGACTTCTGTGGGTTTGCATGGCAGATTACCAGAACCTGAAAGACTTGAAACATTAGCAGTTGTTTTTTTTTTCTCAAGTTTTGGAGCCCAGATGTCTAAAACTGTAGTATTATCAGGGTTCTACTATTCCTGGGGCTCTAGACCATCCTTCCTTACTGATCCAGCTTGTGTGGCTGCTGTTAGTCCTGGATTTGCCTGGGCCTGTTGCTGCTCTCTTCTATCTCATGCCATCTTTATGTACCCTCTGTTCCTCCCTGCCAGGGTCTCTGTATCCAGATGTCTCTCCCTATAATAACACTAGTTACTGTACAGGGCCAAATGAATCCATGAATCCACCAAGGCTTTCTTTGAAGTTTGATTACATCTGCAAAGGCACTGTTTTTAAATGAGACCACATTAGCAAGTTATGGTGGGCATGGATGCATTTGTATCCTTTCCTGAAGATGTTTTTAAAAGGACAGACTTTAGACTAGTCTTTAAATTCACTGTAGGCTTAACAGGAAGAGGGATATATACTGCATACCCTGGCTGGTTTTACACAAGCACGCACACACACACACACGCACGCACACACACACACACACGCACGCACACACACACACGCACGCACACACACACACA
>NW_022196891.1:82670000-82675414 GCF_008632895.1 Mastomys coucha
CATACACACACACACGCACACATACACACACACACACGCACGTACACACACACACACACGCACGCACGCACGCGCACACACACACACACACACACACACACACACACTCCTCTATATCCATCCTCCACAGTTAGGGCAGCACATTATAATTGGCAGTCCTTCCTGGATACATCATTATCACTTGTCTAGAGTTAACCTTAAGTACCATTCTTGGAGTACCTTGTATGAGTTTGAGCCGATGTCTAGTGACAGAGATCTGCTATTATAGTATCATACAAATTTGTTTATGTTCTTAAAAAAAGAAATCCCCCGTTCCTACCAGTTCATCCCTCTTGCTAAAATGTAAAATGTACACTGACCTCATGTGTTTCCTTGAGTTGGAAATCACCTAGCAAGGAGTCTTCCTGATTGATTTCTTTGACTAAGAAATACTTGAAAACTTAAGCTTGGTCCTTGTGTTTTCATAGTCGGCAGCTCATTTCCTTTAGCATCAAATAGGATCATGAATTGTGGATGGGGCAGGACAGTTTACACAGGGCACTGTTTAAAGAATGTACAAAAGATGGAACCATTGATGGATATCTTCACTGTTCTTCACTGTGTTAGAATATCAGAGACTCTCCCTAGAAGTAAACCAGGACATTACTTAGGAACCTCACCGTAGTATCTGAGGCCTAGTGTGGGTTCATCAAAGGTCAAAGGTCAAAGGTTTGATTCAAAGGTCAAAGGTCTGATTCACTCTCCTCTCACTATTTTCCAAATATTTAGCAATTGTAAACTAAATTCCTGTCTTCTCTCGATTTTTCCGTTCTGGTTGGTTTTTGTTGGAATGGATAATAAGAGTGCTCGGTGGCAGGTTGTAATAGTTAATGTTGACTGCCATCTTGCTAGGGTCTAGAACCAGTTAGCAGGTAATTCTCTGGGCATGCCCATGGCAGAGTTTGCAGTTTGGGTTAACTGAAATGGAAAACTCATTCTAACTGTGGCTGGGCTCCATTCCATGGGCTGTGGTCCTGGACTAAATAACAAGGAGAAATGAGCTGAGCATCCGCATTCACTCACTCATACTTGACTAGATGCAATGTGACCTTATGGTCCAGCTGCATGACTTCTGTCCCATGAAGGACTGTGCTTCAACTGGGAGGCAAGACAGAGCCTTCCTTAAGTACCCTTCGTCAGGTATTTTGCCATGGTAACAACGAAGTAAGCAGTACAGAAGGTCCGTAGCAGGACTTGGGTGTTGTTCGGCTCATGTGGCTTACAGTCTTCTGGAACTGGTTTGTGAAAAGTGTGTAGACATATAGACTAGACATATAGACTTGGACTGTAGACTAGAGAAGCCCCAGAATTCTGTGAGCAGAGCTTGATGGGAGTGTGGAAGACAAGAGGACCAAGAGAAAAGCAGTCAGAGGAAACCTGGCTTATGAGGCTTTAAAGGGGATCCAGGACTTTCCAGAAAAGAGACGTGGAGGCCACCCATGCTCTGACTTCATCCCTACTGTTTCCTGAGAACTTAGAATTAGGCTAAATTAAAAAACAAAAACAAAAACAAAACCAAAAAAACTAAAGGTCCATTTTGTTTGGCAGAGGAAGTTCAAGGCAGGACAGTATTCAGGCTAGTGCATGGATATTGTTTATGGAAGAGGAGGTTTAAAGTTGTAGACAGGGAGGATGCAGGCCAATCCCCGGTAACCACTGAAGCTGCTACCTCCTGCCCTTCACTGAGACAATAGCAAAGAATCCCACCAGCTGAAGGCTCCAAGGTGAAAATTCATTTGAAAGGAGAGAGAGCCTATCTTAGTTAGGGCTTTACTGCTGTGGACACCACGGCCAACATTTAACTGAGGCTGGCTTACAGGTTCAGAGGTTCAGTCCATTATCATCGAGGCAGGATCATGGCAGCATCCAGGCAGGCGTGGTGCAGAAGGAGCTGAGAGTTCTACATCTTCATCTGAAGGGCTGCTAGCAGAAGACTGGCTTCCAGGCAGCTAGGATGAGGGTCTTAAAGCCCACACCCGCAGCGCCACACCTACTCCAACAAGGCCACACCTGCTCCAAAGGGGCCACACTTTCTAATAGTGCCATTCCCTGCGCCGAGCACATACAGACCATCACAGAGCCTGCTACTCGGTAGTCTGTTGTTCAAAGTAACATTCTAGGAAGGTGTTTCTCTAAGGTCAGCACACAGAGGCTAGTACACCAGTAACCCAAGGATGACAGGCCGCATTTTGAATTGGCAGCAGAACCTGGCACGGTGCCGATCAGGTGATACTGACGTTGCCGGCAGGAAAGATGCAGGAACGAGAATTACTCGAGGCCTGCACCGAAGTTCCAGAGAGCTGTGGAGGTTAGGCAATAGGTGACAGGATCAGAGTACCGGCCAGGAAACTGTGAGAGGCCACTGCATGTAGCTGAGGTGAAGCTCAGTTTACATGGAGACCCTAGGATATTGGAGATGTCTGAACCATGAGATGGTCAGTGAGGAAGGCTGTAAAGAGCGAGTGGAGTCAGCTCAAGAGAGAGGCCACACAAACTGTAGCTAGGAGCGTTGGAACTCCGGAGATAAAGAGGGCTTTTGGAGCCCATCTGATTTCATCGAGAGCCCCAGATGCTGGACAAAGAGCTTCGAGATTTGGTGTGATCCTGCCGGGTTTCAGTATCGCTTTGGCCAATCCTTTTCTTGTTATGACCTCGTTCCCCTGTGGAATGTGTGGTTATTCTGTGCCATTGTTTATCCGAGTTAATGCTGCTTGCTTCCTTTATTTCATAGGAGCTCACAGTTAAGAGAGTGTCCCGGATCTCAGAAGAGATCTGGCTTTGAGCCGTAAACCGTGATGGAGCTACTAAATCCTGCATGGCACCTGAAGTCAGACTGAATGCATTTTACATTATGGGCCAGCCGTGAGGAAAGGGACGGAAGGCTAGGGCTTAGATGTGATATGTTTGGTTGTCAAGGTGACAAAGAGTGGAGGTTGTGATGCTCAGAAGTGATTCTCATCTTGAGAGGATTTACAGCCGCCTGGGAGGTAAACCTTTAGGCCAGCAATTCTCAATCTTCCTAATGCTACGAACCTTTAATACAGTTTCTCATGTTCTGGTGACCTTGGGCCAGTAGATTATTTCATTGTTACTTCATAGCCATAATTTTGCTACTGTTATGAATCATAATATAAATATATGATATTCAGGATAGCGGATATGTTGCCCCCAAAGAATTAGCTGCTCTAGGTATACCTGTGAGCCATTTTATAGATTGGATTAGGCGAGGCAGGAAGACGCATTCCTATGGACTGGGGTTCTGGACTTTAAATAAAAAGGAAAGAATGACCTGAAGATGACCGCTTGTCTCTCTCTACTCTCTGCTTCCTGACTGTAAACATGATGGGGCCTCCTGCTAACAGTTCTGCCTCACGACTCCCCAGCTGTGATGGACTGCACTCTTAAACTACAACTCCAAGTGAAGGCTTCCTCAAGTTGTTTTCTGTTAAGTATTTTATCACAGGGACCAGAAAAGTAACTAGCTCAGGATTTCTTGATGCCATTGAGTAGAAAGAGCCCCCCCCACCAAATCCATGATTTTGCTGGATGTTTGTAACTTTTCTAACTAGATCTTATACTACATACATCCCAGTACTCCTAGAAGGTAATAATACCTTCTAGTCAAAAGATTCCTCAGCAGGGTGATAAAGCCATCCATTCCATATCCAGCTTCCCATCTAACCCAGCCCAGAGCCTTCTCCACTGCTCACGTTAGCCAATATTGCGTGTACAATCACATGATTTGATGGATCTGCTAAATGTTGTACAGCGATCACTATTGGTTTTAAGAATTTTGGCATGGTGATGGTTCACCTTTATCATCTGTCTCTGGGCATATCTGTGAAGGCATTTTCAGAGAAGTTGAATCGAGGAGGGAAGACCCAGTCTGCACGTGAGAGGTGCCTTCCCATGGCCTGGGGTCCTAGATGGAATGTAAGAAGCAAGTGCATGGAGTGTGGCATTTATCCCTTGGATTCCTGTCTATAGCTGCAGTGTGACCAGTGTCTCATGCTTCCACTGTCCCAGCTGCACCTGCTTCTAGCCTCATGTCCCCCCGACCATGACGGACGGTCCCCCGAAACTATGAGCCCAAACCAACCTTCTTTCCCTTAAGTTTGCTTTTGTCAGAGCAGTGAGGACAGTAACTAAAACAGAAGTCTGGAAACTCTCCATTAAACAAGAGTACCCCATGCCTGCTTCCATTTGACCCCATCAATCTCTATCCTGCTGTCTGCTGATGTGTCCACTCTGGGAACTTCATCCAAGTGGAATCATATCACATGCGTCTGTCCTAATTGTGTATAGCTTATTTCAGGAAACACAAAGTCTATGTGGCCCGTCCACACTATAGTATTAGGATTATTAGAATTCCCTCCCTTTGTAAAACTGAGTAGCATTATACAATCTATTGTCTAACAATGCCTCTCTGGGAGGATATTAAACATGTCGACGAGTATGAATAATGCTAGTGTAAACGGTGGACAAGTACCTGAAGTGTCTCAGCCTTCACTTCTTTAGACTTAAATCATTCACCAAGGTGATTTGGGGACGGACTCCATCTGTCCGCTGGAAGGAAGATGCTGAGATGAATCTATGTCTGTATTTCAGTGATGTGAGTTGAAGCAGAGAGATAGAGTGACTTGCCCAGCATCAGTGAACTAGCAGCTCCTACTTCATCTATAGCATGTCCCACCACAGCCTGCCACTACCCCATGGGGCTGACCAGCATCCAGCACCTGCATCCCAGAGCCACCCTTCTGTCTTCTTTGATTGCTTCTTTCTAGCTTCTTCTAAACATGCTGTAAGATGTTATCTACGCCGTGTTGCCTTCTGCAGGTGACAAAACTCCTCCCATATCACGTGTCTCACTGCAATACTGGAATCTCAGTTGGGAAAACAACTGGTTAATTCATTTACCTCGAATACAAACTGCTCTGATCTGTCATTGTGGGATACCTCCCTGCTCAAGGCTGACTGACTGCTAATGAATGATTGTACAGTATGTCACAGGGTACTGGAAATGTAGTGGAGCAAAGGCATTTGTTGATTTCCAGGACTGTAAGGATGAATTATCTCTGTCTTCTGGTTTTGTATTGGTACCACATTTGTTTATAGGAAAGAGTTTTGGCTAAGCTTCCCCTTGTGACGGGGAGACGGGCATCATTCTAGGTCATGGGTCTAGGAAGCCTGTTCATGCTTTTCCTTATTGGCATCGCAGAGCCTAAACACCTCTGATCCAGGTCTGGAGCAAGGGCCCTGTTTACTCAGAGAAAAATCCCTGCCCTTGCCTCACAGGAGTTTGGTTTTCATCCACGACTGGATCATTTTGGGAATTATCTTTCAATTTTTGGCTACCCCAGCCAGCAAACTCTGTT
>NW_022196891.1:82675424-82680786 GCF_008632895.1 Mastomys coucha
CAGCTCTGACACACCATGAGGAAAAAGAAGAAGAATAAACACGCACGCTGTGGACTTTCTACTGTGTATGAGTACAGGCTCATTAGGCCCTCAGCGATCTCTGCATACCATGACCGTTTGTCTGAGAGCTGGCCAAGTTTGACCAGGAGCTAGACTTCAGAAGTCTCGCACCCCCCTTGAGAGCATTGTCACTGATCTCAGACATGGGTTGAGTTTGAACCAAGTTATCTTCGCTGTGCTCCTAAATGAGGAAGCTGGAAGGGAGATTCGGGCTCTGTTCCTTCTGCAAACAAGCTTCCTGCCTGTAACAGGGGCTTTGCTATAGGCAGGACATTTCTCAACTCGGCTCAAAAGCTTTGGGAGTTTGGCAGGCTCCTGATGCTTTGGGGAGATCTGAATCACACCTGAAGCTGATGGGTTGCTGACATCTGGGGCTGTAATTAAGCCAAGCTGGAGGAAGAGCACATCTGGACTGCAGCACCAGTCCAGGCTTTGTAAAGGTCTGGGTGGTGCTTTCTGATTATGGGGTTTTTTTTGTTTGTTCTTCTGTTTTCATAGACTATGTTTATCTTTTCTACCAGGAAAAAAAAAGTTGGAATAACATGAATAACTAGATTGAACTTGGTCAAAATGTTGTGTCAAAAGAGATTTGTTTTCTTTTGTGAGCGTTATAGGCAATAGTTGAAAGAGTGGAAACCGGGCTTGGTTGTGAAAGCAGCTGTCGGGAGGGCAGAGTCTGTCTCCGTTTCAGCAGGACATCAAGGATTGGGTTTCCTTGGTGTTAAGGGAAGGGTGTGGACTAAGGTTGTGAAAAGCTCACACCAGCTCTCCTGGGTAATCAGGACCCTTCTTACTCAGCTGCTGCTGTGATAAAACATGGTGACTGAGACCACGTATAGAAGGAAGCGGTTATCTTGTGCTCATGGTCCCTGTGGGATAGGAGTCTGTCACCATTACAGCAAGGAAGCAAGGCGGCAAGCGCCAAGCATGGTGGCTTGAAAAGCCGATCTCTCGCCCACACCTCACAAGCAGGAAACAGAGGGAACTCAAGATGGTGAGAGGCTTTCAATTTTTTTAAAGCCTACCTCCTGAGACAATTTCCTCTAGTCCTTGCTTCTCTTTCAGGGGATGAAGACTCTGTTCCCAGCACCCACATGGTGACTCAACAACCATTCGTATCTCCAGTTCAAGGGGATCCAATGGCTTCTTCATTTTACCTGCAAGTACACCAAGCACACACATGGTATAAAATACACACAGACAAAGCACTCATGTATAAAAATTGAAATAAATCTTTTAAAAAATGATAAGGTGGGAGATGAGAAAGGGAGAGACCTCCCACCACTCTCTGGCCTCTACACAGACTTACAGAGGTACACACACATGGACAAGCACACATGCACCCACACCCACGTACACAAAATTAAGTTTCGATTACGTGTATCATCTCCGATACTCGAGAGTCAGGAACTGCGGCTCTGTACTTGTGGTTCTGATTAGGAAGAACATAGGAAAGACTCTCTGAGAGATCCTCACAGCCCGCCACAGCTGTAAGCACATCTTCCCCTTCACACCAGCCTGCAGCTCCATTACCGCTAATCACTTTCAGGCCCTGCGTGGCCGCAGCTGGGATCTCAATAGACATCCATGCCTTACCTATGCACTGCCCTTGGAATCAAATAGAAGCGGGGTTCTCTACAAGAGCAGCCAGTGCCACTGGGTCATCTCTCCAGCCCTCTGGCTAAGTGAACCTGGAGTCTGCTGACTGACTAGACTGCCGCTGAGCCCCTGGGATCCTCCTGCCCTGATCTCCTGGTTTGGGGTTAGAGGGTACCACTGTACCCAGTTTTTATGTGGGTGCTGGGAATCTTAACGCAGGTCCTCAATATTTGCCCAGTGAGTGCTTTCCCCACACAGCTATTGCTCCGACCTCAAATTTAATTTTATTTAGAATGTTTTATAAGAGTCGCCATTTGTTCTTTTGAATAGAGTCTGGCCTCGACCATGACAGTCACCCAAAAACCACAGCTCCTTCGAGTTCAAGTTCAAAGGCAAGGGACTGTACGGCACTTACCCCCAATAGTGCCATACTCTTGTGCTTTTACCTCCAACTGCATGGTTTAGAAGGCTAGCACAGCCACAACAAGATGAACCATGCGAATAGTTTTCATATCAAGTCTGCCCCCTCTGAAGTAGGTGAACACTGAACAAATGTACAAGGAGAGTCCTTCAGATGACCAAGCTTGGGCTAAGCTGTAAAATGCTGTGTATGCAGCAGAGCACATGCATCTTCAATGATGGAAGCCACATAAGCGCAGGGGCCGGTTCATTGTCAGTGTTCTGACTCGCTTCTCCTGTTTTCCTCCTCGCTTTCAGCCGCCCCCTTCTAAAGGCTGTCTCAGCTTTCCGGGCTCTAGCACACTCTGATGACATTTGTCCCTTCTGTCATTACAGATATAAGACAGTAAATTAAATCAGATTAAATTAAAATCTCTTTGTCTTTGCTTCTTTTTATATGTATACATGTGCAATGGACCTGTATGTATGTGTTCACACATATATACAAATGTTCATACACACACACACATATATACATATATGTACACAAAAATATACACATACACACACACTTGGGTATGTGCATGTGTGAAGAATGTGTGTGCATGTGTGTGTGTGTGCATGACTGTGTGTGCGTTCATGTCTGTATGTATGTGCATGTGTGCATTTGTGTGTGCATGTCTGTGTGTGTGTGCGTGTGTGTGCGTGTGTGTATGTGTGTGTGTGTGTGTGTGTGTGTGTGTGCCTAGCCAACTTGCTTTGTGGATCTCTGCCTTCTGAGATTAGAATCACAGAGCCATGCATAAGGAAGAGGGCAGGCTCTGTGCATCTGGACGCCCTGTCCTTCTGTGTGGGTGGCAGGTCCTCTAAGCACTGTGCCACCTCCTTATTCCCCTTCCTCCTTTTTTTTTTTATCTGTTCTTCTTCCCTCACCTGTCATTTTTGAGGGAACCAGGCAAGTTAACAATTTCAGCTCGACCCTTGCACTTGCCCTCGGACACCGTGCTAGTTGCTTTCCATGCACGGTCTTATTTTCTCTCCGACGTCCTCTTAGGGTGAAGATGCCCTCTCACCCCTCTTATGGAAGTGTGTCTGGGGGGCCGTACTCAGTTTCTCTCTACCTGCAAGCTACAATGACGGAGGTGAGTCTGACCCCAGGTTCCTTTTGGGACCTATTGTGCATTGTTTGACTTCTCTATCCTTTGGGTATTTTTATTAGGTGTGGGGTGTGGAATATTGGTACTGTCAGTGACCTTCCAGGAGAGGTGGGGAGTCTTGCCGGGAAGTGAGGAGAATTTGGCATTTATTGAGCGCACATAATCATATGCCTTATTCATGAAACATAGCTCCCCTCTTTATCCCTCACCATCTGTATCACACCTGGGCATGCTGAGTACTTTCCAGAAACACAGAAGATTCAATTATTTTCTTATAATCTCACCTCCCAGAGGACTTACTGGAGGGGAATGTTCCTTTACAGAGATCAGTTGCGCTTTTAAAGGCATTCTTAATTTGGAGAGTTGGAGACAGCCAGACTGCTAATTGATTACCCTGTTTCTTGACCTGCTAATTGAGACTTGGTCTTTATTCACACGGCCCCTAGGCAAGTGCTGGCTGCAGTTGTGTGTCCTGATCTACGCTTGCCAAAATCAGATGCTGTGGTGTGTGGAGTTCACAGTCTGGCAGAGTAGCCAGAGATGTCATGTGGATGCCGTTATAGAAAAGTGGGCCATTACCCCACCCCCACTGCAAGAGATTGTTAGTACTTATTCTCCGGCCACAGTTTTCCTTTCTTACATGCCTCTACACTAGTAATTCCAACATATAAGGTTATTTAAAAAAAACCATGGAAGCCTGAGGGTCAGGAAGATGGCTTGAGGGGTAATAGCACTTGCTATTCAAGGATACGGACCCGAGTTTGAATCCCCAGCACCTGCATGAGAAGCCAGGCATGCTTTTGCACTCATGCAACCCCAGCATTGTGGAGAATGGAGACAGAAGGATCACTGGGGCTTGCTGGCTGCCAGCCTAGCTCTAGAGTCAGGGGAGACTCTGTCTCAAAGAAGCCATATAGAGAGGGATAAGGCAGGACACCTACCGCTCCCTTCTGGGCTCTACATGTACAGAACGCACATACACCACATGTGAATTCTGAATGTACACGTACATTCAGAGGAATTTTTTTTTAAAAAAAGGAAACCTGTGTAAGTTTAAACATTAGATTATGTTAAATAAAGTATTCTCAAGTGAGTGTTTGTCAGGGATGAATTGATTCCTTGGAGCAAGCCTTTCTAGAGTAGATGGAGAGAAGAGATGTGTCTCCTAGATTCACTAGAGAAAGGGGATGCATCGTGTGGATTTTAACTGGAGATAGGGCAAGCATCAGGTGGATTTGAACTACCTATTTTTTTTTTTTGAGAGAGAGATGAGAGCTATCCTGTAGAAAGAGTCACTAAGACGATCTCTGACACCACCCATCTTTGGGAGTGCTTTGTGTCTCCTGTGCCCTGAGCATCAGGAAGTCCCTTCTCTCTCTCCATCCCTCTTGATTCTGAGTTCCTAGGTGGAAGAGTGGCAAGCTGCCTAGCTTTACCGGCACAGGTACATGGCCAGTCATCAGGCAGTTAATATTGCTGCTTTGCGAAGGAATGATCCCACATTACCAAACCAGGAGAAGAGCAGGATGGGGAGGCATTCAAACCTTCTGAGGCAAGAAGAAAATCTCAGGTTTCTGCCATGGCTTTGTTTCTCATATGGGAAACATATAGTCCTCCCCTTTCTCTTTCTGTCTCTGTCTGTCTGTCTGTCTGTCTTTGTGTGTGTACACCTGCGCGCGCGCTTGTGTGTGTGTGTGTCTGTATGAGCCAGGGGAGAACATCTCCTTTCCTTCTTTTCCATCCTATGCCTTGTTCCCCTGATGCAGAGCATCACTAAACCTGGTATTCAAATTCTTAAGCTATGCCATCAGCTAGAAAACTCCAGAGATCTTTCTGCCTCTCCTCTTACAGGCACTTGGGTAGCAGGCACTCGTAGGAACACGCTTAACGTATTCCATGGATGCTGGGGTATGAGTTCCGGTTCCCTCTCTTACCTGCTGAGCTTTCTCTCTACAGCTCTAGCCCAGTCTGCTTTGAGGACCAATTAAAGCGCAGAGTATAGGGCTTAAACCTCAGTAAATAGTAATATTTAAGGGTATTTGATCATGCTTATATGAGGAATCCCTCCCTCTTTGTCCTCCCTTTTTTTTTTCGAGACAGGGTTTCTCTGTGTAGCCCTGGCTGTCCTGGAACTCACTCTGTAGACC
>NW_022196891.1:82680844-82693478 GCF_008632895.1 Mastomys coucha
TCAGAAATCCACCTGCTTCTGCCTCCCAAGTGCTGGGATTAAAGGCATGCGCCACCACCGCCCGGCCCCATCCCCCTCATTTTTTAAATAACACATGAGCCATAGGTTCATACAAATTGGTGACCAGATTATATATGTTGTATAGAACATTCAAGTAGAACGATCACTATTGAAAAAGCAAGAACCCACCGTCGTCCTTTACTGATGTTTTTGGACAGTGAATAACTATTCCTCTGTTGGCTGTCCTTTTTACATGAGGAGTGTTGGAGCCGGTCACCTGCTTCCCCGTCGTCTTCATATCTGGTCCCCATTCCCATTTGCTTTTCCAGTGTCTTCCAAGGAAACTGTCAGGCTCGGGACATAATCACGCTGACGTTGGACAGATGGTGTGTTTGAGAAGGCAGCTGCATCAGAATGGAGAGCGATCTCAGAGCGATTCACAGTGGAGAATGACCAAGAGGTAGATAAGCCCTCCCAGAAATAAGAGGATGGCCAAGGTTGGCCCTAGCCCCTTGTTCGTTTGCCTCAGTTTCCCCTCAGGGTTTCTTCAGATTTGGTGAAGCCTTGATTTGCTGCCCCTTTGCTTAGAATACCTTTGTCTCTGAAATGAAAGCGTCAGAAATCAAGTCGGAGCTGCATGGTCTCTGGTCTTGCATCACCTTCCTCTGCGGACAGAAGGAAGACCAGAATGCCATCCCATGCTATCTACTCCTTGTGAATTCCCCTAAAGCCACGCAGCTTGAAGTCCCTGTGTTCAGTTCCTCTGAACATTTTTTTTTTTTTATTTAAACACGGTCATGACAGCCTGGCTGAATGCCTGTGTATTTTACTAAGAAGTTGGTGGGTTTATTTGATTTAGCTCATGTGAGAAGTTTAATTATTTTTTTCTTCGTTTCCTCACTGGCAGTACATATACTTAGTAGAATCAAGCTTTGTTCGGGCAACCCCCCTCAAGCCTTCCACATAGCCTGTGGCAACAGTGATGGCCAGGGGTTTCTTGAGGTGCCCATATAAGCCATGTGTTTCATATTAAGTGGGCAAATAACCACTTCAGCTGAAAACCTTTCAGTAGCTTCAAGGTTAAAACAGACTGTACCTCTGGGTTCCAGACAGATCAAGTTTTACTTCCAGGTTGGTTTCCATTCGATTGGCTTTTCTTTTCCTGGTAAACATACTAGTTGGATTATATAAGGACCATTTCATGCACGTATGTGAATGCATTTTGAGTATATTTCCTCCCTCTGTTGGCTTAATCTGAGTGGGTAGATTTTGGCAAAATTATTCTCTGATTATTTTAAACATATAATTGATGATACAGATGTTCATAATGCTATGGGGACTTACCACATGCTGGGTGATGTGTGGCTTTGTTCTCAGTATTTTTTAATTCTTATAATGACCTTCTGGAAGTAGGCATTTTTCTTATTTTTTTTAAGATTGATTTTTATTTATGAGTATGTGCCTGTCTGTACATGAGTATGTATGTGTCTGTGTGTTCATGTACATGTGTCTGTGTTTGTGAGTGTCCAGGGAGGCCAGAGAGGGTGCTGGATCCCTTAGATCTGGAGCTACCTACCCGATGTTGTGCGGAGGGCCCACCTCCGGTCCCCTGCAAGAGCAGCAAGGCTCTTAGTTGAGCTACCTCTCCAGCTCCCATGTTTTGTTATTTCTTACTCAAAGATGAGGAGCTGAAGCTATGGCCATCAGAAACACAGAACAAATCTCGGCCTTCAAAAGCCAGAGTTCCTTAGGCCGTGAAGCAAATTGGTGTAGAGCTAGGATTCCTGGCTCTTTAGGATTCCTTTATATCCAGGTCGCTCCATCGTGGATGCAAGCTCAGCCTCTCATCCTCCTGCCTTCCTGGAATCCAGCCCAGGGTGAGACACAGTGGGATTGAGAACTGCCAGCCTGCAGCCGATCTGGAAGGAGCTGCAGCAAGGTGGCCTAGCTGCCCGTGGATACCCTGAAGCAGCTGTGGGCACTTCTTCCTTGGGCAACCACTGGTTGTTTGAGTCCCAAGAGACTCTGTGGCAGTCTTGGGAACCTAAGCCTCTTCTGGGACTCAGTTTTTTGTTAGTGGTCACAGCGGGGAGGAAAAGGGGGGGGATACCAGGCTTAAGTGTGGACCTGAGCTTTGCAGTCTTGTGACTTGAAGTGGAATAGCTGATTCAACTGAGGTGGCTTTTTCTGATCTGGGTAACAAGGTTCCTGCTGATGGATACTGATTGGGGATCTTATTGATACGGAAGAGGGTGGTGCACCTTAATGTGTTTTGCATAGAGCTTTATTTTACAAATATACAAATTCCTCTTTCTCTCCCTCCCTTTCTCTCTCTCCCTCCCACCCTCTATCTTTTTCTCCATCTCTCTTCTTCCATCCCTCCTTCCCTCCCTCTCTCTCCCTCTCTTTCCCTCTGTCTCCCTCTGTCTCTTTCTCTCCCTTCTTCTTTCCCTCCCTTCCCCTCTTTTTCCTTCCCTCCATCTCTCCCTTCCTCCCCTTCCTTTCTTCCTGTGCTGTTAGTGATCATCAACTCAGGGCTTTTTGCTTGTTCAGTGTTAGGCCACTGGCATGTATCCCAGTCTCCCTCCCCTGCCTTTGAGGCAGGGTCTTTTTACATAACTCTGGCTGGCCTGGAACTGATTGTAGCTCAGGTTGCCCCCATATTCAAGATCCTTTGCCTCCCGAGGGCCCAAATGACCTTTTCGGGTGAAAAGCTAGGACCTTTAAGTGAGGCAACGGTGACCAGTACATTCTGCTGACAAACTGGCACAATATCCAGTTTGCGCCAGTTCCGAGTTCCACTGGCGACTGTTCAGAGACACTAATAGTTTGCGGATCCCAGGCTTAATGCTGGGCCTGTGCAGTTGCTTCCAGTATCGAAAAAGATGCCTGAGGCCGGACCATGGCTTCTCAACCATCTAGAGCAGCGGTTCTCAACCTGCCTAATGCTGCGACCGTTTAATACCTCATGGTGTGCTGACCTCCAACCACAAGATCATTTCGCTCCTTCCTCAAAACTGTAAATTTGCTACTGTTATGAATTGTCACGTAAATCTCTGATAGGCAGGATATCTGATATGGGACCCCAGAGTGGTCGAGACCCACAGACTGAGAACTGCTGATCCATAGCCTACCTACTGTAGCCTCTTGTTGTAGAAGGTCAATCATATCCTTGACTCCAACACATTACATTCACTGAAAGCAATCACCACAGTAAAATCACAACCGTCTTAGCCAAACACTGTCTTTAAAGCCAGGCGTCTCTCAGCGACTCAGTCCTCTTAACTGTTTACGAAGCCACTGCTTTCCTTGGCAGGAGAATGAGGAATCAAGTCACAGGAATCCCATGGAATCTTCCTTTCAGTCCAGGGAGCTCCATGACAGGTTGGAGCTGATGGTGGCTGCATGTCCCTGCACCATTTTTTTTCGTGATGAGTCTTGCAAATAGAAAATGAGAGATCAATGTGCCAGGGTGAAAGGCAGGAGGCCGCTGGCAGCTCCACAGTTCCACACAGGCAGGCCTGCAGCTTGTCCTATCTGTGGACTTGGTTGTTGCTCCACGTAACCGAAAGCCGGGACTCTCCTGGCACTGCACACCACTGCAGTGTGGCTCCACACAGCATGCTGCTTCATGCGTGTCTCGCAACAGCTTGTCTGTATATATTGTTTTTTTTTTTTCTGAGTGTTTATTCTGAACTTCTAAGTCCCAGGCAGAAAATTGCCCCTGACACTCAGTTTAGATAGCATGTGCTCTTGCAGGCTGGTAGGCATACGTTTTCTCTACAAAAGAGAAAAAAATGTTTTCCTAACAAGGCTAGAAGCAGATCTCCTGTTTCTGGGGAGTGGAGGTTTGTTTTGATGGGGGTCTCCAGATGGGTGAAGATGTGGAATCTACCATTTGACCCGAAGCCGGGGGGCATCAGCAGTATGTGCTGGGTGAGAGGAATCGGTGCATTGGCTTCCTGTGACAGGACCAGTGGGCGAGAACCTAGTGACTTCAGAGATCAGGCAATGGCATAGATGTTTGGGGACTGTGGCCATCTGTGTGTATGTGCAAATAACATCAGACAAATGCAGATTGTGTTTGCAGCACTACTTAAAATAACAAAGGCCCTATCTTGCCATCCATAGATATGTGGATATATAAGTGGATGTATAGATATATGCATAATTACAGACAGTGTAATGCTAAATGGAGCTGAGTGGCCAGGGTGTTGACTTTCAGCTCTTGAACATTTGGGCTAAGGGTAGACTAAGGTCATCTCTACAAACAGCAGGTACACTGGTCGCCATTCAGGCCAGGGTTTTTTTTTCTCCTTCTTAGGGAGTGGCTGGCCACGCCCATGGCATTTCTTTTCTTTTCATTTGCATGAGAATTTTGTGTATGTGTATGTTCGTGTACCATGTGTGTGTATTGTGTCCTTGGAGATCAGAAGAGGGCACTGGATCTTCTGGGAGTGGAATTAGTGATGAGTGTTAGCTGTCAGTGTGCTGGGGACTGAACTCGGGTCCTCTGAAAGAGCAGCAAACGCTTTTCACCTGTGCTCCATCTCCCTAGCCCTGCCCTTCCAGGGACCTTAGGCCCACCTTTCACACACACACACACACACACACACACACACACACACACACACACACACACACACACACACACACACACACACACACACACACACACACACACACACCGGGGGGCTGCTCCTCCTGTGCGTCCACCTAGTGGCGAAGCTGGATCTTTCTGCACAGATTTTGAAGTGTTTACTGACCCAAGCATCTAGGTAGCTGGTTCTGGGCGCCGGATAAGGAAGGAGACAGGGTCGTAGCCGTCTTTGTGGTTCTTCTGTGTCCATCGATGTGGTTTTAGGTTTTGATACACTGAGGTCAAGAACATGAAAATACAGTTTAAAGTTCCCTGGAGACTCTATGCTGAGCCTTAGGTCTGCTTTCTGTGCTATTACAAGATGAAACTCCATAGGCTTTGCTTTCTGGTGTGAGTTCATTATTCGTACTTATTTTTACGGCTTGTGAAGAACAGATGAAATTTTACTGGTGTTTCACCAAGACATTGTAGCATTGAAGTATTGAATTATTGATTTGTTTCATGGTGTAAGTATTTTTTTTTCTGTTTTACAAAAGGTATTATTCAGAGTGCTGGATCCTTGGAGAGATGCTCAGTGGTTAAGAGTATCTGTCACTCTGGAAGAGGCTGCGGGCTCTCAGCACCTACATCAGGTGGACTACAACTGCCAGGGACTCCAGCGCAGGGCATCTGACATAGTCTTCTGGCTTCCTCATGTACCTGAACAAATGTGGCACACACACACACACACACACACACACACACACACACAGAGAGAGAGAGAGAGAGAGAGAGAGAGAGAGAGAGAGAGAGAGAGAGAGGAGTAAAAAGAAACCTTAGAAAAGATATCCACATCTAAAACCAGAAGTACCTTCTGTTTTAGTTGATTTGATATAAAATTTGACAGTGCTGGGGACGGAACCCAGGGCCTCAGGCATGCTAGGTAAGTGTGTTACCACTGAGCCGTCTGTTCAGTCTATGTACAGTCTAAGTACTTTATGCACATGGTTGTTAATTTGAAGACACAAAATTCTTTCTATTATGTGTGTGTGAGTGTATGTGTGTTTGTGTGTGAGAGTGTGTGTATGTATGAGTGTGTGTTTGTATGTATTTGTGTGTGTTTGTGTGTTAAGTGTGTGTATGTGTTTTTGAGTGTGTTTGCATGTGTACCCCAGAAGTTATGATCAGGCATATGCCATGGCATGTATGGCATGTATATAGAGGTCCATCTGACTTTAAGTGGGTTCAGGGGGACCTGAGTCAGGTCTTCACACTTATTTGGAAACCATTTTACTTTCTGAGCCCTCTACCCAGCCCAGAGGCAATATTCTGACGCCCAGTGAATTCACAACCTGGGATAGGAGGCAGGACAAAGAATCATCTGAGAGAATGTAGACACTGGGGAGACCCTCCTGCAAACACTGCTAGCATCCGAGTCTCTGCTCCGCTGTGCATTAGCGGGCGCTACTGGGCAAGCTTCCTAAGGGGGCTGGTGCAGAGACAACAATCAACGTCCAAATGGGGACGTTTCTGTGACAATGAAATGAGTCAGTCCATGTATGAAGTGCTCGTAACAGGCTTGGCACAGAATGAGGGGCCCTTACTTATCCGCTGCTCTGTTTTCATCCAGAATGCTGTGGACAAAGAGATTATAGGAGAACTTATAGGTCGCGAAGAACTCCAATCCCTTACTTCAGAGTTTTGACTTAGTAGCTCCGGGTGGGCGGAGCTTGGGATTCTGCAACAGCAAACAGCCACTCTGGACCTTTCTGGAGTAGGATGAGTATAGCTCTTGTTTGGAGGACCACCGCTATGCCAAAGGCACAAGCAACACCAGAATCAGTCGATGTTTAGGGAAGGTGTTAGTAGAAACTTCACAGTAAAGGCCATTCATTCAGTACATGTCATGCCAGTTCAACAGGCAGATGGGAAGGAAATCAGATTCGGAAAGACACAGCTCTGATCCGCACGGGTTGACGGGAGCTTCCCATTTCCACGTCTCTGGAGTTGTGACAAGGGTGAGTGGTAGGGGAGAAGTGTAGGTGACTGATTTACTGAGAGCAATGTCCCCAGAACTCCTGGCCTTCCTGGGGGTTGGTATTAACTGTCAGTTTGACTCAGCGTGGAGTCACCTGGAAGAGGAGCTTCTGGGAAGACCCGAGGTGATTGTTTGGGTTAAGGTAATTGACGAGGGAGGACCCATCTTGATTGTGGGCGGTCCTTCGCCTGGACACGAAGGGGATTCCAGATTGTATAAAATGAAGAAAGGGAACAGAGCCTTAGCGTGGGGTCGTCCGTCCCTCTCGTGTCTGGATGCTCAGGCGTGCTATGGCCCGCCAGCTTCTTCAAGCTCCCGTTGCCATCTCCTCCCTACCATGATGGACTCTGCCCTTTAATGTGAGCCAGAGTGAGCCTTTCTCCCTTAAGTTGGGTTTTTCAGAGTATTCTATCATAGCCACAGGAACGCAGGCCAAGGCGCCCAACTCATCAGGGATGGTAGTTAAGAGTGGGTCGTGCCATCTGCCAGTGTGGCAAAGATTGGTGAGAACTTGAACTTCCCGGTTAGTTGTTCATGGCTGTGACAGACGCGGTTCCCACCCAGGGACTTGGTCATCATGCAAGAACTCTGTTACCCTGTGTTAAGTTTTTCTAAGAAGAACGACTCTGGTCCTGATGAAAAGGGGGGTGTTTTCTGACATCAAAGTGAATTTAACTGGAGACTAGGAAGCGGCTTCTTCCTGCTATGAACTTCTTCTGAAGCAGGAAGGCTTTACTCATCTGAGATGTTTAGATATTTTGGATTTCTTAGATTGGATAGTTGAATGTCCTAGGAGTTAAGTAAGCGATGTCTCAAACCCCCACCCCCACCCCCACCCCCACCCCCCCACCCCCGCAAAGAAAAAAGCATCTTAGAGATACACATGTTGTCTTTTTTTGTTGGGTCAGACACTATTCTGAGCATCCAGTGGAAGGAAATGTCTCCATCATACAGATAAATAAACGGATGTTAGTTGGATGAGTCATACTTCTTTTTATAGTGCTTTAGTCCAAGGCCATCCCCAAGTACAGAAAGAAGGACGGGAAGGAGTGTCCAGATGAAACCTGCCCCCGCGTTGCTTTGTGGCCGAAGGACGTTGTATGGAAAATCGTGATGCAGTGGATCACGTGATCCAGCAGGAGGGATTCTTTGGACAAGCTTGTTGATGATGTGCAGTTTTTAGGTAGACAAAGTGAAGGGATTAGCGGGGAGCCAGAGCTGTGCGTGGGGCACATGTCTGCGGTCTTGGCTCTTGGGAAACAGAGGCAGGAGGATCAAGAAATCAAAGCCAGCCTCAGCTGTATAGTAAGTCTCCCAAAAGTAATTGAACAGATCCATTGACAAACACATGCAGTGCTCGGTCTACCCCAACCCCTTTGTTTTCTTTAAAAAAATTATCATTCTCTTAAGAAAGACTATCATGGTGTAACAACAAACTGGAGTGCTATAAAAATGAGTTTGTAATTCTCACTGGATTCTGCTATGGTGGGAAAAGCCCCTGCACTGGGCACCCCGCACTGGGCACCTGCAATGGGCACCCTGCAATGGGCACCCTGCACAGCCAGGTATCACCTTTCAGCAAAGCCTTGGTACTTGGCTTGGGAGACAGGAATGCCTTTTTTTTTTTTTTTTTTTGCCCTCACGGCTAATGGAGACTTGCTTAAAACATCATTAGGCACCGGGCTGGAGTTTCTCTAAGCAACACCCGCCACCCCTTGATGGATGAAAGCCAGAAGGTTATCATGGGCAGCAGGGTCCTGAGGGTGGCCAGGTTCTCTGGAACACAACGGGCCAGTGGAAGATCTAAAGCGGCCACCACTCGGATGACACATCTGTAAATTCTCCTCAGCTGCCAAGCGAATGAGAAATTATAGCAGAACACAGGCATTGGCAGGAGTTACAGCCAGGACTTGAGGAAATGGGCTAAGGGTTAAGTGGGTTTATTGCAGAGGACCTGGGGTTCAGTTCCCAACACCCATAAACAGTCGACTTACAACCTGTGTTAGCTCCAGCTCCAGAGGAATGAAAGGAGGCCCCTTTATGACAGGTGCACATACATTTACACACCTGCACCCACTGGTCCACATAAAGTCATCCACACTACACATATATGTGCATGCAGGAGTGTACACATGTGTGCACGCCATACACACACACACACACACACACACACACACACTACACAGTGAGTTCAAATTCATAACCAGCTTACAGCACCAAACCTTCCCTCCAAACTAAACAAACCCACAAATGACTGGGAATGGATTCATTAACAGATATATTCAGGGCTCAGTTTTTTATTTTTTTGTTTGCTGTGCCTTTTAGATTCTATGGGCTCCCCCCTTTTTTTTCTTTAAGAAAAGAGAGAAAAGAGCAAATCGAATAATCACCGAGGGAACTTGCTCCTGAAGCTCTGACTTCTTTGGGCTTTGTTTCCAAAGTTTGAGCCAGCCTGGGTGAATGAATGTGAGTTTTATCCCTGAAAACAGAGCCCAGCTGTCTGATGCCGGCTTCTCTTTCCTGTTTGATTGGCAAGGCTTTCTGTCTCGCTCCCATTAGAGAAGAAATACTGTTTAGATTTCGACACGAGATATCGCCGGCGGAATAAACAGTGCCGTTCTCATGATAAAGTCGATGTTTAAGATGAAAGGTTTATTTAAACCTTCTAGTGAACCACATTCCACTTGAATTCCGAGATACTCCTACAGGAAACAAATTTTATCAACTTAATTTTGCTATTTCCCAAGCTTTTCCTGTTGCACACCAGCAGCACAGTGTACGCCTTGGTAGCCGGGTAACCTTAATACTCAGGGTTGTAAAGAGGTGCGCGCAGGGAAAGGCCGAGTACTGGCGCTCAACGGCAGGGGGCGCTCGAAGACTAGGCACTGTGGGAAGGCTCAGGGCCTATTAAAAGCCAACCCACCAAACCACCTTTTAAAATTTTTATTAATTCTTTGAGAATTTCATACAATACGTTTTGATTATACTCACTCTCCATTCTTCCCCTAGCCCATCCCAGATTTACCAGCCTCCATAATCCCACCCCCAACTTTATGTCTGTTTCTTTTTCTTTTTAAAAATAATCTCAATTCCCATTTGTGCTAGGCCTATACACCTGGAGGAGGGGTCCCAGTCCGTTCCTTCCTCCTTTTTAAAATGTAGGAAGGGAAAAAGGACAGAGCCTAGCCAGAGAACACGGGATGCCAAAGCACCAGAGACACGCAGCTAAAGAACTGAGTTTTAAAGTTGCTCTTTCTTTCAGAGAACTCACAGAACTTAGACCACATATTGTTATTTTCCACGTCAGTCACTCCACAGCTGTCCTGGCCAACATCCCTTCAGCAGCCTTGTAACTTTCATCCCACCCTAAAGCTCAAGTTGGGCACTGGGCTGCCCGAGCCGGGGAGATAGTGTGTAGCATTCATACCCATTAAACCTGAATGGTCTAAGGAACAAGACTCAGACAAGACTCAGGTTACCGTAAGCCCCTGGCTGTTCTTCAGAGCCAGAGTTCTGAGTTCAGGAAAATATTTCTGTTAGCGTGTTCAAGGAACTCCCAGGCTGGGGAGATGATGTAGTTCCATCCCGTGCAGTCTCAGCCCTCCTATAGGAACCTGGGAGGTAGAGACAGGAGCATCCCGGATGCTCACAGGCCAGCTTGCCTGAAGAGACTCCAGATGCTTGGAGCCTAAGGATCAACAAGAGCTTGGGTTGTCCTCTGACCTTCCCTTTCATGATGGGCACATGGGTGCTCACACTCACACACGTGAATGGACACTCACATAGTCATGCCTGTGCATGCACACACACACACACACACACACACACACACACACACACACACACACAGAGCGCACACAGAAAGCATGCTCTCTTGTAACTAGAGTTCTGGCTGAAGCAGTGGAGGATTTAGAACAAAACTCGGTAGTTGGCTCAGGACCAGCCAGAGTCAAGCTCCTGGCCTCACAGGTGGTGTGGCAGGCCGCTCCCGTGGGGTTAGTAAGAAGACAGTGATGTCCTGGTGCTGGGATGAAGTGATAAGGAGCTGAGGGAGCTCTGCTTCCCCATTTACTGTGTAACCTCCCAGGCACGTGTTGCTTCATTTGTAGGGTGGGAACTCTTGTATTGGAGCTGCTTGAGGCTTAAGAAAACGTACGAGGGATTTTTATTATCTAAGCGCGAAAACAACAACCAAAAAACCAAACGTCTCACCTTCCCAAGTAAGTCTTCAAAACGTTATCAAAAATATGTTCAGGCTGTTTCCAAGTGTGGTGGCTTTTGTTTGTAACCCTAGCATGTGAGTGTGGGGGAGGTCTGAGGCAGGAGGATTGCTCTGAATTTGAGGCCCCTCTGGGTTATACAGTGAGTTCTGGATTAGCCTGGTCTACAGAATGGGACCCTGTCTAAGAAGCCACGGTGACAATATGTGCATGCTTTTACACACACGCAGTTTTGAGGAGACCGAGGCCTCTGGAATTCTGGGGCCAGGAACCCACCTTCTCATTTAAAAACCTTTTCTGTTCTTCATGTATGTTTTCTTCCTTCGCTCTTTTCCTTTCTTTCTCCACAATTACCAAATTCTCTTTCCACAATTCCTGCTCCACAGTAATTTAAGAAGCCTGAATTTCCAGTATGGAGTGAGATGTAGGTTGGTAATTCCCAGTCTTAGTTAAATTATGAGTTGTTTTCAGCCACGGAGGCTCTTGTCAGTTGTCTTTAACTTATTAATTGGTGGTTGATAGAGCATACAGCATACCAGCTGCTGAGTCATCAGAACTCGATTAAATGGTTTACCTTTCTAGTTACTTATTTGGCAAGGCAATGTGGAGAACACACACAAACACCATTTTCATTCATTCATTCATTCATTATTTCCATTTTATGTTATTGTGAGTGTGGTGTGTTTTTATGTGATGTGTGTGTGTTGAATATGTTTGTGTGTGCGTGTATGTATTGTGCCTCACCCTCTGTATGTGTGTGAATAACATTTATGTGCGTGCACAGTGCTCAGGTGTGGGAAGAAGCCAGAGATCACCATTGGGAATCCTCTCCAATCACTTTCCACTATATCCTTTGAGACAGAGTCTCTGTCTGAGCTTGTAGCTCACCTCTTTCTTTGGCTGGCCTAGGTGGCCACGGAGCCCCAGCGATCCTCTGGGCTTGACCCTCTAGTGCTGGGATGGCTGGTAGGTGCCGTGAGCCTTGCTCTACACGTGAGTGCTGGACATCTAGGCACAGGTCTCCGCGCTGGCATGGAGATCACCTTATTTGACCGAGCTGTCTCCTTGGCCTCTCACACATGGTTAGATCTTGTGGACTAAGAACCGTTGGTGTGGGGAACCAGACAGCGCCGAGGCAGGGCATGTGCAGAGACTGCACGGGCTAGAGTAAGAGAGAGAACAAGGGAGAACCCAAGTGCATTGACCAAGCAAAGAACTGACCCTCAAAGCCCAGTACTCACAACCATGGGCGGCAGAAAACCATACCGCCCCCTGCTGGGAGTAGACAGCTATGCAGGCCTGGCCAACCTGATCTGAGCAGCTGAAGGAATTTCCTCTAGGACCATGGTTCCTGATCGACGGTCGATTGGATCTGTCTAAGTGGATTGGGGTCAGACCAGAATTATTTTTTAAGCAGATTCTTCTCTCAGAGCACGAACTCAATTATGGAAGGAAGGCATGGTCCGCGAGACCTCTGTTCAACCCTGGGACTATTTATGATTTTAAAGATTTTCATTGCCTAGGTGAGCAGGGAAAACGTCTTCTCTTCCCACACTTATATCCTCCATTGTACTAATTGCAGGAAGAAGGCTTTGAAAATCCACCATTAAAGCAATAAAGGAATGCTCTCCATGGCGTACGTGCAGTCCTACACCGAGCCCGAGTAAAATTGAGTTCCGGGCTCCGTGGACTGTGGTCTGCATTTGAAGTTTTCAGCTGTGTGATTGTGGAGGTGGAGTGGGGTGGGGGGTTCTCTCTGAAAGCATAGATCTTGTTTTCCTCCTAGGCGCTAAAGCT
>NW_022196891.1:82693488-82755751 GCF_008632895.1 Mastomys coucha
AACTACGCTGCGATTAAATATAGTTTGTGGGTAGAATTATTATAAGTTGGCACTTGTACTTTTTATGGTTTGGTATTAAGAATCCTTAGCTAAAGAAAAACACGCAGAGGGATTCCAGCAAGGGTCCTTCCTTCAGAGCCCCTCTCGGCAGGATTCCCCCAAGCCCCATTGAGAGCAGGAAGGATGTGATGGGAATGGGGGGACACAGGGACGCAGGGACGCAGAGGCACAGGGGACTCAGCCCCAGCAATTTGATAAAACAACCCTGGAAGGCTGGTGCTCCCGTCTCAGGTATTGTGAAGAGAGCTCAGTCGTTTCAACTAGGCAGACACGGGGTAGAATGAATGAGAATGCAAGGGAACTCACCTCTCCAGTAGAACACATACACAAAGACATCTCAGAATTTAAGTTGTGACCCATAGCCTTCCTCCCCTACCTTTCTCCCTCCCCTGCCCTGTTTTCCCATTCCTTTGTTGTAGTTTTTCCTTTTTCCTCTTCTTTCTCCCTTTCCCACACCCCTCCCCTCCCCTTCTCCTTTCCTCTCCCCTCCCCAACCCTTCCCCGTCCCTTTTTCCCTCCCCCTTACACCCCTCTCCTCCCTCTCTTCCCCTTCCTTTCTCCCTCCCCTTCCTTTCTTCCCTTCCCATCTCTCCCCACCCACTTATGTGTATTTTAGTTAATAAAACATCACCCTCTGTAGTTACATGCATGGCTAAGAGAGATACAAGAGGCTCTAATTGCCCAAGCCCACCAAGAGAATGACAATGGCATCTCAAGGGGGGTGGGCACACTACACCCCATTGCTGTGTTTCAGCCACTTTGTGACCCACAGGCCTTCTGCTCAGATCACCAAAGGAGGAGACCAAAGCAACCACACTAGGGGTACATGATGTCCTGTTACCCTCTCTGAGGGCAAAGGGGAAGAGCAAAGAGACGTCAAGAGTATTTCAGATTGGGAAGAAAAATCCAATGATTTGGAGCAGAGATTTCTTTCTGGGCTTCTAGATCTAGCTCTTCCCCGTGTGAGGCTCTGCAACCCTGTGCTTATCAACACCACCCCTCTACCCACCGGCAGCCCCAGTCAGCCAATTGTAGACCTAACTTCTCGGAGGCTGAGTAATGTGAAGGCACGGATGGAGATTGCGAGCCTCGGCTCTCAGTCACTGACATAGTTATATAGACATGATTACCCGGCATAATATTACATCATCATCACTCTTTCATATTCTAACATACTGCTTGACATGTGGCAGACCCTGTGGCGGATGAAAGGGGAAATGATGTGATATTCTCCAGATCTTATTTTTAAAAATGATTTGACTTATGTGTCTATGCACATGCGTTTTAGAGGTGCGTGCACAGCCAGGCTTCACCCGTGGAAGCCTCCGGTAGCCACGGAGCAGCCCTTCCCACTCTTCATACCATTTGTAAAGATAGGGTCTCTCACTAAACCTGGAGGCCAGCAGTTGGGTATAATGGCTGACCTGTGAGATCCTGGGATTGTCTTGTCTGCTCCCAGGGCTAGGATCAGGCACATGCTGTCACACCTGGGTTTTTTCACACCGGGTTAGGGATCTGAATTTAGAACCTCAGGCTAACTTGGAAAGCAATTTCCCTTCGGACCGATCCACCCAGGTCCTAGATCTTTCTGCTTTCTAGTAGGAAGGCTAGGACTCAGGGCTTGGAGGTACTTAAGGCCTTGTGAGCAACCTGATATTTACAGAGAACTTTAGAGATCTTTCTGGCTCTCCATGCTTCAGGAAATAACACCACCTAAGTTGTGACATCACCGTCACTAGGTCCTGGTCACAATTCTCTCAGTGTCTCCATGGACTCAAGCCGCTGCAATAGGAATGGGTGGCAGTTTTCATTCATCACTTACATTTATTTTTTAAGCTTCTTCTCATTTCACCTCTTTATCTATTTTTGAGTCTGGGGGCTTCACCTCGAAGTGTACAACTTGTCTCTGGGAGTCACGCAGAGTAAGGATCCATTTTGGTGTGGCTGGCATCTATGCCAATGTGAGAATGGGAAGGGTTAACGAATCCCCCTGTCCCCTATTTTCCCCTTAGTTTCTGGTGGTGACCTAAGCCCAAGGGAACCACACAGGACGGTGCCCAGCTTCCCTGCCGATTACATTCCTGGTGGCTGAAGCAATATTCTTTAAATGAGGGAAGCAAAAAAGCCAAATATTGTTTGTGTGGACCTGAGAGTCCTTCAGTTGCTTTAGTAAAATAAATGTTTCAGGGAAGGCAAGCCCCAGGTCTGAGGATGACTGAGGTTGTGTGACTCTACAGAGAACTAACTGACCAAGGCATTCAGGATCAGGGATACAGATGGGCTCTGCATCCCTGGATAACTGACAGGCCATGGCTTGGAGGTGATGTGGTCTGGCCCCAGGGAAATTGCTGATACCTCCTTCCTCCCCTCCCTCCCCTCGCAGCTCACTTCTTAAAGTGCTGGCTGGAGCCACATTCAAGTTTTACTTCCTGCAAATCAATTATGCATTTCAGAAAATTAAGAAGCCTTCTGTACAGGGAACGTATAGGTGGGAAATACTGTAATAAAGATTATTGTCAAAGGTGGACAGAGGAAGGAGAGATCCATGTCTGTCACACACCAGGCAAACATTGTCATATTTACTCCCGGTGAACAGGCTGGGCATATCATCACCAGCTTACAGAGGAAGGGGCAGGATTTCGGAGGCTTTGAAAATTACTGAATAGTGCAGAATAAAGAAATTGTAAAAATCAAATAAGACCAAACTTTGGGTTCCCATTCTCCTCATGGTCAAGTTCTTAACCCTTTCTAGGCTTTAACCTTTCTGCTTTGTCCTCTGCAGGACCCTGTACATGGGCTTTGTCCTCTGCAGGACCCTGTACACAGGCTCTGTCCTCTGCAGGACCCTGTACACGGGCTCTGTCCGGATTGCTGTCTGAGTTACTAAATGCCATTATCAAACATTTTGTGCATATTACTTACCATCATGGCAAAAAACCTCAAGCATAAATGTTATTCTTATTTTACAGGTTGGAGAAGCTGAGAGCTCAAATTGTATTAAAAGGGGTAATGCCAAGATTCATATCCGAGGTTATCCCTCTTGAAAGAGGGTTGGTTTTTAGGTTTTAAATAATTATTCTAAGTTCAACAAAATTAAGAATTATTTCATGTGCGGTGGACTTCCTATATTGTTTGCATTGCAGTGTGTTTGTATGTGTGTGTATGCATGTGTGGTGTGTGTGTGTGTATGCGTGTTGAAGTGCATGTATGTCCAGGTGTATATGTAGAAGCCAGATAATGATACAGGTTATCTTTTTCAGTTGATCTCCACTTTATTTACTGAGGCAAGATATCCAGCTGAACCCTAAGCTCTCTGATTTGGCTAGTCTAGCTTGCCAGCTTGCCCCAGGCATCCCTTGTTTTAGCCTTCCATGTGCATCCACACCTACCTGGCTTTTTTACAGAAGTGTTGTAGATCTAAACTCCAGTTCTTCTGCCTGCATGGCAAGATCTTTACAAGTTGAGAGATATCCCCAGACCTCCTGCAATATTTCTTGAAGGCTCAAAGCATTATCATCCTATGATTGTCAGGAAGACAAAAAAGGGAAAAGGGTGGGTACAAGCTGCCATCCTGTCTCTGGTTTATCTATTTGACCTTATCTATTCTACCATCCAATAGCAGCAAATGATTGATTTCTAACTGTTCACATCTAGAACAGAGGCAGAACTAACAAATTCATTCCTCAGAAATGCAAAGATGGACGAGTCAGCACTTAAGCATGCCGGCTGCTTTTACAGAGGATCCGGGTTCAGTTTTCAGCACCTCCATGGCAGCTCACATCCATCTGTAACTCCAGGTCCAGGGGATTCCTTCTTGTGGCCTCCTCCCGCATTGAACGCAGGTGGTGCACAGAACTGCGTGCATGCAAAACACCCATACGTATTAAAAATGAATACTAAATGATTAAAATAATAAACTAAAATAAAGAAACAGCCATCTACCAATGGATGGATTCAAGAAAAACATGCCGAGTGAGGCCACAGACAGAAGGGGTACAAAGGTTTTCATGTTTTTGAAGTGAATTCCTTCCCTCCCTCCTCCTTACTGGCCTGGGTAACATGGCTTCAGCTGTTACAATCCCAGGCTTTGTCATTCTGCAGTGGAATTATTCAGTTTCCCTTTAGTCAAGATCCACTTCCTCGGAGTTCACGATGCCCCTGGCACAGGGCTAAGATGCTAAAGAGACATAAGTTTGCAAAGGCTCTGCGTGATCCTCAAGGACCTCTTAGGTTGACGGGGAAATAGGTATCTGTCTTAAAGATTTTGAAGCAAGTATTTCTGGTATGCTCTCTTAACTCGCAGAACCAAATCCAAGGCGCTGGTGTACACAGCCAATCAGATATGGTGCTGGAATTCTCTCTTCACTCTGGTGCCCAGACCTTCAGTCAACATCTCTGGAAGGCAGCATGCTTCCTATGTTGCTAGGCAACATTACTAGGCCAAAATTACCCCTTAAAAAGTATTTGGACTGTGAGGAACTAAAGTATATGTTTTAAATGCCTGCCGGGGTCACTGAAACAAAAAGAAAAAACAAAAACACACAAACAAACAAACAAACAAAAACAACCCAAAATGCAAAATCAATGCTTGAAACAATCTTTCCCATAAAACTGGCCAAAGATGGCAGCCACATGTTAGTGCTAGAAACAGATAGTTGACTTCGAAAGGAAACTCTTGGTGATTTTTAAGAAGCTGAAGGGTGCACACAATTTCAGACTGAGAACATGACGTATAAACGTTATTAAAATGTTGAATAAGTCCCACAAAGCAAATCGCTCATGTTTTCTCTCATACGCGGAAGCTGGGAGGGGGAGGAAGATATGAAAGTATAGGAGGATTTCTATGGATCTGGGAAGGGGACACAGGAAGGTTAAGACAGAATAATAGAGGGAGTTAATGATCTAAGTATGTCATGTGCCTCTATGGACTCACTATTACTTTGTATATTTGCCTATGTTAACACAATATTTTAAACGATAACATTTTAAACTTAAAAAAGTGTATGTGTGTCTATGAATGGTCATGCCTGTGAAGGTCAGAAGGACAATGAGGCTCTAACGAGGGGGTGGGTTGGACTTTTAGATGGGAGCTGAAGAGGGACACAAATACAACGAGGGGGTAAGGAGAAGGCAGGAAGACCACAGCCTTGTGACCCAGACACCCTGCTGTGGGAGAGGGGAGGTGGTCAGGGAGGTAGGCGCAGCCCTCTTGGTATAGACACACAGCGCTTTACTGCGACGACAATCTCAGGCTCCAGCATACTGTTATTTCCGGGATTGTGTCATGGGATAATTCTTGGTCAAGTGACTCCTGTTCAGAAGTGCCAGGAAGATGTTCCCAGTCTTATTCCAGGGCTTCCATCAGTTCTCATTTAATGGAATTATGGAAAACAACCAAATGTGAACCCAACTCCCTGTGACCCACCTACTGGAGCCCCACCCCACTGCGCACCCTCAGCTCTCATAGCTCTTCCAGAAAGGACAACAAACAGGTCAGCCAACATGTGGGCTCTATAATCTCTGCTATTTTAACTTTTTAAAGACTCCTCGTAACATTGGCAAGCAAGCCAGAGCTCTGTAAGTATTCTGTTGGTTGCAAAACACACAGGCGCTTTTCTCCTGACTAGAATATTGTTTTTCCATACACAAATGACTTTTCTTTGCAAAATGTGCTTAGGGCAAATGTCCAATAGCAAACAAATTCCCATGCTTTTGTACCCAACTAATTTTCCCCATGAAGGTAAATCATTTAATACAAAAGCCAACGAAGCTTGGGGGATTTCTCAAACTCTCCTTGCCAGCCTGGTTCCAACATATTTATTAACAGAATGACATTTATTTAAGGTTAAGTTGGTCCCATTAAATGATGACAGAAACACGGCATTTCCTACACTAAAAATACATTATATATTTTGTTTTTACTCAAGGTCAATTTCTTCATCCTATTAGACTAAACTGTGATCTTTTACATGAGCCAACAATGACTTTTTTTTTTCCAACTCAACAAAACTGGATCAGTTCTTTATTTTAGGCTTGGAACCAGCCGTTGTAATTTCTACCCTGTACAACCAGAGAAAAGTCTTGAATTATCATTGGTCATGTGTCATTCCAGAGCTTAATGCAAGCCCAGAGTGAGTCGTGGCAGGAGAATGATATGCTTGATAAAGTCACTGGCCCCTTTCCTAGTTAAACTGTGGTCACAGCTCTGGTCCCTTCTTGTCTAGTTGACCGATTTCTTGCTGGTGGTCACCAAGGATCATAGCTGCTGGAAGATGATCCCTTCAAGTACGGTCTTGTAACAACATTTGTCATTTCTTTTTTTTCTAGAAAGGAGATGGGTTTATACTGAGCAATCTCTCAGAGACAGATTTGCATTTCAAAATACTGTATGACCCAAGACAGCCTAGAGTGTGCTCCTCCAGAAAGCATTATTCTACCCAGATTTTTAATCCAAGAACAATTTTCTCTTTGGGATGAGTATTCCAGGAAGGAGTCCAATTTCTGAATGAGTGATTCAACCTAATAGTAAGATATTGTGGTTTCTAGTTAACTCTTAAAGCATCTCTTTTTTTGCATATGTACCACTATCATTCAATCATACTGCTTCCTGAAACAATGAGGGACTGGAGAGATGGCTCCATGGGTAAAGGCGCTTGCTATTCGTGCCATGGCATGAATCCGATCCCAGAAATCCTCTTAAAGACAAAAGGAAAGAATCAATTCCATTCAGTTGTTCTCTGACCTCTACATGAATGATATACACTGATCCCCATAGTACATACACACTCACATACACATGTAATAAAAAATAAACTACAAAAATGAATGAAACAATAATTTCTCCTACCATGCCGTGTGGTGACAGTATCCCAAGAAGTGTTTAGCTTAAGAGTGGCATTTCTGACATGTTTTGAAGTCTGTAAAAAGAATGCCAGGCACCACATTAGCTTCATTTGGCATCGTATCATCCATCGTGTAAGGATGGACAAGTGATGGACCAGTGGTACTTCCATTGTGTTGATCTTCAATAGATATCCTTGGCCCTATTTTTCACTGACTATAAAGCTCACCCTTAGAGTATTCAGAGTGGTTAACTATATGTTCTCTAAAAGTTGGGAATTAAGAAGAGTGTGTGTACATTCCTAAATTGGCCTTTGCGTTTGTTTTTGGTTCTAGGGAGCAGCTACCCTGTGCTCTCTTTCTAGGATAATCCAACTTAACCTACCTTGCAGCTCTACAAACTGAGAGGTCTCCAGAACTTAGCAGTCCTTTCATAAACTGGAAGGCCACATGTCACCTGCGTGAACTGGGTTGTGGCAGGGTGGCTACATGTTGAGGATGTCCTTGCCCTGTGGTAGTGGTTAATGGCTGATTATAGGGTGATGTGTATTTTCATATCTCCTAACCGACAGACAGCTGATCTGGTGTTCATTGCTATTGGACTTCAAGTTACACTAACACCTGTATGGGTGTGAAGGAATCCCCTTCATTGCTTATTGGCTGGAAATGATGGAATTTTAGTATAATTAGAGGTTTTTAAATTTATGGTAGGGATTTCTAATAATAGTGTGAATCACTCTTTTCGAGTGTGGTTCTTAATAGGCTTATTTACTTCCTGAATAATTTAAGAGTTAATGTTGCTTTTATGTTTTTCTGGTATAGTGAGTCTTAACTGGGACTCATACCACAACAAAACAAACAACAACAACAACAACAACATCCCAAACAAACAATCTACTCTTTCCTTGAATGGAGGGAAAGCTTTAGGAAACCTTGTAGACTTGTGAGACAGACGCTAGCCTGGACATCTGGATTTCTAGGCTGGGGTGGTCATTGATAGATGTAGAGAAATGTCCATGGACAGCTTACCCTACTAGGCTTGCTTGTTTATAAAAGTGATAACTTATCTGCTACCTTTGTTTTACAGTTGTGAGATCATGATGTATAAATAAAATAGAGTGAAACTGGAGTGAGCTTACTGTTGATTGTGAGTCTCTCTTGTGGGCAGTATGGGATCAGAGAGAAACCATGGTTCCTTTTAGCACATGAAGATGACATCACCTGAACTTTCTTTATGGATGCCCAGAGTCAGCAACTGGCAGTCATCCCAGCATTTTGTCATTCTCTGGGGCTGTGACCATTAGGGATTTCATTCCATCCCCCTTTGGGGGTGGGGTGGGGGGACCTGGGGAAGGAAAGAGTTCCCCGTGTGTTCGCTCATTGGCAGGTCCTACTGATTAAGTAAGACCACAACCCTATTGTTTTGATACTTGTGGGATAATGTAAGTGTCTTGCTGTGGTATTCTGCTGGGAGCTGCCAAACAGCGCAGAGCTGAGATCTGGTGCTTAGTGCATGGGACAGACACGTTCAAAATTGGCTTTCTTTTATGGTGGCTGTTAAGGTTTAAAATAGTCCATCTCCGCCTTTCCTTAGATGTGCTTGCTTACTGAAGATTCGGTGTTTGAATGTCTCTCTTTCTCACATCTGCTTCCCTTCCACATGGTCAGATTCTAGAATAAAGCACAACTCCTTGAGCAGTCGAGGGCTGTAGGAGGCTGTGCTCCGTGTTCTCGGCTCCATCCAACTGTCGTTTCTGAATTATGGGTGGGATAGGATATCTGTTCAGGGGCAAATTCATCACTATGCTTAGAAGAGAAGGAACAACGCGCCCTAATCCTCATTGCTTCCACACAACCTCTACAAACTCAAACTGGAGACCTCAAGACCTATTTTACAAGGAGTTGGCTTCTGGCTTCTTTGCAGGTCTTGCTTTGTGTTTCCAAACATTCCTCACTTGCAAATAGCTTGAGTGACTATTTGCTTCAAGTAATGCCATTTTGGTAATAAATGGTTAAAATAATTCAGATTTATCATGCATCAGACATAACTTTTTGCCAAGCAAAGCAGACTTTTTTTTTCCCCATCCTTTTTGTGGTTTCCATCTCTCGGTCTGCTGAATTGCTTGATTTACCCTTCATGCTTTGGTTGATTAATTTGTGTGATTCTTTTTGTCTTAAGACACAACAGAACACAAAGATCTGCTGTGCCATTCAGTGTAGACGCTGACTGGACCATCATTTCTTATTGTTTCTGTGTCTGGACTTTTTTTTTTTCTTGATCTTGTTTTTCCTTTATCTTTCCCCAGACTTTTCCTACTGAATCCTGTGATGTGAGTGTAGAAGACTGAGAGAGACTTTTACTTGATATCTTATGGACCTGGCTGTAAAGAAAATAACACCTCTGCTCCCGTCTCTTTGGCAAGAATTCCAAGTACACTTTTTGAAAATGGATCTTTCAGATTCTGGGGTGGCCCTCCTCTGATGCCAATAACCTGTGTCGTACTTGGCCCACAGCCCCCTTTAGCGTGACAGTACGTTCAAAGAAGGGCCTCCCCTGAAGTTAAAATAGTTGAAAGACAACTTTGGTCCAGAGGCACTCTGTGAGATCAACTTATTCCAACGCAGAACCATGTGAGATGCCTTTCTGCATTCACCTCATTCCTAACCAGCGTTTTCCTTAGGTGCCCCTCAGTATCTTCCTACAACCACACCTGGCTTTCCTAAACTGTCAGAGCCCAGGTACTGTTCCTGCTCTCCTCTGCTTTGTGCTTCAGTTAGTGGTCAGCGCAGCCAGTTTGTTCTTCTAGTTCATCTATGAGCGAGTGCTCTGCCCTATTTTCTCAGAAAAAAAAAAAAGCCTCTAAATCCCTAGCCATAGAACAGGAACTTTTCTTAGGAAGAAGAATGGGAAGATAGGGAAAATGACAAGTGTGCTTGTGTGTGTGTGTGTGTGTGCATGTGTGTGTGTGTGTGTGTCCACGTGTGTGTGCATGTTTGTGTGTGTGTGTGTGTGTGTGTGTGCGCATGTGCATGTGGGTGTGTAATATATGCACACACTTTTAGTTGTCAAATGCAGTAGTTATAGATTGGGTTACTATGGTTCTTGGATCACTGAACATAACTAACTGAAATTCGGGATGAACAGCAAGGCTTCTTCTAGAGCGTGTGATGAGCGCTTTGTCCTTCCCCGTTGTCAATTTCCCTTTGGCTCCTTGGGCCTTCTTTCTAGGTTTCTGAACCTGCCTGTGTTGCCCTGTGTGGAATAATGGGAAAGAAGCCACAATGATTTCTCTGCTAGAGAAGGACACCCTGCCTTAGCAGGGTCGTTTATCAGTCTGATTCAAAGGCCATCACTTTGTCTTCCTGTGCTCAAAATCCTTTAATCACTTTTGCCTCCAGGGTGGAACCTACATCAATCAGCGCACAGGATCCACACGGGATCCGCACAGGGTCTACACAGGGTCTGCACTGGGTCTGCACTGGGTCTGCACGGGGACTGCATGGGGTCTGCACAGGGTCTGCACTGGGTCAGCACGGGGACTGCACAGGGTCCACACAGGGTCTACAAAGGGTCTGCACGGGGACTACACAGGGTCCGCACGGGGTCAGCATGGGGACTGCATAGGGTCTGCACAGGGTCTGCGTGGGGTCCGGGCGCTAGAGAGGTCATTCATTCCGTGTTTTCCAATTTGTACCTTATTTTGATGGTAATACTCTAGAAGGTTACGAGTGAATAGTAAATTTTTTTAGAAACACAAAGAGTGCAAATAGCCCAGTTCTTTGGGGCATAATTGAAACATCCTAAGTTCTCAGACATATTAATAGACAACATCTGCTAAAATCAGGAGAATGAGTGAAAAACAGGATATGAGCTCTGGGGATGCGAGTGAAGAGGATCCAGCTTGGACTAAGCTCCCATGACTTGGGGAACTGAAGCCAAGTGACTTGGTTAAGAAAAGCGAAAACAACTACAACCCAGCTATTGAACCTGACCAGGATTAATTTTGATCCCTTTTTTCCGTCGGTTTCTTCTAGCCGAGCAGATAATAGAGAGAGAGGTGTAAAGTGCTATTGGATCAAATATGAGCGTCAGCTAGGAAGTTTAGACGCTAGAGAAACAGGCTGGTAGAACTAGCCTGTAGTTCTCTTTTATTTTCCTTTGTTGTTATTATTCTTGAAATTTTAAAATTCAACCCTTAGAAATCATGATGCCCTTTCCACAATCTTTAGCTGTCTTTTAAATGGACAGACAGACAGACGTGATGATTTTGATGGCAGCAATTTGCCAGATATTTCCGTTTTCCTTTGTAACCCTGGCGGATGTGAACACAGGTCCTTTATTCCAAACTTAATTACTCTCACATCACACACACTACACCATACAGTAGATCTCTCTCTGCATGTTTATATGTGGGTTACAGAGTGCCTCTCAAGGGCTAAGAGGCTACAGTGTAGTTCACGAGAAGCTGAGAGGTGGATGCAAATGCAAGTAGGACCTTTAATGATGATAATGAGCCCAGCCAAGTTGAGCCAGAAAGGTAAAAGGGCAGTATTGGATGCAGAGGAAGGAGCTGAAGGAAAGATGGGCTAACAGGGAAGTGGGGTAGCCTATGCCAGTAGTGGGGGTTGAGCTGAGCTGAAGAAGCCCTGGGAGATTGGGAGTTCTCTGCATCAGGCTCTGACACAGAGACCATGAAATCAGATGACAAGCCAGGGGGGTTGTCTCTGTGACAATGTTGGGCACCCGCCACTCTGTAGGGTCCAGATGAGGGGTTATACCCATTCCTTGGTCTGGTATGTCTGTTAAGCTCTTGGGCCTGGTTTCCCTGCTCAGATTTTAATCCCTCCATCTGCCTCCATAGTTTCAGTTCACCCCTCAAAAGGAGTAGGATGAGATGCCTTCTGGTACCAGAAAGTGAGTTATCAGTCTATGCCGTGTGTGTGGTAGAGACAGTTAAAGGTTCCACTCAGGTACACGGTCACCCCCTCATCCTCAAAGCAGAATAAAAAAACAACCTCTAAACCGGAGTCTCTTGAGACAGAAGACACTATTGAGAAACTAGTCTTACAGGACGAGGAGACACTTAGGGAGGATCACAGCTCGGGCTCAACAGTCTTTGCACGTTCTTCAGAGCAAAGCCACTGGAAAGGCAAATGAATGCCCAGCGTGCAGACCCTGCTTGCCTTCATGATTGTGTCGCTGTGCTAAGATAGCAGAATGGTAAGTACCCGCCAAAGGGTATTCATGGAGAATGACTCCCAAGCCATGATCGGCTTTGGGGCCACATTCTGTGTCCCTGGTAATGGATTAAATTTTGTAAGTGAAAAAATGGGATTGCATAAAGGAAGATGGGAGCATAGCAACTGTCCTCCTTAGGATTCGAAACACCTTGTGAGAGGAGAGGGTGCACTGCAATTGTGCCTGCCTTAAGTTTTAAAATAGTTTATGAACAGGAGGGATGGAGGAAGGTGGAGGGCGTGGGGCTTTGCTGAAACCCACTTTCCTCCTCTCAGAAAAGCATAGACTTTCTCTTTCTTCTTCCTCTTCCTCTTCCTCTTCCTCTTCTCCTTCTCCTTCTCCTTCTTCTCCTTCTCCTTCTCCTCCTCCTCCTCCTCTTCCTCCTCTTCCTCCTTCTCCTTCTTCTCCTTCTCCTCCTCCTCCTCCTTCTCTTCCTCCTTCTTCTCCTTCTCCGCCTCCTCCTCCTTCTCTTCCTCCTTCTCCTTCTTCTCCTTCTTCTCCTCCTCCTCCTTCTCTTCCTCCTTCTCCTTCTCTTTCTTCTCCTCCTCCTCTTCCTCCTCTTCCTTCTTCTTTGTCAAAAGAATGGGATCTGAGTTATATCTCTGGCCCTGGGTGGGAGACATGATTTTCTGGGTAGCCAGGAAATTTATAAGATTACTATGTAGCAAGATGCCTTCTGGACATAACAGGTCAGTCCATTGCCCTCTCTCTTAAGGGTTAATCCAAATGGGCCTGTCAGTCATCTGATTAGGAAACTGCCACTCTGGAAAGAAACGTTAAGGGATATCGTGAAGGCTGCAGAAACATGCGGGGTGGCACGAAGGTCCCTTCACTATTGTCTCCTCCCACCCTGTAAGTGTACACCCTGTACAGGCATCTTCCTAGCCACTGTCCACCATTACACTCTGAACAGCTCTTCTCAATCTTGGCACCTGGGGAATCCTTGAGAGTGACTCAGTATTCTATATAAACAGTGCTGGACCTCTGTTCTACGCTCTCGTTCAGCAGGAATCGCGAAGACCCCGGGAGCCATTGGGAGGCCAGAGTGAGATCCGAGGACCAAGGAGAAGTAAAGACTATTTTGTCAAAGAACAGAGCCTGGAGCTTAGCAGTTGCACCTAACATCAGGCCAGAGGGTTTGAGGGACATTGTCTCAGCTGCAGGATCAAAATGATGTTGCTTCAAAGAACAAGTTGCAGCTTATCCAGGTTGGGGCAGAGGGGAGGGGAGCGTGTGGTCCTAAAGTTTTTGAAAGCTAGCACGTGCACAAGACAAATTGGCAAAGAGCAAAATTGGAGAAATTCCTACCAAAAACAAAAAGCCCTAAGTGGCTGGAGTCACGGGCTCAGGCCAGCCGTGCCCCAGGGTGCCCCATTAGAGTGCTCCATCACACCTTGGCTCATTATGCTACTAAATCACACGCCCCTGCATGAAGATTTAAGATGCTAATGAGACATGTAATACAGGACAAGGTCACATGACAGAGCACGTGCTATACGGCCTGTGGTAGGGAGATGATTGAAAAAGCCCTCTCCTTGTTACCGATGTAACATCCAGGCCATCGGACACGGGAACCTGATGAGCTGAGACCTTTCCCTTTGCTCCTGCCCTTTTTCCCATGGAAGTGTATTCTTTCCTAATAAATTCTCTCACCTTTATCGCCACTCCCTGCCTCACTCTTTCCAATTCTTTTTCCAAGACACAAGAACCCGGAACTCCTCTAAGCGTGTCCACCAAACCCTCATGTCAACTGGTAGCAAAGGAGAAGCCATTTTGTTTTTTTTTATCTTTTCCTATTTAGTTTCGTGGGCTGTGCGGTGACTGTGACTGCTTCTTACAAGCCATTGTGTTGTGAATAACACTTTAGATCAGGGTTCTCAACCTGTGGGTTGTGACTCCTTGTGGGTGGAGCGACTCTTTCACAGGAGTTGCCTAAGACCATCAGAAAACACATGCGATATTTGCATTATGACTCGTACCAGTAGCAAAGTTACAGTTAGGAAGCAGCAACAAAAATGTTATGGTTAGGGTTCACCACAGCATGAGGCACTGTATTAGAGGGTCGCAGAATGAGGAAGGTTACATCCACTGCCTTTGATGGTAACTCAATGATCGGCCAGGCTGATTCCCCAGTAGAATGTTTTGTTAACAAAAGTCCGACAGTGGGCTGGAGCTGGGTCAGAGTGTGCTGACCTCTGGCTCACGACACATGTTACAGCAGAGCGACTTCTCTTTCTAGATTCCAAACTTGGGTCAGTGATTACGCTACGTAAGCTTTGGCGTCAGGCATGCCGATATAAAGTTCTATACATCATAACTTGGTAAAACAGTTGCTTTTTCATAATGAATGACTGTTAGGTTAACTGGAGATAGATAGCATAGATGGCCTATGTTGCGTTAGGTTTTTAAACAAACCCTAAAACCCTACAACTACTGTGACTGTGACTTTACGCCCAACCCCAGGGAGAGAAGATAAGGTAAAGACAGATGCTTGTGGCGGACCCTCTGCTCCCAGACTGGCACATTTCTTCTCTTGCAAAGCCAGAGTGTTTAAACAGAGGACACTAAAGTTGCCTTTCAAAGAAAGCACCAGGATCTTTCACTCCATGCTTATTATGAAGATGGCTGGGGAATCTTACATCCCACAAGCTCTGAGACACTTCTATTTTTAAAAATGGGGACACATTAGGATCTCATCTTCTTTGGCCCAGACTTGTGTAAAAATCTGTCTGTGTAATAGAGAACAGACAACAGAAATAATCTCTGGCCCAGGTCTCCCCTCTCCTTTAGAAAAGGACCCTTAAACTTGTCTCAGAGATAAATTTGCATCTCTTCTGGCTTCCTATAAATTATAAGATGGCCATAGGCTTTTTTTTGGGGGGGGGAGAGGGGAGAAAATAGACTCCCTCCCTTAGTTTACCAAATTGTTAATAAATTAATTTTCTTTTACCCATTTGTTTCCAAATTTCTTTTGGACTATAAGATGGGTTTAAGGACTGAAGTGTCCAGTAACATAATGTCTTAATTTTGAATGAAATTTAATGTGAAACAGGCTGCTCTTGGAGACCATTCAGGAACAAACGGGTCCTTAAGTATTATTACTACCTCATTATAGGGTGGTGTTCCTGGGGAGGCGTGGGTCTCAGGGGTGTTTTGTGAAGAACTGTGTCTGATGTAGAGAACTACTTTCTCAGAGAGATACAATGTGATAACATTGTATTTTTCTTCCAAACCTCTTCGAGTAGAAAAACCCGAATAGATTGTTTCGTACTTGAGGCTCTACTTCCAGTCTTGGTAGCGCTTGGTTTCTACCCCCACAGGTAATTGAGTTGTTTTCTCGGGAGATCAGTAACTAATTAAGGCAACCCAGCTGAGCTTGTGTCCCTGCCTCATTCAAAGTTAGTGGCAACATTCCCTAGGGAGGAATGCACATGTGGAAAATGAGATTTTTTTTTTAAATTGTTCTCGTTCCTTTTTTTCTCCCATGATTCTCTGGGACCTGGAGACATGTGCTCATTTTTTTGCATCATTAATCTTACTATTTATCGCCAAGGAAGAAATGAATACAGAAGAGACCGGTCATTGGATACAGCCACAGATCCTTTATTTGGCAGGTCCCTGACACCCATTGGGTGGTGTAGGTCTTTATGAACATTTCAGGTGGCGATTGGACATCCGTGCTTCCATGCCTTGGAATGAGTGTGCTGAGATTGGAACTTTGCAATCAGCGTTTGAGACTATGACCTGTGTAGCTGGTGGTGGCTCCCTCGGGCTCTCTGAGAGTATGGCATCACGTGCTTTAGCTGCTGGTGGCTGACTGAGCCCAGAGAAGTGTCTCTACGTCCTCTTTACATCCCTCCCCACTCACAGCTTCAGTCTCGCACTTGTGGCAGAATGGCCTCTATGGGAGAAACCTCGCCCCTCACGGGCTCTCATGATATGTATTTGTGATACACACTCTACTTTTCATGGCTATGTTTCTAAATAGCCAAAAGGCCCTGAGCCCAGGAAGACAGTGCCCATGAGCTCACCATTGGGCACATTTCAAGACAGGTGTCTTTTACTGAAGAGCAGCAATGTTCGGACCAGTGGATTTTCTTTAGATAATTTGCAGATGTGGCATCATGAACATGCATGGTCTTTTTTTTTTTTTTTATACCTGTCTTTCCCTTATATTCAAGTCTTTCTGGTGGGCAGCTTAGCAGGCTTGAAGACCATTGAGGACGGATCACTCTCTTCTAATCAGTATCTTTGATTGGGCTGATAAGCTGGGGCACTGGGCCTCAGTTTTCACCTGATTCTAGTTCAATCATGACATCAATAGTCTAGAACATACAGTATGGCTAGGCATATGATCCCAAGACGTGCAGTTGAAAAATGGTTCTGGAAATAGATGTATTTCTATTAGGGATTCAAGATTGTGCTCTTTTAAAAGACCTTCTACTCTTTTTACCATTCCTGTTACTGATTGCTGACTCTTAGAGGAAGCAAATCCTAGTGGGTTTTTAATCTGGCCTCTTCTCAGCTCCCTGCTTTGTGTGAGGCACATCAAGACAGAGAGAAAGTCTTAAAGAGTAATGGTGGGCACCCTCAAGGGATGAGAGTGGGCATGACCAAAGGTGCTACCATGGAGAACATCCTCATATCTCACAGCATAAGTGTGCATGCTGGTAGAGAGACCACTGCCAATGTCTGTGTCTGGGTAGACTCTATACTATTTCTTAAAGTTTCAAGGGTAGATAACTTTGCTGAAGAGAATTTTCTGGCTCGTGTGATTGACAGACCTGTTTATATTAACATTTAAGGGGTGAATCAATAGAGACAAAAAAACTCGGGTTCTATTCTCTTGGCCAGTAATCAAGGACCTATATATTTTAGTTCTTGGTTTTACTAAGTTTCTGATTGTGCAGGAATAATCCATCCTCATTGGCCTTCACACTTGCTAATATATGCCTGGCTCCTGAATAGAAGAGCTCAGAGAAAAGTCAGCTAGCTAAAAAGACCATGGATGTTCATGGCACTATGTCTGCAAAAGACCTAAAGAAAATCTGTCTATCCATATCTCAGTACTCTTCAGTGAGAGATGCATATTCTACAATTCACTCATTGGTGACCTCCCGGGCATCGTCCTTCTGGGATGAGGGCCTTGCCACTGTACACACTTTGGCAAATATGTTGTACTCTAATTTGGCTCTACTACTTTATAGGAAAATCCTATGAGTTTAGAGGTAATCTGGATTTCCTGGAAGGGCGTCCTCCCAAATGAAAGGCTAGCAAATCTTAGAGCCCTGGGCTTTAGGGTTTAGTCAGCTGGAGAGTGGACTGGAAATTTTCACATCTGAGCTTTAATCTCTAAATACAAGGGTTGAAGCTCATGCAAAAAGACACTCTGCAGAGAGAAATCAGAACTGGGGATAGGGAGTGCTTTGAGATTTCTAGTTTGTAATGAGTGTAGGCAATGGTAACACGGGATATATTTGATTACAAAATATTAGCTTTGTGTAAATAATGTGTAAGTTGAAGAGCTTCTCTCTCTAGTGCTTTTTTTTGTGCAGTAAGTTGGTAAGAAATGGGGTGCTTTTGTTACAGTGCAGTATTCTAAGGAGGGGGTGAGCACACAGTCAGCTTCCTGAGATGACAGTTTTGACTTGCAGTTGTAGAATGTTCATGGAATCTGGTACACTGATTGCCAGGATGATGAGAAAGGCTGGAAAGGCTTGTAGAAACATCTAGTCGACCTCGGCTAATTACGGAAAACAAAGTGGGCCAGGTAAGGAATTGTCTTGACCGGTTTCCAGTGGAGAGGTCTTCACTCCACTAGTGACTTAGGTCTTTAGTTGACAGGTTAATTAAGTGATGTAAAACAGAGAGTTATTAAAAGTGAAACATATATTTTAACTTTTTATTCCTATCATAAAAAACACATAACTGAACACATAATAACTTTCAAGCTGAGTTTATGGCCAAGACTAATTTATGTTTTCTTAGTGTGAGTCCAAGGGCATGCTAGAGCTCACATTGTCTTTTTTTCTCTGAGTCATGGTTTCCAACCAGATTTCTTTTAAAGTGGACCAATAGCAAAAAGACATTCGTGAAACTATCCATGCATAGAAATCTTTAAATTTTAACATGTTCTCTATCTTTATGGGTGTTTTTTTTTTATCAGTACCCCAAAGGAAGGATGACTCATCTGGAGTTGGAAGGTCTAAACCATGTTGTTTATCTCTTTATAACACCATGTGAAGAAGGTTTGGGTCCTCATGGTCCTCAATGTGTGCTACTGGTAGAATTTGGACTTAGTGTGGGGTGTTAGGTTACTGGGGCTGTGGTATGATGGGATGTTCATCTCCTTACTCACTTTTACTTCTGTCAGGAAGTCAACTGTTTTCTCTCCTGTCTTTAGTGGTGTGCCATAGGGCCAAAGCAATAGGGTCAAGATATCATGGTCAGAAATATTCAAAACTGGGAAGTACAATGTCTTTCCTCTTTTTGTGGTTATTACCTTTTTGTGGTCATTATCCCAGGTATTTTGTTCATGCTACTGGAAAGCTCTGGAAATCTGACAAAATCTCACGTGATAAACATCTCTTCAAGAAAGGACTTCTGCCCTTTTCTTTCATGTGTTTCTGAAATGTCTTATGAAAACTATGAACATAGATTCAGCTGGTATGAAAAAAAAATTCAAACTTGGAAATAAAGTTGTCTGCTAACTAAAGTGCCTGGCTGCTTTGGGTCTTGCTTAGTACCTCAGAGGGAAAGGGCAGGTTAACCTGAGAGGTGACCCAAATGAAAATTAGCTGTGAGGTGTATTCAAATCTGCCAATGTCCCACCTTCTGAGTGAAGCTGTTTCCAGCTACTGCGCTAGAAGTGCCTTGTATTTCCTCTCTACTCTGCTTCCCTTCTGCTTACCCATCTGTCAAGCCATCACTCAACAAGGACTGTCTTGTCTCTCTTCTCAATGAGCATTTCCATTTTTATTCAGTGTCTTGTCACCTGAATCCCTTAGCATAGCTTCTGCTTCTATTGTGTCCTCATAGCTTTTACTCTAGAGATGGTCAAAGAAGAGTCAACAAAAATGAGCTGTCGACTTCAGCTGGATTTGATCCTAAGATCTCCTTAGATCAGCCAAGAGCATATACAACTCCTCTACTCACAGCCAGGAGGCAAAGGTGCCGCCCTTTGATGGTCCCTCCTTTCGTGGTTCTGTGATGGGCATGTGGGAGAATAGACTACATGGGCCATCATGACACAAAGCTTAAGGTTGACACCTTCCCTACAGGCAAACCGAGAACATCCCCTGTCATGGAGAAAAATTTGAAATTAGTTTTGAATTATGATGAAGAACTCTTTGATAGAGAAGTTGTAATCGATCACCTAAGCGATTTCAGGCCATCTCTTTGCATAGACGCATGTAACAACAGGTGGGGTTCATTTCTATTTTCGACCACTGGTGATGATTCTGCAGCTAAGACGCAGATCTTCTTAATTTAGATCATCCAAGGCAAAGACACACTTCTTCCTTTACGGAGTCTCTATAGCAAGAGAGGTGCAGCAGCCTACCACAATGGAATACTTTGTTTTCTCGTATCACTCAAGTCTTGAAATAACCTTCATTTGTCTTATTGTGAACTCTCTGGATGTAACTTAAACATCTATATGTTGTTGTTTATCTGTGGATATGGAGCACAAATTATAAATACTTATCTATTTGACTTCTTTCTATTGGGAAAAAGTATCTTGGTGGACTTAAGAATGATGCCCAAGTCATGCATTCTCCTCTGTATGCAAAATTGCTCCAGTTGCTTCCCCATCCCTTGTGCAGGGACTTACCCTCATCCCTGCTATAACATTAACTGTTCTACTCTTGCCCAAAGTGGAGACAATAGAGTGAGCCACCATAGGGAGAGGCACTAGGTGTCTTTGTTAATATCTGGGCTGTGTGTTGGATCCCAGCCACCTAGCTTTGTAACAGTGTACAGTTGGAGCACACGTAGTAAGGCCAGAGGTCATATGAACGATGGAGAGGAATACTATACTTAATAGATGTCTTGCAGAGTATCTATTTAAAGGTTTTATTAAAGGATATATTAAAAGGTTTTCTTTTGTGATTGGGTTACCTCACTCAGGATGATATTCTCCAGATCCATCCATTACCCTAAGAATTTCATAAATTCATTGTTTTTAATAGCTGAGTAGTATTCCATTGTGTAGATGTACCACAAGTTCTGTATCCATTCCTCTGTTGATGGGCATCTGGGTTGTTTCCAGTTTCTGTCTATTATAAATAAGGCCACTATGAACATAGTGGAACATGTGTCCTTTCTACATGTTGGTGCATCTTCTGGGTATATGCCCAGGACTGGTATAGCTGGGTCCTCTGGTAATACTATGTCCAATTTCTGGAGGAACTGCCAAACTGATTTCCAGAGTGGTTGTACCAGCTTGCAATCCCACCATTAATGAAGGAGTGTTCCTCTTTCTCCATAACCTCTCCAGTATCTGCTGTTACCTGAGTTTTTTATCCTAGCCATTCTGACTGGTGTGAGGTGGAATCTCAGGGTCGTTTTGATTTGCATTTCCCTGGTGACTAAGGATGTTGAACATTTTTTTAGGTGCTTCTCAGCCAATCGGTATTTGTCAGTCCCGAGTGAGGTAACCAATCACAAAAGAACACACATGGTATGTACTCTCTGATAAGTGGATATTAGCCCAGAAGAAAGGAATACACAAAGTACAATCCACAAACTACAAGAAACTCAAGAAGAAGGAAGACCAAAGTGTGGATACTTTGTTCCTTCTTAAAAGGGGGAACAAAATACCCATGGAAGGAGTGGCAGAGACAAACTATGGAGCAAAGACTGAAGGAAGGACAATCCAGAGACTGCTCCACCTGGGAATCCTTCCCATATTCAGTCATCAAATCCAGACAGTATTGTGGATGCTGGCAAGTGCTGGCTGACAGGAGCCTGATATAGCTGTCTCCTGAGAGGCTCTGACAGTACCCGACTAATACAGAAGTAGAGGCTCACAGCCATCCATTGGACTGAGCATGGGTCCCCAATGAAGGAGCTAGAGAAAGGACCCAAGGAGCTGAAGGGTTTGCAGCCCCTTAGGACGAACAACAATATGAACTAAGTAGTATCCTCAGAGCTCCCAGGGACTAAACCACAAACCAAAGAGTACACATGGTGGGACTAATGACTCCAGCAGTATATGTAGCAGAGGATGGCCTAGTCAGTCATCAATGGGAGGAGAGGCCCTTGGCCCTGTGAAGGTTCTATGCCCCAGTATAGGGGAATGCCAGGGCCAGGAAGTGGGAGAGGGTGGGTTGGTGAGCAGGGGAAAGGGGGGAGGGAACAGGTTTTGTTTGTTTGTTTGTTTGTTTGTTTGTGTGTTTTTTTCCTTTTTGGAGGGGAAACTGGGAAAGGAGTAAATAAAGAAAATATAAATAAAGAAAATATATAAAAAAAGGTTTTCAAAGATGCTTGTAGGCTTAAATACAGCACTTTCACAAATATAGATCAAATGGCTTAAACACAGTTCTTCCACATTGCAAAAGCTCAGATTTTCCCCTCCATTTGAAGTGTTTCCAACACCAAGTATGGTATCATAAAAATAAAGCTTATAAAAAAAGCCTTCTGACACTGTAAAAATTAATAGTTTTCTTGGAGGTTGACTCTTTTCAGTTCTCATAGTGGCAAATTGAAATAATAATAATAAAAAGTTTCCCTCTTTTATCTAGTAAAGTTAATTGACTTTCTTGTCTTTTTTTTTTTTTTTTCCCAGTAAAACACATTGGGTGGGGCCCACCGTGGATGTTCACCACCAGGGTCCTCTTAGCCTGTCACTCAAATGCCCAGCCTTGAAGTCCTTACATCATTGCTGTTAATGACTGTGCTGGAAAAGGAGGCAGCCAGGTCCTGAACCTTTGCAACCGTTACTTAGACAAGCTCATCCGGCCCTCCCATTTCCCTAAATGTCATAAGAAACCATGACTCTGCTTCAGTCCCCACATGCACTTCCCGATCAAACATCCTGAAAAGAGAAGGGGGCTGGTTCTAGTCAGGGAGGGGTGTGGTCACAGGAAAAGCCATCACTAAGATGCCTGGTGTCCAGGCAGGAGCTTCTTCATGAGTCTACAGAGGGCTACTTCTGTATGGCCAGGAGGCCATTTGGATATGCCAGAGCAGACAAACACTAACATAAAGTTGGTGTTGGAGTCACTACCAGCTCCTGGAGTTAGAAGCCATTTGCATCTTCCTAGGGTTTTTGTTACTGTGTGTGTATTTCTAGGCTGGCTACAGTCTGGGTATCGCTTTCTGGGGCAGACATGCAATCTCAGACTTTCAAGGGATTTGGGGGAAGCAGTTTGCTGGTTATGGAGGGTTCTGACTATACGATCTGACATTCATTGTTACACCTGACTTCTTACTTATTGAAGAATGCTTGTAATCTCCCCAAGATCTTCGTGTCTTCAAGGTAAATGGTATCAATTCCTATTATATCAAGACACTGGAAATTATACCATCTAGGTATCTCTTCCTTTGGAAACTACATGAGTTTGCTTGTGTCCCAGTCAGACTGTGAGGTCTCTGTCTCTTCTCCTCTTTTCTCTTCTCCTTTCCTCTCCTCTCCTCTCCTCTCTTCTCTTCTCTTCTCTTCTCTTCTCTTCTCTTCTCTTCTCTTCTCTTCTCTTCTCTTCTCTTCTCTTCTCTTCTCTTCCCTTCCTTTCCCTTTCCTTCCCCTCCCTTCCCTTCTCCTTCCTTCCCATCTTCCTTTCCCTTCTCCCTTCCTTTCCCTTCCCTTCCCCCTTCCCCTCCCCCTTCCCCTCTCTTTCCCCTTCCCTTCCTTTCTTCCTCCCTTACCTCCACCTTATAACTAAGAGAAACACTTTCATTTTTTCTCCCCCCTGCAACCCCCCAGCCCCTCTTGTTCTGGCCCCTCTGTGGCCATATTTTATTTCATGTATGTGAGTACACTGCCACTGTCTTCAGACACAGCAGAAGACGGCATCGGATGCCCATTACAGATGGTCGTGAGCCACCATGTGGTTGCTGTGAATTGAACTCAGGACCTCTGGAGGAGCAGTTGGTGCTCTTAACCACCGAGCCATCTCTCAAACCCCTCATTTTTTGTTTATACTATTAGAATCAGACATCTTTCTTGTTTAGTTGACTGACTAAAATTATTTTGATGCTCTCTCGTACTTGATAAATACCTGAACTGTCTGTGACTCCATCAAAGTCCTTGATACCAACACTACTAGGCCAGGCCCTTCTAGGAATAAAATGTCAAATATCATTCAGTGTGGAAATAAAAGCAGAAAGGGGGAAGCAGGATGACAGTGGAAACATAACGGACACAGCAGGGAGCTGAGCTGCTTCTAGTAACATGCATGTAAAATTGGAGCCACCCACCTAGGCAAGCACTTTCCTCCTTTGGGGTTTCTCTTTGTGAGGGTAGGAACCAAACCCCCTCAGAGAAAGCCTGCAAGCATTCACGGTCTTGAACATTTGAGGTAACAACTTTTCTTTCTTCCCAAATGGGCCAGTTGACAGTAAATGGAGATTTCTGTTTTGTTTTGTTTTGTTTTGTTTTTTAATAGGGAAAATGGATTAAAAATCTCTTTTCTTGAAAAAGTTAAGTTGGTGGCCATTCAAATGTCCATAGGGGCTGATATTTTGATGATTGCGGTAAAAATGAATCTCCGTGCCACAAGGGGCGCATTTCTGTCACGTGGTCTAAGCGTGAATGGAAAGGGGCTGTACCTCGTCGATGTCCTTCTCGGAGTCTCTTGCTGTCTTTCCTTCTGCTTGAGAAGGGCACAGGAGCCTTAGGAACTTTGTTAGATTCCACAGGGATCTCTTTGTTAGATTCACACAGACCTCTTCCTTTGGGTCTCCCCGCCATGACTGAGGAATTTTATTACATAAAGAAGAAAAGCGCAGTAGCTAGACCTGTCGTCCCAAGGACTCTGAAGACTGAGACAGAAAGCCCGCAAATTTAAGGCCTGCCTGTAGAATTTAGTGAAACCTTAAAATTCAAAAAGTAAAGAAAGGATGCAGCTCAACAACAGAGTCCTTGAAAGACTCAAGCCACAGATACATTTTTGAAGACAATGTTTCCGTCGTCACCTACTGAGAAAGGAAAAAGAAACATTTTCAAGTTTCCACTGTGACCTTACACTCCAAAGCACATGTGTTTGAATTCCGATCTCTGGCTTGGGAGCTTATTGCCTTACATTTTAACTCACTAACCTTAAGTGAAGCAGACCTGCTTGCTGTGTTCAGAGCCTTTGTGTGGCCATCAAGGACTATCTCTGTGCATGTGTGTGTGTGTGTGTGTGTGTGTGTGTGTGTGTGTGTATGTGTGTGTGTGTATGTGTGTGTATGTGTGTGTGTGTATGTGTGTGTGTGTGTGTGTGTACATGCACACATGCGTGTGAGCAGACTCCCACCTACAGAAGCCAGAGGTTGATATTAGGTTTTCTCATTTTTGTTTTCCAGAAGTTTGGAGGGTGATGTCTCTCACTGAACCAAGAACGTAGGATTCAGCTAGATTGGCTGGCCCATGAGCCCCATGGATCTTCCTACCTCCACCCCCTCTGCACTGGGGTATAGATACATGTTACACTCAACTTTTACATGTGTTTGGGGGGGGTCTGAACTCATGTCCTCATACTTGCATGCCATGCACTTTGCCAACTGATGCATCTCCCAGCCCCATTGAGGAACATCATAAGTGACCACTGGCTTAAAAGACAAAGCTACCTCGGAAAGGGAAGGGCATTTCTTAGGTTGCATGGCATGATTGTTTTTAGTGTACTTACTCTGCTTGGAATGTGTGGGCTTTTCGCTTGAGCAGAAACACACTGCACTCTAACACCCTGAGCATATTGGGCTGAGATAAAACAGAATAAATTCCTTCCATAGGTGGGAAGATCAGAGGAAGGGGCGTTTCCATTTCCCCAGGTGGCTGTGGTCTGTGTGCCTTGCAGAGTGTAGGAGGTGACATTGGTAGGTTGGGTACGTGCAGTGGAAAGAAGTCGCCAACAGGCGTAAAATAGTTTGTGGCAGAGGAAGGCACATGGTGTTTATTTATAGAAAAGACTAGAATACATAGCAATTTTCTTTCAGAAGCAGCAGAAATTTATAGAAGTTAGGATGTTAGAACAGAACAATTTGTTATCCCTCAATTTTTTTTTCATTATCATTAGACATAGACCATAATGACATGTTTGCTGTATTTTTCCATTGCAAGAGTAATACTTATAAAACAGTATTTGAAAAATATAGAAAGCTAGTGAAAATATACGCATATTTTTGGCCTTGAAAGATAACCGGGGCTAACCGTTTATTATGTTTCTCTTTCCTGACATTTCTTTGCAAAACAAAACAAAACAAAACAAAACAAAACAAAACAAATATTGGTTTGGAAATGGTTTGCCCAGAATGTGTGGGATGATGCCCTCAGACCCGGCAGGAATGAGGTCATTGACCCTCCAGGACAAGCTTGTGCTGCATGCATAGTTTCCAAGAGACGCGAAGTCTCAGTAGAGTTCTCAGAGCTTCAACCCTCTCTCTGCCAGCAACACGACCCTCTCATGGGTTCTACTCTGACCCCGCGTGTATCTGGAAAGCAACGAGGACAGGACAAATCCTCACAGGGGAGGTGGAGCCGGTGGGTGGGTCGCTTTGATGTGATTGGACGCTGGACAAACACGTTGCATTAGCCCTCCTGTGCTTTATCAGCCCCCTTCTAAGACAGCCTTGTCCATGGTTCCTTTCTTGGGATTACAGACTGACTCTCGCTGACCCACCCCTGCTGTCTTCAAATCCCCTCCATGTCTGACTCCAGGAGCAGCCTCCTCTTTTCTCCTAACCACATACTCAAAAAAAATATTCTTGGAAGGGTCCTAATTTGAACTCTGGAGTGAAAGCAAACCTATCATTTTTGCGAGTTAAGGAGCTGGAAGTCCCTAGCGCCTGGCTGCCAAGCGCTCACCTTCCTCCCTGCGACACTGACTTTATAAATAAGAAGGTACATTGAAAATGTTTTCCGGTTTGCGGTTTTATTTTCCTTTGTGGGGAGCCTGGCGGTATATTGACGTCACCAAACAGTGTTATATTTTTACAATGGGTCTGTAGCTAAGGTGTGACATGAGTTTTCTAGATGTTAAAAAGCCTTTTGATAGCGATGCTACCAAGTGCAGGCTTTAGACCGATGCTGGTTTTACTTGCCGGATGTTGACATCATTTTCACCCAGCTTATCGAGGTAAAATTTGCATATAAAATATGTTCCACCACAAGCCAGATACAGACCATCTTCATTGTTTCATATTTTCCCCTAATCTATAGAAAACCAGTGTTTACCCCAATCTTAACCTTAAAATTATTTTTTAAAAAATTCTTATTAATCCTTATTAATGGTACAGTTCAGTTGGGTCTGGTGTGACATCTGTACCCCATCCTAGCTTTGGGCAATGATCTTCTCCATGTCCCTGCAGATCACTTTGATGCTTCCAGAAGTTTCTGTTAAGACCATGTCACCATGCGTCTTTGTTGTCTCATGATGTGTCATGGCATCTCATTTATTTTTTTAAACCTCGCCGGTTATCATGGCCTCTAGTTTTGTGTATTTATAAATCTCTCTCTCTCTCTCTCTGTCTCTCTCTCTTTCTCTGGGGTGTGTGTGTGTATGGTTTGCATCTATGTGTGTTTCTTTTACTTCTTCTTTAGTTGTTTTTCTTCCATTTGTTTGTTTGCCCTATTCTAATATTTTTAAATTTTCATTTCATCTTATTTTACTTTATTACTACTCCTTAGATGTCTGCTAGTTTTCTTTTTCTTTTTTTTTCTTTTTTTTTGAGACAGGGTTTCTCTGTGTAGCCCTGGTTGTCCTGGACTCACTCTGTAGACCAGGCTGGCCTCAAACTCAGAAATCCGCCTGCCTCTGCCTCCCAAGTGCTGGGATTAAAGGCATGCGCCACCATGTGTCTGCTAGTTTTCTAATGAGAGACGGATGGGAGCGAAGGAGGGTGGAACTGGGAGGATTTGGGGAGAGTAAACTGTATTGAAAATATGTTGTAAAAAACTGAACAAACCCCATTTTCAGTAAAAGAAGTATAGTTTCAAAGAGTTTCAGCCTGTCATGCTAAGGGAGGCATGCCACCAGTACTGGGCACAAAAGTTTGTGGTAGGTATTAAGTCCCATCACAGACAAGGAAGAATCAGAGAGATTGATAGCTTGATGGACCAAATGCCCATGTCTAACTTCCTGAGGCCCACCCCTAGTGGCCTACTTCTGCCAGCTGAGCTCTACCTCCCAAAGCAGTGCCAACAGCGTGGAGAAAACCATCTAAAACAGCAGGCTGAGGTCTGTGGCATCTCAAGTCCCAGTGACAACAAAAGACCATTTCTCCCTGTGTTCTTTCATTGCTGGTCTTTCCCTAACTCAGTAGGACTTCCATTTCTGAGGCTCTGATGACTAGAGCCAAAGATTTAATTGTTCCTCCTGCAGTGCTATACATGAGGACCTCCTTGTCAGGGGCAACCCGATCTTGGAGTACAGAGTTGACCATTTGAATAGATGGCATCAGCAGACCAATGCACTGGAAATATTCCTAGTTCCATGGGTTTCCCAAGCTTCATTCTCAGCAATGTATTTTAGCAACACATCAGTTTTGACTAACCCAAACACTATCATGACATTATTGAGTTGGCTTTTCCAGTTTTAGTTTTAAACAATATCTTAATAAAAATTTTAGATTATTTCTTCAGAATAATCCTCCTACTGTGTATGTCCTGTGACTTGGAAGGGCTGGGCATAATAGTGGTTAAGAGGACTTGTTCCTCTTCCAAAAGCTCAGAGTTCAGTTCTCAGAACCTACAAGGGGCGGCTCACAGCTCCCTGTAACACCAGCCCTAGTGTACTCAGTGATATCTTCTGGACTCTGAAGGCAGCCACATTTACGTGTACACATGTGCGTGCACACACACACATATATACAATAAAAGTAAAATAAGTATTTAAAAGGAAAAGGACAAAGTCATCATTAAAGCTATCCTGAACCAATTGACTAAAGAAAAAGTTATTTGCTAAACTTGAGTCATTATGACAGCACACACCTCAAACTAGGACTCTATATCCCAGAGTCTGTGAATCCATCAGAGGGGATTTAGAGGGGCCGTAGGGAAGGAGATAGAAAAGAAACATAGCCCCCTTGGTATATCTTCTGCTACTATTAAACTGTGCCCAGTCTGAGAAAACTGAAAATTCTGGTAAATTTGGGGAATATTGCATCCTGAGGGCATCCTGAGGGCATCCCGAGGGTATTCCGAGGGCATCCTGAGGGCATCCCAGGGGCATCCCGAGGGTATCCTGAGGGTATCCTGAGGGCATCCTGAGGGCATCCCAAGGGCATCCTGAGGGTATCCCAAGGGCATCCTGAGGGCATCCTGAGGGCATCCTGAGGGCATCCTGAGGGCATCCTGAGGGCATCCCAAGGGCATCCCGAGGGCATCCTGAGGGTATCCTGAGGGCATCCTGAGGGCATCCTGAGGGCATCCCAAGGGCATCCCGAGGGTATCCTGAGGGCATCCTGAGGCAGAGTTTGTTCCCAGTCTTTGTACTGATGAACTTACAACAGGCTGGCTCAAATCCCTTCCTGGTAAATTCAAAGATCTCTCCATGTAATTAAATTTGTTGGTTACAACATTAAGTTGTCCACTGAGGTACAGCCTACATTAAAATTTTGAAGATTGCTTTTAATGGCACATCTGATGAGGAAAAAAAAAGACATTTTAACTTGTCCAGCAAGACATCGTTTAAAGGCTTTTATATTTGATATCCTACATACGTACACATGTAACATGGAAAGTTCTCAGTTACCAGCACTGTGTTGGGCAACATTAGGTGCTGCAAAGCTAAAGGAGGAACAGTAAAAACTTTGGGCCTGGTCACCAGAGCCTCAGAAACAGGTGTCCTACTAAGTTAGGGGAAGAGCAGCCATAAAAGAACACAGGGGAGAAATGGTCTCTCATACATTGAGCTTAAAATGCTCTCCCCGCAGCCTGTTGTGGGATAAATGGGAGCACTTCACTAGTGTTAACAATACAACCATGTATCATTTATTTTAAATCACATTTAGTTCAACATCTGGCATTCTCTCTCATCATCCTTTTGGTAGGATGTATCCAATAACATCATTCCTTCTGCTGTTACTGAGTAGGTGGCGATGCTCGGAATACCATTGGATTCTCCAGACAGCCAGATGTAGTAAGCGTGTCCGAAGGTGTCTTAGTTGGGGTTTTTATTGCTGTGAACAGACACCATGACCATGGCAACTCTTATAAAGACAACATTTAATTGGGGCTGGCTTAGAGTTTCAGAGGGTCAGTCCATTATCATCATGGCAGAAAGCATGGCAGCATGCAGGCAGACATGGTGCTGGAGGAGCTGAGGGTTCTACATCTTGATCCATGGGTAGCAGAAGGAGACTGTGTACCACACTGGGCATAGCTTGTGCACAGAAGACCTCAAAGCCTAACCCCACAGTGAAACACTTCCCCCAACAAGGCCACGCCTACTCCAACAAGGCCACACCTCCTAATAATGCCACTCCCATGGCCTAGCGTTCACACTTACTAGTCTATGGGGGTGATTCCTATTCAAAACACCACAGAGGGTGACACCCCAAGTAACAAGGATATTTACCATGCTGCAGGTGAACACCATTCACATTAAGAAAGAAAATTCCAGCATTCAGAAGTCTCCTGCTGCTTCCTCCAAGTCATGGAAACCTCCATTCTTTCAAAGAAAGACAGTTCGTTCTCATATCACCACTGTAATTCAGCCAGCCCTCCAGCTTTCTTTAGGGAAGTCATTGTATGAACCTCGACTAGCTTGCTTCTCCTCCCACCCTGCCTCTGTGTGTGTGTGTGTGTGTGTGTGTGTGTGCATGAGTGCGTGTGTGCGTGTATGTATGTGTGAGTGTATGTGTGTGTACACGTGTGTGCATAAGTGCATGTATGTGCATGAGTGCATGTATATGTATGTATATGTGTGTGTGTGCGTGTGTGTGCATGTTTGTGTGAGTGTGTGTGTATGCATGAGCGCGTGTATGTGTGAGTGTGTGTATATGTGTGTGTATGTGTGTGTGAGTGCTTGTGTGTGCAGAGTGCGAGTATGTTTGAGTGTATGTGTGTGTATGTGTGTGTATATGTGTGTGTATGTGTGAATTATGTGTGTATGTGTGTGTATGTGTGTGTGAGTGCTTGTGTGTGCAGAGTGCATGTATATTTGAGTGTATGTGTGTGTATATGTGTGTGTGTGTGAGTGTATGTGTGTATGTGTGTGTATGTGTGTGTATATGTGCGTGTGTGTGTGAGTGTATGTGTGTGTATGTGTGTGTATATGTGCGTGTGTGTGTGTGTGTGAGTGTATGTGTGTATGTGTGTGTTTATGTGTATTTTTGGCTTAAATGGCTGCTTTTTTGTTAAGCATTGACTTTTGAGTGAAAGTGATGGTCAAGGTTGTTTACATAATTAGTTTTAGTAGATAATGTTACTGATTCTCTCATATCTTTACCCCTCTTTCATCCCATCATGAAAATAAGACATTCTTGTACCATGTTAACCCACGTTAACCCTTGTTAATCCATGTTAAGGATAGTCTCTTCACTCCAATCACGTTCTTGAATGTGTAGTAGAAGCTCTTTAAGGGTTTAATTTTTTTCATTTTGCGTAACTACAAATAAGGTTGAGTTTATATAGATATTCTTCATATGAAAGGTCAGTTCAAATAGTTGCTAATTTTCTATAAAATTAAATGACTAATTAAGGATGAATTTATACAAGTTTAAGAAATTATCTGGATATAGCCCATGTATGTAACATGTGCATTGCAAATATCTTCCTTTGTTCTAAGGATTGGTTTTATAGTCTCTAGATGTTGTTAAAATTGCTATGTTTTTATACCAAGTCTAGTGGCACATGTCTTAGGAAGGCAGAGACAGAAAGGTTTTGAGTTCTAGGCCAGCCTGGGCTACATAGAAAGACCTCAGTGGAAAAAAAAACGAGCCAAGAAAACAACAAAGAAATGTTTTAAAATGTACGGTGCAGAGGTCTCAAAGTCTTCATCTTAAAACCCATCTTTGTTGTAATCCCAGATCCTCTGCTCATTTTCTTCTTGTCCTGTTTACACTTAACAACATCCACACCTGCCCTTCACCGGGGATAGCTTTCCACAATGTGGGTAAGGGTCACTCTATTTCTAAACCAGAGTTAGAGCCAAAATACCCCAACATAGTTGTCAGAAAGGCTGTTTGTGTGCACTCTGTATGGATTTCAGTTTGAAATGATTTTTTTTTATTTCATCTAAAATAGGGTCTCACTCTATAACCCATCCAGTTCCGGACTCAATATCCTGTCATCTCTGCTTCTTGAGTACTGGGATTGCAGGTGTGAATCCACCTGTGTAACTGTAGCTCCTCCTTATCTAGACAAGGGTTGGTAATTAGGGTATACCATAATTTGTCATTTTAAGTTGATTAATGAATTTTTTGTATTAATCTATTTTAGGGTCAAAATGTTTTTTTACATTTTTTTATATTGTGAGAGTTTCATGCCTGTATACAATGAAATGTCATCACATCTTTCACCCCAATATCTCCCCATCAAAGCCCTCCCAACGCCATGTCTTTTGCTTGCTTGTGACAGTAAGTCTCGTTAGTGACACACATAAATGTCCTGGTGTGGGGCCATCCGCTGGAGAAAATTCCTAGTGACCATGTCCTCAATAAGAATGATTCTCTTTCACCGGGAGCAGCAACTGTCATTGCCACTGCCTTCCCAGTGTGAGGCTGGGCCTGGAGGTCACTCGCTCATCTAGGCTGAGAGTCCGTAGCTCTAGTGCCAATGACTACACCTGCTGGGAGATCTCGATGGTGAGGGGCTGCATCATGTCCAGAGGGCAGGGCTTTACAACACTCCTCTCCAACATGTTTTTAGTTTCTGCTGCTGGGATGTTTCCTGCTGTGGTCCTGTTTAGGACTGAATCCACTGCCTCTTCTCTCCGCACTGTTACCAATGGGTCGATTTCATCTTAAACATCAGAAGGACTTTTTCATGGAAAGGATGCAACTGTGTTTGGAAGGGCCTTTAAAAAACAGGAATAATCACTTAAGTTTCTATTTAAATATAACCATTGGTTACTAGTCTATTCGGTTTTGTTAGCCTCTGGAATCAAGTTCAATAACCTGCCCCTCCAACAAAACAAAACAAAATGAAACCTATTAAGGAGGTTTAATTTTTAGCCCTGTACTTAATATTCTTTTAGAGATCTTTGAAACAACTCAACTTCATACATGTATGGTTTTAGAGTGATCTTTTCTCCCCTGGGATCTGGATGTTTTTTAAAGTGTGTCTTTGATTCTATTGCCTGTTGCTTTGAGACAAATGACCCTGGCACTTAGAGGCTTTCATGCAACCGATGTTATGGTATGCACTCTCAAACGCCAAGGGATCTGGGGGCGACTTAGCTGGCTGGCGCTGTCTCTGAGTCCCTCACGAAGCTGCACAAACTGAGTCTCACGTTACCACTTTCGCCGTGGTCACGTGGAGCATTTTCGTGTGCTTGAGCCTCTTATCTTTAAAAGGGTTGTGGTAAGGACATCACCGGGTGGTTTCTGGGAGACGCCTGAGATGACAGAGATTGCTAACGTACATATCCACAGGACAGGGTTGCAGGAAGCTAAAGAACTATCTTGTTTGTGGGATTTCCAGAAACAGTTGGGGAAAAGATCAAGATCCTGCCCAAGGCCATATATAGGAAAAGGCAATTGAATCCACCATATAGAAGCCCCTAGGACAAGTGATCAGACCACAGAGCATTTGTTACAACCTACGACTACGTTCAGAGACGAGGCTGTAATCCATCTCCCAACCAACTTCCCTTCCAGTTTCCCAAACCAGCAAAAAAAAAATTGCTTCCCTAATGTATGTGGGGCTGTGGATCCAAGGGCATAAGAGTGGGGCACCTGAGTCCCCACGTAGGAAAGGCTATGTGTCCTTGGGCCCTCAGCACGCAATCGCACAGGTCTGGGGCACTTTACCCGCACAGGGATATCTCAACTACAAACAGCCACTTTAACTATGGTCACCCCTGTCTGTGGGTGGTACTGCAGGAAGGATTCATCGAGGCTGAGGCCAGTGGAATGTGGAGCTTTGGCAGGTGCCGTGGAGTCAGCTAAGATGAGCAGGTCCAGCATAACCTAACATCTGCTTCACTAGTGTACTGTGTGGAGGAAGAGTGGGGCTGGGGCAAAGGGAGGCAGGGCGATTAGCATTATTGAAAGGAGTCAGTTGGCTGAAAGACAGACAGACAACCTTTCTTTTGTTACAGAACATGTGTGGGAGAAGCATCATCTTCCCCTTGTGTGTGCGTGGGTGGATGGGGAGGGAGGCTGGGACTATGTAGGTGACCCGTGAAGTCTCAGGACGTTTCTGGCTGGTGCAGCTCTCTAATTCATTTAGTTCTCACTAATGCTTTTTCCTTTTTGTTTGTCAATGATTTTTAAAGATTATAATATAATGGCGGTTTTCCTACCTTCCCTTTCCTCCCTCCAAATGCTCCAAATGCATCATTTCCCTTACTGTTTTTCAATTCAGAGCCTCCTCTTTAATTGTTGCACGCACACACACACACACATTCCTAAATATATAGATACAACTTGCTCAGTCCAATGTTACTTGTATGTATATATTTTTAGGGCTCACCATTTGGTTAACAATTTGTTACACTCTTCCCTGTTCATGCTCCTCTTCATATCCTTTCAGTTGCCTGTAGTAGGGTTTTGGTTTGGTTTGGTTTGGTTTAGAGTCGAGGCCTCCCAAGTGTTCCCTCTTCTATATTAACAGATCTACCGGGGTCATCCTTGTTTACATCATGTTTAGGCATCCATGTTGGAGAAATTTTATGTGTGTAGCTTCTGGAGCTGCTAAGGGACATAATCTTACAGCAAATTCACTGTTCCTCTGGCTCTTAAAATCTTACCACCTTCTATTCCAAAGGATCACTGTGTCTTAGGTTGAGGAGTTGTGGTGTAGACTTATCAGTTGGAGCCAGGCTCCATAAGTGAGCATTCATGGCTTTCTATAATGGTTCTGGTCTCTTGGAAAGAGACATTTGCTTAATGAGGGGCTAAGAGTTACCCTTATCGGTGGTTGTAAGGACAAATATTTAGAAGGTAGTTGGGATTATGCTGGCTTAGGAAACTGGCGGTTGTGAGTTCACTTCCAAGATCTGATATCAGTAGCATGAAGTAGTTGGCTAGGTTTCCAGTCTCACATATGATTTACCTGTTGTTGTGTGGGACTCAAATCAAATTCCAGAGCTACTTGTAACTATCAAGGCCTGTGTGCCACTATTACATGCTGAAGGTTACTGTGCTATGCTGGTCATTGTTGGTTATAAACTGTCACTGTTTCTATTACTCTCCTTTGTCTCTAATACAATTCTTTTTTTGTCCCAGGACCCGAGAACCTGGAAATGTCATCTAGTGTCCTTTGAGTGCAGATCTGGGTATATAAAACTACTTGCCTGAGACTCCTTTTTCTCATCAGTATTGAACCTTTAAACACACAGAAGACTCAGCTCTATGTAAGTATAGTCGTTGGAGAACCTAGCCTATGCCAGTACTCTGTAAGACTATGGAGGCATTTTTGTGTGATTAATCATAGAAAAGAGTGTGAAAGTTTCAGACTTTTCCCCTCAGCACACACAGTATTCTCAGAAAGGGATTAATGTGATTAAAGATGGTGGCCAAGAAATACGATTCTTGTTTTGTTGGAAGGCCTGGAAGTACAAGAGGCTAAAATATAAAACAGATTGGAAGTCTGTTCTGGAAGCCTAGGAATTAAATCCATGGTCTGATGGGTTTGCTGTTGGAGGAGAAAAATGTGATTGATTTTCAAAAGAGACTTTGAAATATCTGATGTCCACCTGAATGCAAATATGAAGAGAAATATAGTTCCAGGGGTTAGAGGCAAAGTCCTGAAGTGTGTCCTTAATGGTAAAAGGGAAGAATGGAGAGGTCTAATGATGCTAAGTTCCTGCATCTCTAATGTAAATTGGAGACAGATCTGTGCTTTAGTCTCAATTCTGTTGCACTGATAAAAGATTCTGAACAAATGTAGAAGGGAAGAAGAGCTTATCCAACTTCCAGTTCAAGGTTATACTCCTTGATAGACAAGGGAAAAGACAAGATGGTAGAAACTTAAAGCAATGTATCACATCATATCCACTGTCAAGAGCAGAGAGAAAGACTCATAATCCTTGCTTGCTTGCCAGGTAGCTTTCTTCACTCCTATATACAGTTCAGGAACCAGCCTAGGGAATGATGACACCTATGGTGCCCTAAATCAATTACATATTAGTCTCTCCCAGGTATGACCACCTATGAGTTAACTTGATCGAGGTAACTCCTCATTAAGACTCTTTTCCCAGGTGACTGTAGGTGATGTGATGGTAGATCGGATGTTAATGACAATGGCTGGGTAGATTGGATGTTAATGACGATGTCTGGCTGTGGGTCTCTGCATCTATTCTGGTTTACTGTGGAAGGAAGCTTCTCTGCTGATGACTGAATAAGTCACCGATCTATGAGTATAGTAGAATATCATCAGGAGTCATTTTATTGACACTTTTTTTTTTTGATCAATAGTAGTTGGTTTTACCCTAGGTCTCTAGGCTATCTGGTCTCTGGTTCTTGGTCACCCAATCAGGGTCAGGTTCTGTCTCATGGAGTGGGCTTTAAGTCAAATCAGACGTTGGTTTGTCACTCCTACAAGTTCTGTGCCACTACTACTCTAGCCTTTCTTTCAGGGAGGGCAGATTGTAGGTCAAAGTTTTTATGGCTGGGTGGTGCTTATGGTTCTCCTTTGGTAGCTTGCAGAATATCTTCCTGCACCAAAGACACCAGAACATATGGGTGAAGGCACCATGCAGGCACCAGAGACCTTGGAACACACAGATCTATGGGATATATCCATCAAATCCTTCCCCTCAGAGCTCAGGGAACCTCAAAGAAGAGGAGGATAAAAGAGTGCAAATGCCAGACAGGATGGAGGGTACCAGTAGAACAAGACCATCTGAATCATCTAAGCAAGGTTCATGTGAACTCACAGAGAGTGAAGCAGCAAGCACAGGGCCTACTCAGGTCTGCACCAGGTCCTCTGTATACACACGATAGCTTTCAGTTTAGTATTTTTATGGGATTCCCCAAGTGTGTGAATGAATGGGTCTCTGATTCTTGTTCATGCCCTTTAGACTGTTTTCCTTCGGTTGGGTTGCCTTGTCCAACCTCAATGTGATGAATTTTGCTTCATGTTATTATATCTTATTGTCTTGTTAAAAAAAAAAAACAAAAAACCTCCTCCCCCAAAAAAGAAAGAAAAAAATTTAGAAGGCATAGAATTGTGCATCATGGCTCACAGTCTATAATTCCTGCCCATACAAACTGAAATAGGAAGACAAGAACTTTGGAGGCCCTAGGCTAAAAAGCGAGTTCCAGGCCAACTTGGCTACAAGGTGAAACCTGGTCTCGCAGACAACAAACACTGTCCACAGTAAGTATTAGTATGGATGCATCACAGTCATAGTTCACAAGGTGGGAAACATTTGTCAGTCCCTTAAAAGTTAAACACCGATCTGCCGTATGGCCCAGCCTTCCATGTGCTTGGGGGGTCTCCCCAAGAGAAATGGCATAGATGGGAATGCCCATAGCGGCTTTGTTTGCGATTTTCAAGAACTAGACAGAGCCCAGTGTTAATCTACAGAAAGGTGAATCGCAGTGTATCCATGCAAACGTCTACTATTTAAAAATGAAAGAATAGAAATAAACTAGTCAGTGCATTATGGAAGTATAAAAGGCTTTGAGAGGGATTGTTCAGCCCTGAGAATGGCTGTGTAAATCAGCTCAAAGGCATCGGGCCCAAGATAAAGAGGGCCGAGCTCCATCTGCATAGTTAGCATCTGCCAAGAGCACAAGCTCCCGGTTTGGCTGGCATGTATGAACTTGGAGGGACTCTCTTCATTTTCTAAAAGCAGTCACCCTTTACAGGGAGGGCCATTATACCCATACCCAGTCCCTGCATAGTACCTTGCTGTCTGACAGTCAGTGCTTGAATACTATCGGCATGTGGTATCCGAGTCTATGGTGAGCCACAACTCTTAAGTACATCCACAATCAGCAATCCCTAAACCCAATATGCCTCAAACTTCAAAACTTTTTGAGTATCAATACGGTGTCACGAGTGGAAGTCAAAACACAGATGAACTGAAAACACTATACACACACCTCCAGGATGCTCCTTCCAGGCATATGTGAAACATAAATGACATTTTGTGTAAGTATCAAGTTATCAAACCTGAAGGCGTTTGAAGTACAGACCATTCCTGGCTTTAAGCATTTCGCACAAGTCATACTCAGCCTGCATCACCATGTCTCAGTCCCGTGGGTCTGTTGCTATTATGGTACAGAACATACATCTTTAAATTATCTTGCAGACTGGAGAGATGTTTCAGTGAGTATGAATGTTTGCTGCACGGACCTATGTTTGGCTCCCCAGCACCCACACAAGAAGCTGGACCTGGTCTCATGCCTGCCTGTACTGGTGGTTATAGTAGAACCACTCTATGTCTGAGTCTATGGTTATTTTATTTGGCTTTGACAATTACTGGGGGATCACCCCCAATCTACTCTTCTAACTGCTAGACTGGCTACTTCCCAGTGGTGCATCCCAGATACTTGCTGTTTCTCTTGGCCGTGTGCTCATGGTCCATCTCCCCTCATGGTGGCTTCCTCCTCTCTTCCTTCTTCCTCTTTCTCCTCCTGGTCTCTCCTCCTCCAACTGAGTCACTCTAAAACCAGGTACGTCTAATCCCTCCTGTAATTGGCTGGAGTCAGTTTTCTTTAACCAATAGTATTAAATCAAGGAATGAGGTTTGCACAGCAAAAGCTTGTAAACACAAGAAGTCAACTGTGGGCCTAGACCTTGCGGTGTAGAATTTAGCATTACAATACATAGCAACAGACCAAACCTAAAGAGATGCGGATTGGGGTGGACACAGACAAGAGAATCACCAGGGCTTGCTGGTTGCCATCATAACTCAAACACATGAGCTCTATGTTCAGAGAGTGAGTCTCTCTCCAAGGAATAAAGCAGAGAGCGCCTTCTCTAGCCTTTGTATGCACACAGGCGTACACACACACACACACACACACACACACACTGCACACATGACAAATTAACTAGCATAAATTAGAGTCCATCTGATGTGTCTTGTGCGCAAGTGTCATCTACAAAATATTTTTTAAAAACCTAACTTTTCTCTGGTAATTTCAATGTTTTCATCTGATATTCAAATCATCCTTGTTAAATGGATACCAGAATCGAAGCTCCAGACATCTCTGATTGTGTGATCATCTGGAAAAATCCAGAAGAACACAAAGGAAATGAACATATCCAGCAATATCATCTCAAAATCATGACCACAGTTAAGGGACTTTTACAAATGTGCCCAAGCTTTATTCTACAGATCAAACTACTGACTTCCTTTGACCTTGGTGACCACATTATCTGACACTTTTCTGACATACAGAGACCCTACTGTGGCTGAGGCATATATTTAAAACAACCACTTTTAAAAGTCTTAAATGTACCACATTTCTCTGTTGAGGGACATCTGGGTTGTTTCCAGCTTCTGGCTATTATAAACAAGGCTGCTATGAACATAGTGGAGCATGTGTCCTCATCACATGTTGGAACATCTTCTGGGTATACGCCCAGGAGTGGTATAGCTGGATCCTTAGGAATACTACTCAGCTATTACAAACAATGACTTCATGAAATTCTCAGGCAAATGGATAGAATTTGAAAATATCATCCTGAGTGAGGTAACTCAGTCACAAAAGAATGCACATGATATGTATTCACTGATAAGTGGATATTAGCCCAAAAGTTTGAAATATCCAAGCCTAAGAGGAAAGAAGACCAAAATGTTTATTCTTCAGTGCTTCTTAGAAGAGTGAACAAAATACTCACAGGAGGAAATGTGGAAGCAAAGTATGGAGCAGAGACTGAAGGAAAGGCCATCTCTGCCTCACCTGGGGATCCATCCTACACTATTGTGGATACCTGGAAGTGCTTGCTGATGGAAGCTGGATATGGCTGTTTCCCCAGAGGCTCTGCCAGAGCCTGATAAACACAGAGGCAGATGCTCAGAGCCAACCATTGGACTGAGCTCAGGGGTCCCAGATGGAGGAGTTGGAGAAGGTACTGAAGGAGCTGAGGGTGCCCCATGGGGGAAGCAACAGTGTCAACTAGCCAGACTACCCAGAGCTCCGGGGGACTGGACCACCAGCCAAAGAGTACACATGGAGGGACCCATGGCTCTGGCTGCATATGTGGCAGAGGATGGTTGTGTTGGACATCAGTGGGAGAAGCAGCCCTTGGGCCTGAGAGTGTTCCATGCCCCAGTGTAGGGGAGTGCCAGGGCAGGAAGACAGGAGTGGGTGGGTGGGTGGGGGAGCACCCTCATAGAAGCAGGGGGAGGAGGGATGGGATAGAGGGTTTCTGAAGGGGAGACCTTGAAAAGGGAAAACTTTTGAAATATAAATAAAGAAAATATCCAAAAACTTTTTAAAAACATTTTTAAAGAGGAGGTGTAGGAAGGTAAACATTCTTGCTATAGGTTCAGAATTGCTACATTGCAACAAGGTGGGAGACTGCATTCTATGCAGCAGAAGGACCCCGACAGTAGGTACAGCCGTCATGTCGATGACTTCATTTAACCCACACTAGGGTTTCCCAAGGCCTCGCCTGTTATCTCCCTGTTTCTAATTCCAGAAGTGTTAGAAGAGAGGCTGAGCCTCTCAGCTGAAGCAGTCCAGCCACTAATGAGTGTGCTTTGAAAAACGGCCTGCCGCTGACACTCATCAGCCCCGTCGTCTGTTGTTGTCTGTCTCAGCTACTCTCATCTCCGCAACTGTTGCCTCAGCCTTGGCTGGCCCAGAACAGCCACAGCAAGAAACATCATGTCCTTGGTCTTAAATACCTCGCTGAGATGATCCTCAGAGTGGAGTCCAAAATAGCTACTGTGGCCTGTAAGGTTCTGTGTGGTCTGCTCCCTCCCTTTGGGTTTCATCTGCTCAATTGCCTGGATTTCTTTTTTTTTAAAGATATTTTCTTTATTTACATGTAAATTTCTCCTTTCCCAGTTTCCCCTCCAAAAAACAAACAAACAAACAAACAAAAACAATGAGAACAAACCCCTGTTGCCTCCCCCCTCCCCATGCCTGCCACCCCACCCTCTCCCACTTATTGGCCTTGACATTCCCCTACACTGGGGCACAGAACCTTCACAGGGCCGAGGTCCTCTCCTCCTATTGATGATCAAATTTGCAATCTTCTACTATACACACGTTGCCAGAACAATCAGACCCACCATGTACAGTCCTTGGTTGGTGGTTGAGACCCTGGGAGCTCTGAGGGTACTAGTTAGTTCATATTGTTGTTCCTCCTAAAGGGCTGCAAACCCCTCAGCTCCATAGGTCCTTTCTCTAACTCCTTCAATGGGGACCGTGTACTCAGTTCAATAGATGGCTGTGAGCCTCTACATCTGTATTAGTCAGGTACTGTCAAAACCTCTCAAGAGATAGCTATATTTAGGCTGGCTTGTCCTTCCTTCGGTCTCTGCTCCATAGTTAATCTCTGCAACTCCTTCCGTGGGTATTTTGTTCCCCCTTTTAAGAAGGAATGAAATGTCCACCTTTTGGTCTTCCTTCTTCTTGAGTTTCTTGTGGTTTGTGGGTTGTTCTTCCTGTATTCCAAACTTCTGGGCTAATAACCACTTCTCAGAGAGCGCATACCATGTGTGTTCTTTTGTGATTGGGTTACCTCACTCAGGATGATATTCTCCAGATCCATCCATTTCCCTAAGAATTTCATAAATTCATTGTTTTTAATAGCTGAGTCGTACTCCTCAACAGAGGAGTGGATGCAGAAATTGTGGTACATCAACACAATTCCCTGGATTTCTACCACCTGCTCTTCCCTCATTTCTGGCTTCAGTGTACCTGCTGTCTACACACATCTGATGTGCTGCTAATTCAGGACCTTTGTTCCCACCCAGCTTTGCTTGCTTATGACCCATTTCTTAGTGTATCTCTGCTTACATGTCACCTCTTTCCTGGTCACTGAATACAAACACCAGTCCTTTCCACAGGGAAATATGGTGCTATTTGTACTGAGGCAGATGGCCAGCAGGAGAAGAGAAAGGAGTGTGTGTGTGTGAGTGTGTGTGTGTGTGCACATGTGTAAATATGATCATGGCACAAGGATATGTGTAGATGGAAATGTCATAATGACACCATTTATTTTGTATGGGAACTAACAATTTTAATTAAAAACCAGATGGCCCCTTAGTTTTATCGGCCCTTACTTCTCTGTGTAACTCTCACTACCACTTGACATCTGTTGTTTAGTTCCTTCTCTGTTCATTTTCTATTGTTTCTGATATGAATGAGAGCTACAGGAAGGAGGGTAGAAAGTTCTCTATGGATTATGGCATCCCTACCTTCACACAGATCTTGGCTCACTGAGGAACACGGGTGCATGAGGGACAGGAGGGAAGGCAACCGAGTTCTAGTTCAGGACTGATCCTCTGCTCAGTTCTACTTTATAACTCATGCCCAGCTCTCCCCCCTGCTTATTCTGGCTCTTAAGAGCAACTTTGAAAGAATGCCAAAGCACCCATGGAACCAGAGTCATCCACTGCAGCTCCCACAGGACCAGAGATACCCCCTGCAGCATCCATGGGACCAGAGGCATCCTCTGCAGCACCCACGGGACCAGAGGCATCCCCGAAGCCCCCACAGGACCAGAGACAGCCCCTGCAGCATCCATGGGACCAGAGGCATCCTCTGCAGCACTGATAGGACCAGAGGCATCCCTGAAGCCCCCACAGGACCAGAGATACCCCCTGCAGCATCCATGGGACCAGAGGCATCCTCTGCAGCACTGATAGGACCAGAGGCATCCCTGAAGCCCCCACAGGATCAGAGACACTCCCTGAAGCTCCCACAGGATCAGAGACACCCCCTGAAGCTCCCACAGGACCAGAGACATCTCCTGCAGCACCCATGGGACAAGAGGCATCCCCTGTATCACCCATGGGAACAGAGGCATCCCTGAAGCCTCCATGGGACCAGAGGCACCCCCTGGAGCACCCATGGGACCCAGCCCTCCCTGTGTGTTGGCTTCTTGATGAGATTAGTGCAATGCAACTAAGCTGAGGTTGGAGCCTCCTCAGAAACACCCCAGCATTTCCTCCTTAGTCCCAGGGAAGGAGCGAAAGCCCCAGGGCTGAGGGTGTAGCTCAGTGGTAGAGCTACTCGTTTGGCACAGGTGAGACCTGAGTCCCTCATCTACACTCCTGCCGGGGAGAGGGACGGATGGTTCTCAGGGTGCAGCAGCTGTGACAGCACCTTTGTCAGAAAGAGGCCAGCAGACTCCTGGAAACGGATAAGGACCTGGCTTCAGGTCAGAGGACCCCAGCTGGGCTGCGAGACTTAGAGGGGGCTTCGTTTGGTTTTCCTTTAACCTCCTTTGAGGCCTAGCTTGCTCATTCATAAAATGAGGTTCAGGATCTACTCCTTTGGGGCCATAGTAGTGTCAGGCACTGCTGAGGACCTGAGTTTTAGGATTTTAGGCACAGAGTTGGAGGAACCATCCTTGGGATCAAAATGACAAAACACAGTGAGAGCTCAGGAATGAAATGTATGCTAAGACAAGGGACATGGTTGTTGCATGACAAGGGCTGTGGCGCTCACCGTCCTCACCTCTGTAGTATCAAGAAGTGACATCAGTGGTGCAGGTATCATCCCGGAATGGCTGAACCTCACCCCATAGAGCAACACAGAGAATTCACGTGAAGTCAGAGGCACCGTTTCAGCGGGGCTGAGACATCAGAACAATAACAACACTTCCGTGCATCTCTAAGCATATGCATGGCAAGCACTGTATTTAACTGTGACACTGTGTCTCTTACTCTTAGTCCATGCCCTTGGAGGCAGGTGTTGTGACTGATACAGCTAAGGAAGGTGATAGGCTGGGGAGAGAGCACTCTTGCTGTGCTAGCCCAAGAACCTGAGGTCAATCTTTTTGTGGTGGCTTATGATTGCAAGCCCATCGGGAAGGTGAAAATAGGCAGCCCCCCTGATGGATGAGGGCCATCCAGCATAGCCTAATTGGTTGAGTCTCCATCTCTGTCTTAAGAAAAACAAGGTGAACAATGAGCTGAAGAATGCTGTGCAAGGTTTTCCTCTGGCAGTCACACGAATGTGCACTGTGCACACATACATGCACACCCATGTTCTCTCTCTCTCTCTCTCTCTCTCTCTCTCTCTCTCTCTCTCTCTCATACAAATAGCTGGGAAAAACCAAGACACAGTAGAATGAATAACTTGTTCACAGTCTCTCAACTCATAAATGACAGAAAGGGGATTTGAACCCAGGATTCTGTGGCTCCAAGGCACTTTTTCCCAAGCCTCAGAATCTAAAAGATGAAATCAATATGATTTACTGCTGGATGCAGTGAGGGGTGAGGGGCTGAGAGGGGAGAAAGGGTCTTTAGTAACCTCCTGCTTTCTGACTTGGCTGGTCTAGTCTGTTGGTCCAAAAGCGGTGCCTTACCCCGGACGACAACATTCTGATTCTTACGAGCTTGTAATTAGCATCAGAGTCCTTCTTTCTTTCTCTCTTTCTCTCTCTCTCTTTCTTCTTTCCTTTCTTTCTTTCTTCCTTCTTTCCTTCCTTCTTTCCTTCCTTCCTTCCTTCCTTCCTTCCTTTCTCTTTCTTTCTTTCTTTCTTTCTTTCTTTCTTTCTTTCTTTCTTTCTTTCTTTTTCTCTCACTCTCTCTATTTCTCCCTTCCTCCTTCCTTCCTTCCTTCATTCCTTCCTTCCTTCCTTCCTCTCTCTCTCTTTCTCTCTCTCTCTCTCGTTCTTTCTCTCTTTTTTTCCTTTGTTCTCTAGTTACAGAAAATCTTATTTTAATTGTTCACTGGCTTCTGCCTATAATAAACTAGCTATATTGTGAACAACAGGTATTTGAAAACTGTCTTGAACTCCAAGTAGCCACATATTAAGCTAATGAGGGAACAGCAGTGCCTGTTCTGTTATCTTTGGTACCCGTCCCCCCAGATACTCTTTCTCAATGGTCACTGGCTATCACATTAAGGCACCGAAAGCTATTATGTAGTGGTAACCAAAATCTGAAAAGGAGACAAGACAAGCAGGCTAGCGGAGCCCTGCCCTAGTAAGGAGAGAGAAGTCTGGTTCTGGTTACTGATAATTACAGATAAGCTGGAGCCTACAGTCGTTTTCTGACCGCAAACTCAAATCAATCAATTAAAGACTGCATGGAGCCACAGCATGGCTAATCAGTCCCAGGCAGGTCTGCATGATGTATGGAGCCCCACCTCTACCCTGGCATGGCCGCTGTGTTCCATCTGCTGTTCTGACAGTCAGTCATCCACACACCTCATTTCACACTCTGGTTAATCAAGACTTCTGTCCGCAGTCTCAGCCTTCTGTATACTGCCTGAGCTCATGGGTCTTGTCCATCAAGTTCGATGACTGAATCATCAGGTCTTTGTCTGGACCCTGGCATTCAAAAACGAACGCACATAGCAGCTAGAGAGAAAAGCCATCGTCTCTGAGCCCTCTGTTCATTGTGTTGGCTGACCGTGAAACAGATGAGCTAGGGCTCGTGGAAGTGGATGACTGGGACTCTACAGTGTGTAAAAGCCACCAGAGAAGTAGCTGATGGCATTTTGGCTAAATAGTTTCCAAGAAGCCATGTTTGGGGAAATGTGATCTAGCCACACATTAAGATATGCAGCAGAATAACAAGAAAGAGACTCTTTGTTTTCCAGATCTGTGGATTCTCAAGGAAGCTAGCCACAGCCTAAGAAGGTCCGTCTCCTAATCTCAGACCGGGTACCTCAGAGGCTATAAAATCCACTAGCTCAACTGCCTGGTTTATCTCAAAGACTGTTTAAGCCAAAATTTGAACGAGTCCCCAGAATTTAGAGATGAATAGATTGTGCGTCCTTTTAGATATCCCCTTCTCCTTACTTAGAAAAACCCAGCAGTGCTGAGCCCAGACTCCCTGGGCCTGGAAGCTGCCTCCCTTGAAGAGGACTCATAGCTTTCAGCTCAACCACATTCCCTACAACTTGCTTTAGGCTTGCATCAGCTTCTCTGACTCATTTATATTCTGCAGATGTTTTTGTAGCTCTTTTAATTAATTAATTATTAATTATAAATTAATTCACTTTCCATCTGATCACAGCCCCTTCTTCTCCCAGTCTCCCCTCAAACAGCCCCTCCTTCCAACTCCCTCTCCCCTTCTCCTTTGAGAAGGGGGAAGACCCCCTGGGTACCAACCTAAGGTAGCATATCAAATCACTGTAGGGCTGAGCATGCCAGCTCCCACTGAGGCCAGACAAGGCAGCCCCAGTTAGAACAGGATCCACAGGAAGGCAAACAGAGTCAGGGACAACCTCTGTCCCAGCTGTTGGGGGAAAGGCCAAACTGCACATCTGTTACTTATGTGTAGGGTTGGGGACTAGGTCCAACCTATATATGCTCTTTGGTTGGTGGCTCAGTCTCTGGGAGCCCCCAGGTCGGTTGACTCTGTTGATCTTCCTTTGGGATTCCTATCTCCTCCTGGTCCCTCAATCCTTCCTCCAGCTTTCCCACAAGACTCCCTGAACTCCGTCTAATGTTCGGCTCGGGGTCTCTGCATCTGATTTGGTCAGCTGCTGGGTGGTGCCTCTCAGAGGACAGTTAGGCTAGGCTCCTGTCTGCAAGCATAATTGAGGATTAATAGTGTTAGGGGTTGGTGCTTGCCCATGGGATGGGTCTCAAGTTGGGTTAGTCATTGGTTGGCCATTCTGTCAATCTCTGCTGCAGTTTTGTACCTGCTCTTCTTATATGCTGGACAACTTTTGGGTTAAAGGGTTGGTGTTCTTATCCCCCCATGGCGAGTCCTGCCTGGCTACAGGAGGTGGCTCCTTCAGGTTCTGTATCCTCACTTTAGAGTCACCCTCATAAACATGTTGGAGCCTGTCCCTATCCCAGGTCTTTGTAACATCTTAGAGATGCCCCACCCCCTCTCCTCTCTTCCCAGCTCTCTCCCCCTTTTCTCTTTCCAGTTACCTCTCCCACCCAGTTCCCGTCCTCCACCCACCTCCGATGACTATTTTTATTTTCCCCTCTGAGTGAGATTCGAGCATCCTCCCTCGAGCCCTCCTTGTTATTTAGCTTCGTCGGATCTGCGTATTGTAATGAAGCTCTTTTAAGGATGACTTTTCCTAAATCCTAAAGAACCCTGTGAAGAGGTGAGGACCCCAGCCTGAAGAAGGCTAGTGAGTATTTGCTGGAGAAAGACTGGGGTGCATACCTTTCACTCCAGCAAGCAGATCCCATTATTCAGAGGCCTCTGTTTCTCTCCCTCCCTCATCTATACGCCATTCATAGAAACCTTCTCCCTGGAGTCAAAGGGACACAACTTTGCAGACCCTTCCAACTCTAGACATTAATGGTTCATTCCTGACACCCACAGCTCCATGCTTGCCATCCGGATGGGCTGGGAAGCGGGTGTGTATTCAGCCCAGACACTAGAGTGGGCTGAGGGCCAGGCTGTCAGTGCCCATATTTGTGGGTGGTTGAATACTCCCAGGCAACACGTGAGACTCTTTGTGGTGTAGGAAAGGGTTCAGGGTGGGAGAAGAAGGTGCCCTGGGGCTCTGTCCTTCTTAGGGCTTCTAAGAGTTCATAGTGTTAGATGCTATGGCCTCAGGTTTCTCTTATCTTCCACTAGACATTCTATTACTTGGGCCACACTAAATGAGAGGATGGGTGGTCTTCAAACAGGCAGGTGCATACTGATTGTATTCGTTACTTTAATCACTGTGGTGACCAAATATTGAAAAAGAGGCGACGAAAGGGAGATGGGTGTGTTTCAGCTTGCAGTTCTTTAGGGAAGATGAGATGGCTCAGTGTGTAAAGGAACTTCTCAGGCATGCTGACCTGAGTTTGATCCCTGGTACCTATATGATGGAAGGAGAAAACTGACTCCCATAAGCTGGCCTCCAACTGTCATACGTGTGCTGTGGTATGCATCAGTATTTATATGCACACCACACACACAGACACACACACAGACACACACACATACACATGCACCAAATAAATGTAATGAAACATAAAAAAAATAACATTCTCTTTTAGGATTAGAAAGATCATTGGCCAAAGCAGCATGAGGTTTCCATTGTACCTTGCCCTTAGAGAGGTAACAGGTCCTAGGACTCTTTCTTGCTGGATGCGTGTGGCCATCCACAAAAAGCTATTCATGCCTCCCAAAGGAGAGAATTTAATTTTGGCGACCTTTGCATTACCTCTCAAGCTACGATAGGAAGCATATTGTCCTTCCAGTTAAAAGACACACAAGCAAGCAAACAAACAAATCACTTAGTTGGTAGAACAGATGTTATTAACGTTATTTCTATCAAATGTAACTTCAAGGGAATTGATGGGCTGAATGAATTGGCCAGTTATTAATTCAGTCAAATGTCGTCAGAATGGTTGGGCCTAACATTGTAGCCATGGGCTGTCATGTCACTGTTATACCGTCACCCCTGGCCACCAAGCAGAGAAGTGCTCTGAGTACCATGAAAAGGCCCGATCTCCTCACTTCCCCTGGGTCTGTCATCATTTGTCCTTGCTTAAAGTCACCACACCATCAAGAAAAACTGTAATACTTGGCCACAAATCACAGAGCTGTAGAAAAGTTAACAGCAAATGGACAGTCATCACATTCCATAATTAGAGTAATGGAGAACAGACATCAAAAGTCACTTCTTTGATTGCCAGCTCATCCTTGTCATCCACTGTGGCCTTAGGAAGAGAGTGCCATCTTCCTCTGATGATGCTGGCTCAGTCATTTGTGGAAAAGGATGGAAGTGGCTATGTACAAATTTTCAATCCAGTGGTACTTACCAGTTGGGGAATGGATTTTAATATATATATTTTTTTAAGATTTAGTTTTTGATACTTTCTTATGATTTTAATTTTTATTGCGAATAGATTTTTATACGGTATATTCTGATCACTGTTTTCCCTCCCCCATCTTATCCCTGATCCCACCTTCTACCTTCCCACCCACCTGTCCACACAAATCTACACCCTCTCTTACTCTCACTAGAAAATAAAGAGAAAAATAAAACCAAACCAACAAAACGGAATAGGACAAAACAAATAAACAGGAAAAAAGAATGAAAGAAAAGGCATGAAAATCACATACAGATGAGCTGCATCATACATGTACACTCATAGGCACAGAGAAAGACAGGGAGAGAGAGAGAGAGAGAGAGAGAGAGAGAGAGAGAGAGAGAGAGAGAGAGAGAGAGAGAGAGAGAGAGAGAGAGAGAGAGAGAGACAGAGAGACAGAGAGACAGAGACAGAGAAAGACATAGACAGAGGGAGACAGAAAGAAACAAAGAGATAAAAAGAAACAGAGAGAGACAGACAAAGAGAGACAGAGACAGGAAGAGACAGACAAAGAGAGAGAGAAAAAGACAGAAAGAGACACACACAGAGAGATAGAAAGACACACACAGAGAGAGGTAGAGAGAGACACACACAGAGAGAGGTAGAGAGAGAAAAGAGACTGAGTCAGAAAGACAGAGAGAGACAGACAGACAGAAAGAGATCCCATAAAAACACTAATCCCATAAAACTCTTAAATCAGAAAGCAAAATATAGAAGGAAAACACCTTAAGGCAAACCCACCCCCAACCACCACCACCACCAAACAACAACAACAAAAAAACCGAGAAAATCAGACAAAGCTTTATGAGACAACAAAACAAAACAACAAAAACCCGAACGCCCTTGAATTTGTTTCATACTGGCCACATTTAAGGACAGGCCCCATGCTCAGCATTTGACCCTGTGAGGTATGCCATACAGGGCCTATCCTTAAGTGTGGTTTGTATACAACATAAGATTTAATTTATTAAAAAAGATGTATGTGCATCTGCCTTTATCAGTTTATGTTACATGTGCGCACGCTCCCTTGGAGGCTAGAAGAGAATACCCAGTCCTCTGGAGCTAGCATTACAGGAGGCTGTGAGCTACCTGCTGTGGGTGCTTGGAATTGAACTTGGATCCTCTGAAAGAGCCATGCATGCTCTTAACTCAGGACCCTTCTTTCCAGCCTGAGATTTTTGCCTTACTTAAAATTTAAAAAAAAAATAGTTAACCTTTGCTCTCAGTTTCCATGTTTCACATTGTTCTAAAAGGAACATGTTTTTAAATTAGGAGTCACTCTACATGTTTTTGCTTTGTTTTCCACAGGGGAGAAATTGCTGTAAATTTTTTTGAGACAAGGTTTCTCATTCTCTGGTTGTCTTGAAACTTACTCTGTAGACCAGGCTGGCCTAGAACTCACAGATATCTGCCTGCCTCTGCTTCCTGAGTTCTGTGATCGAAGGCATGTGCCACCACACCCTGCCCACAGTGTTGATTCTTAATGAATGTGGGCTGTTCATTAGATCTTGGAAGGATTCCTTTTTTTCAACGATGGGCCGGAAGTTCTCATATTATGTTCTGCTATGTATATGTTTGGTGTTGAAAGCGAAGAGAGGTGTTATGCACACGTAGCATAGGCTGCAACCATCGAGCTTTTCTCTGGCCCCTTCCAAGGGACTTGCATGCTTAGCAAGCAATGTCTTGGAATAACAGGTTGCATACAGCCTGAGGCTTCTCTAACTCAAATGCACTTGCATGCACTCTGCAGTTCAGAGTCCCTGGCTATGGGGTGGAACTCACAAATTTGCTTTTAATTCTGGTTAGGCGAGGCTGATGGGGTTCACGCAGCGAGTAGCAGTGCAGTTTCTCTCCATCCTGTATGCAGAGTGGAGATCTGGGAAATGTGCTCACCTGACTCTTTGAAAGGAAACACAGCAAATCATGTGAGGGAATGATTCAGCAAGGTTGGACTGGAGCAGAAGGGTGCCAAGCCAGTAAACAAACTCCTGAAACCCTGTGGGATTTTCCTAATCACAGGAATGTCAGCACAAGGCTTAATTTATGTAAGAAGAAAGCTGGGAATGAATAAAAACAGAAAATAGGATCACATAGACTCTAAATCTTCGACTTGGATTTGGGATCCAATGATAACTAGAAACAGAAGAGAGAAATAAGGTCACGATGAGAGATATATGGGGTGGGGGGAGCAGAAATTTTTATTACATAACCACGTGCGATTTTTTTTTTTCCTGAAGTGTATCCACACTTGAACTTTGGGGCAAGAATGACTTCAGTTGGCTTTTGGTTCTGAGGTTGTTTTGTGACATGTCCCCACCCTACCCCCAAATGTTGTTTGTTGTCTCAGTTCACCCAAGATGTTCCCATTCATTGCACTGAAATTCCTGGACCCTGGAAGAGTTCCCCAGTTCTTTGCAAACCAGGGTAGTTAGCCAACCCTATAATGGGCAAGAAACTTTATCCTCTGTAGCCCATTCCCTAACCTATAAAATGTAGACAGAGCTGTTGAGAGGATTAAGAGCAGTAAACTATAAAGCTACACTTCAAGCCTGGCTCATACCTGGCTCGTGGGAGAAATTTAAACATATTGGCAACAGCCAGACAAGGATGGAGGAGACCCTCAACCCCACTTGCTGGACTATTTCCCATGGAGAGATTCAGGAAAAGGACAGTCATTTCCTTTCAGTTGTGTGCCAAAAGCAATCCCACTTGGCTCTGAAAGATCATGTCAATCCAATGGTCATGCAGACAGCCCTGCTTAAACCAGATGGGTCACACAATAAAATCACGGACCTCGGAAAGGTATGGAAGTGAGTTGGGGAGGGGGGTTCTTGACAGGGGTGGAAGGAGGAGGAGAAGCACATTGAGGAGTGAGCAACCAGGAGTCACTCAGTAAGAAGTCTAGTGACTTCAGGTAGACACTTCTTACCAGCTCTGACATTCTGCAATGAGAAATGCCTTAACTCTGCACTACCCTGGTGGCTTTAGAAATGGGTGACATTGGCCTGACGAGCTGCCTGACACTGACAAGGAGTGTAGTCACCCAGTCTCCAGGAGGCTGCAAACACTTGCTAGTTTTCGCAAAAGATTTATTTACTCGTTACTATATTTATGAAGGTCTTGCCTACATGTGTACCACAAGTAAACATGGAGCTGGAAGATGTCAGAAGAGGGTGCTGGATCCCCTGGAACTGGAGTTGTAGATGCCTTGTGGGTGTTGGGAATCAGACCCAGGTCCTCTGGAAGAGTAGCCAATGCTCTTAATTCCTGAGCAATAAATCCCAGACCCCAAGGCTAGTCAATTCTTGGTCTTTTCCTAATGAAGTATGGATTTTTGCTGAGTAGGATATACTATGAGACTAAAATTTAAGTTTATTGGAATTTACTGACTTGAATAAATCGGCATCTGGAAACTTCAATAATTCTCAGTAAGAGGTCAGTGTCAAAGCAGGTGAGAGGATCATGCTGACTCCATTAGATGGCTATTACTCTTCTTACTGACTCCTGTTTCCCTGGTGGCAGCTTCAGGCACTGGGAAGGACATCCTCTGCCCGTGTGGTCCTATATGGTGGCACCCGTTTGCCATGATGCTTCCATGGCTGTGACACCTGCGGGGTGGGATCCCAGATATCATTTTTTCTAGGGACATTTAAATTCAGATAATCTTCCTATGGCTAGATGTCTGTGATGGAGACGGGTTGTCCTGGTGATAGCTCACATGATGATGATTAGCAAGAGGCAAGAACAAACGGGAGGGAGGTTGGCCCTGACCGTTGCATTTTCATTGCAACAGAATTGCTTTTAATATTGTGTGATTTATTACACAGTGAGGATGAGAGGTTGCTTTATCGGATTTTCAGAATGGCCATCCTGTCCTGATGTAGCCTGAGCAAAGATACGGAGAAGACACTGAAAGCCGTAGATCTGGGTTCCCGTGGCAAGTCTGGCTAGCCCTAACCTGTGAGCAACACTGGACAAGCCACTTGGCTGCACTAGGTGGTGCCTTGAATATAGAACTTGAATTTAACACTTCTTTTATTTCACTTCTTGCATGATTTTTATGTAGAAAAATGGCTTGTATGCTAGGCCTTGTTGGTGGCTTTGAAAATGCTTTTTCTTTTTTCTTTTAAATCATTCTGAAGTTTACTTCTGGTAGTGTCTGACATTAGCTACCCAGCTTTTATCTTACTGTGGCTACACTCAACTACTTGACTCTGAATGTTTATGAATTTTACTAAACTGCAGGCATTCCCAGCTCTTACAAACTGTTTCAGCCCCATGTCTTTGTCTAAGATCATACAGATATGAAGGTTACCATTTTCAGTATATATCCCCAAATCACATAGGCACTATTCTATTTTTAAACACTTTTTTCTTTGACTAACATATAAATTATACACAGATTCTATTGATCTCTCCTTGTATATACTGATTTTATCTAATTATTTTATTTGACTGATGACCATACTGACTTTTTACAGTTTAAGTTCCTGGTTTTCATTTTTATGTTTCCCTTTAATTTCTTCAGATATTTTCTTTTTTCTTTACAGAAATCTACTTTTCATTTGTTTTAGATGTGTTTGAGTTTTTATATTGTTATAATAGATTAATTAAAATCATGCATCCCCTCCACCTCAAAAAAGGCCACCCATACCTTAGAGATGCGTTCTCCAGATCAGTTTATCTAACTGTCCTCTGATTCTTATATCTTGCAATAGTAGGAGAGGAAACTGTAGTCCGAAGCAAATCTTATTTCTGGAGCCACCATAAGAACTCGAAGGCGCTGACACTATTGCTTCCTGTCTATAATCACAGTATCGTAAAAGATGGGTAAAATGAAGACTGGAGAGGCGACTGCGGGTGAGACACTTGCAGAAAGCGTGAGGTCCATGCAAAATGCCATGTGGGGTAGATATGCCTAGAATCTCAGCATTCAGGAGGCTGGGTAGGATGACTGTGAGGTAGAGGATAGCCTCCGATACATAGTAAGAGCCTGTCCCAAACACGAGAAAAAAAAAGAAGCCTGGTGTGCTGTAGTCTACGGTTCTGCGTACATTGTATTTAAATACATATTATCTATTGGCCGAGTTTCTGTGTTTGAAACTATTCAATGCTCTGACTTTAAGAAAATAAGTGTTGGTGCTTGTAGAGATGGCTCAGTGGTTAAGAGCACTGACTACTCTTCCAGAGGTCCTGAGTTCAATTCCCAGTAACCACATGGCGACTCACAACCATCTGTAATAAGATCTGATGCCATCTTCTGGTGTGTTTGAAGACAGCTGCAGCGTATTCATATACATCAAATGAATACACAAAATTTTAAAAACAGAAATTCAGGAATATTTTAAAAAATAAAACAAATGTTGAACATCACATTTTATGAGGCATCAGTGTGATTTAATCAAAAGATGTGACTACCTTTTAAAAAATGTCGTGTTAGTGTGGTGACCCAGCATATGGGAGGCAGAGACAGGGCATCCCCACACAAGCTGGCTACCTGCGCTAGATGAAATAGTGAGTTCTTGGTTTAATAAGAGATGCTACCTCAATTTAGAAGGTGGAGAGCTATCATGGAAGACACCCATGTGTGCTTGCACATACACACATCTAGCAAACCATGAAACCAGGCATACATGTAGGAAACACACACACACATGCGCGCACACACACACACACCTTAGAGAAGAAATATAATAAACTCTTTTATTTAATCATTTTTAATTTAGCACAAGGGACAGTGATGTGCTGCAGCATAGGTTGAAACAACCACTCAACGTCTATACACGTTACAGAAGGTGGGATGGCAAAGAAGTTACTTTCTTATTTTGCTGAAACAATTCCAACTTTATATGGCCAGAAAACAAAAGGAGCTGTCGCTTTTTCTTTTTTTTCCGTACAGCTCCATTCTTTTATTTCTGGTAATCCTGGCACATTTTTGATGCTGATAATCTTAACACTGGATCCCTTCCCAAATGCTGCTGACTTAGGAGGGGGCATTCGCTTCTAGAAGGGGAGCTGAGAGAGCTTGAGAGAAGACAGAGTTACCAGCGGCTCCTTTGTCTCTAGCAGGCACTCATTAGGATGGATACAGTCACTCAACAAAAGAATTCTGAGGATCAGCAGCAACAGCAGCAGCTATAATAGGATTCTACCTGTATTTGATCTCAAAACCCCAAGTCAGCTGTTAATTAGATGCCATATTTATCTTTTTCTCCTCTAAGTACATGGTAACACTCAGCTGCCCCCACAGGAGAACCCTATACAAACAACTTCTACCTAGTCTCCCCTTGCATCCTGGTCTCTTTCCAGACCTCCCTCATGCAACTTTCTTAATTATATCTTCCAGCATCCCCAGCTGTCCTATTGAGGCAGCTGCCTCTAATCCTAAATAAATATTTCCTGTTCTCCTTAGAAACAATGGAGCCTAGCCCATGCCAAGCCTTTGGCATCTGCGGGGCTCACTGGCGGCTGTGAGGCAGTTTGCTCTTTGTCCTTGGAAATTGAGCGGAGACTAATTCTAGTCTCTTCTCATTACGAGCTCTTTGTCTTTAAAGGAGGCCTGCCTTAGTTGCTGTGCCTGCAACTTTTCAGTTATGCCTACTCAGTTGACTCACTTAAGAAATCGCTTGCAGGAATGGTTTGCCCTCTGGGCAGCATTAGAGACAGGCGGGACTCGTGCCAACCTGAGTGTGCGAGCGTGGATAAGCAGTGCTGTAGATTGGGCTTCCAGAGACTGTGGACCTGGTGCTGGGAAGGCTGGTGTGGAGCTTGGCCTATGTCACCTCTGCCTCTTCCTTAGATGCTGATGGCAGGAGCTGTTGTTTCTCTAACTTGGCTGTATTCTGGGATAACCTGGAAAGTTTAAGGAAATGCTGATGTCTGAGCATACTCCTCCTTCAGATCTGATTTATTCGGGTCCAGGAGGTAGGGTGGGTGTGGTGACTTTAGGATGTTCAAAAACAGAAGGGGCAACAACATGATCTCCCGATCTAAAGATACACTCCCACCCCAACATAAATACCTCCCCCTACTTCTCTCTGGGTCTAATTTTTTTAAAAAAGGATTTATTTTATTTTTAATTATGTGTGTGTTTGCGTGGGTGCAGGGCATGTGCACGCAGAGGCCAGAGGCATCAGGTACCCCTGGAATTAGTGTTGCAGCTATGAACCTTCTGGCCTGGGTGCTGGGAACTGAACTCAGGTCCCTGCAGGAGCAGTGCTCACTCTTCATGAGCATGCCATTGCCTAGCTCCAAGGGCCTCCTTTCCCATTCTTCTTGCTGTTTCTTTCTGATTGACAGTGTTAATTTTCCATAGATGTGACAAGAATACAGAGATAAGAAACTCACAAAGATGAAAATATTATTTGGTTTGTGAGACTTCAATCTATGGTCATGTGGGATGATCTGTTGGGCCCACATGGGGTGACCAAGGATGCAAAGCAAAGCAGGGCAAGGCACAGCTCTCGATGTCCCCCCCACAGGCACACCTTCAATGATCTAGGTTTCGTTCCTTAGGCACCATCTCTCAAAGGCCCCATCACTTCCCAATAGTTCCACTGGTAGAAGCTGTAGTAGGAATTTATAATCCTAATAAGCCTGTATTAAAAGACACACAATTCAGGAATTTTATTTACAAGACATACTCTAGATTCTGCAAATCTAGGGCTCTACTAACTTATTCCCCAACTATAAAGCCCCTTGGTACTTGCTGTTTCTCCTGGCCATGCAGTTCTGGTCCATGGTGGCTTCCTCCTCCAACAACGTTCTCTCTCCCTACCTGCATCAGCCTCTTGAACTTCCAGTCCCACCTTACTCCCTCCACTGCCCAATCACAAGTTCTAGACTTTTATTATTCAATTAAATTGGGGAGAAGATTCACATGGCATCACTTGAGTACCTGAGGATCTGCTCTTTGGGGCAAATACATCTCAAGGAACCAGTGGGTAGCATTAGAATACAAGCAGCATCAGATCACCTCACTACAGGAGCCACCTAGGAAAGGCGATGGCAAGCAAGGTGAGTTTGCTGGAGATGGCCCGTCATCCTGCATGACTGTGAAGGGTGCGCTCTGGAGAGGCACAGCCCCCGATACTTCATTCCAGGATTGCTTCTTTCTGCTGATGTGCCTTTCCTGTCACTGTTATATAGTCTTATGATTCCTGGGCATCAGCCCACCCTACTGGGCAAATTTCTTCAACATAAAGATAAACTTTCATGAATTAATGCTAAATGAATTAATTATATTATTCTTGATTTGATACAAATAATTTTAAGAACGTTTAATGAGATGGTTTTGCCAGAAGGATGTGACAAAGTTAGAATCAAGAATAGAATGTGCGCCTCCTCATAGAGTAGTAAGTAAAGGCGGCATACTAAGGAATACAATGAGCTTCCATAAATTGCACTAAGAAGAGAAATAAGCTGTGGTAGATCTGTGATCAAGGAAAAACATTCATTCTAGGTCAGATCCAAGGATGAAGACACAGGTGTGCACTATGATAAAGCAAGGCCATGTGAAACTGTTGGTTTGAACTTATAGTGAGCTTAAAGAATGAAGCATAGGTTTGGAATGAAGCATAGGTTAGGTATTGACATCCTTCTGTAACTTCTCCTCTTATGTAACATTTTATCTGAAGTAATTTTATAAAACTTTTGTCAAAGGTATAAATTGCCGAAGAGGAAAAATAAAGCGTGGCATTTGGGGCTCAGGCCCATCCAGCAAATGTATATGTCTACATATGCATATGTATGTCTACCTGTGTGTATGTATGTGTGTGTGTGTATATATATATATATATATATACATATACATATATGTTTGTACATATATATGCATATGTGTGTATACATATATATACGTATATATGTGTATATATGTCTATGTATATGTGTGTGTGTGTGTGTAAGTATTCATGAACATTTGTGGCATTATTGAGACAGGTGGTTGTGCCCAGCCAAACTCTCTCTCTCTCTCTCTCTCTCTCTCTCTCTCTTTCTCTTTCTCTCTCTGTATGTCTATGACTGTGCTTGAATTTTCCCTTTCTTTCTCTCTGGCTCATGAAGAGTTAACAAACTCCAAGCATCTCACCGGCCAGCAAGGGGCCTTTGAGCCTGAGAGAAACTAAGCCTTATTTCTTAATCTCTTGCTGCTATCAGCTGGAGTTAATTGCCAGAAACCAGGGGCTTTTAACAGAATAGGAAGAGAGAGTTAAATTGCCAGAGACCATCAGCGACTGGCCCCCAGAACAGTAAGAGAGTGACACTAGCAGAGGTCATCAGCCTTTGTCTTTTTTGACACTGTGTGCCACCTCAGTACCTGACCCTCCTGAGAGAATGGTCCCCACCATAACCATGCTTTCAGTAGCGGGACATTCCAAAACCAAACAGTAGCAGCCAGCAAGGCCAACTCAGAAGTCACCAGACTGAGGCGCTTCTTGTTTGCTTAGCTCTGGTTGTAGCTTCAAATCCAGCTCCAAGGAAGAGAATTTTTGGATGGCATACATATCCATTCCTGGTTCTGACCACTGTCTGCTCTGATTGGCCATTCAGAGACACATTAGCCCTCCTCAAGAATTTCCTCAAGAAGCAGAGTCATTTGGAAATTCATTTCCAGTCCTGAGTGCAGCTGGGAGTATTTGATCCAGGAGAGGTCACGAGAAATGGACGTCCTTTGGAAGGTGACATCAAATCTTTGTAAGTGAGCCTAGCTGGGCTATTGCCACCAGGGCCACGTTGTTTTCATGGGACCCAGAAGGACCTTTTTGTAATTGTCTCTGGAGCTTCATTTGTTGTACTATGAGGTCAGCTTTCAGGGTTCTTTACCTTCTGTGACGATGTGGAGTCAGCAGATGCAGGCATCAGTGTAATGTGCAGTGTGTCTACACAGGAAGAGCCTGCTTGCAGGTAGTTAGGCAGTCTTTGTTTTGTTGTGGTTTTTGTGCCCCTTGGCCTGTCTTTGGAAAGGCTTCCTGGAGAGAAATCAAAATGGTGTAGGGTGACCCCTCTCTCAGTGGCAGCTCAGCCATCCTTTCCACCTTTATTTATAATAAACACAATCAATTTCCCTTTTATACAAGAGTTGGGAAAAAAAAAACAACAGCTCAATGTGAATCCTGGTAAAATCTATAGGTCTTTAAAACAAAGTACAAGTCGAGTATTCAGTTTTCCTCAGAGATCCCCTGTGCGGAGTAACGTAGTTATTTCATAAATAACAAGTAGAAACTATTGAACCTGTTCTATCTCTCCTGGCCATCAGAGCTTTTATTCAGTCAAGAGCATTCACTGAGTCCATGTTGATTAGTGAGCAGTGGAACACTTCATCATCAGAGACTAACACATGCCTTGAAGGGACACCATGATTACTGAAAGCAATGCGGGTGGGTATGTGCTCTCCCTCGAACACCTGAGAGATGACACTGCACTCTTCATAGATTCGTCGGTCTAACTCAAAGCTATTGAACCTCACTAACACAGGTCTCTACTCGATTTCAAAGGAGCTGCAGAGGTGAGCAGAATATAGTCTTTATACCCTAAGATCTTGTGTGAAGGACAAGAATGTCCAAGAAAAGCAAAGTTTTTTGCCGTGCAATGTTCCGGACACTTAGCCTTCTTTAGTTCATTTAAACTTCAGTTGCTCTATAACTCAGATGTTTTTCACCCCTTTTTCAGTTGTATGGTTAAGGAGTATGAGGCTGAGTACATCGACCAGGGCCACACAGCTCCTACTGGTGGGAATGGCTCTGAACTCTCTTCTATCAACAGTTCAGCACTTCCCCCAGGAACATTCTAAGGGGTGGAAAAGACACTGGAGAGAGCAAATTCTGGTTTTGGGACCTAAAGGAGGCTTTGTAATGAGCTGTAGACTCCAAACCCTTCTCAGCTCTACCTGATTGTTGATTAAGTAATGCTGTAACTGCCTAAAATACAACACGTAGCGTCTTGTAAATGAAAGAGAAGAAGGAACATAGAGAGGGTCATAAGAAATTTGAGCTGTTGGCAAAGATACTGTCTCATGAGAAGAGTCGCTAAGTTCCTGTAAGATGTTCTCCTTTATCCACTACTTTCCGTCTGTCTTTAGATCAGTTACCAAACAGTAACAATAAGGCTGGCATTGGACCATCAAGCACCCTGGTAGGAGCTGGGGAAAGACATTGGAAGTCTTCTCTCTCTTAGGTATTTAAAGATAGCACTGAGGAATCCCCCCTTTGGGTACCCCTCCAGCCTGTCTTCAAGTCTCATAGAAATAGCCCAGCGCCAAGATGCACACAGTATATGGGATTCTATAATTGTAGAATCTCTTCTTTAGTGTGTTCTTTTGTGTAGAGTCAAATGGTGTTTTTTAGGATTCCTAGGGTGGGCTCAAAATAAAACAGAAACATCATTTTGAATGGATGTTTCCATTGAATAGCTGAGAAGGTGTAAATTCCTTAGTGCCCCTCTATAATTCTTAGAACTGAAGCCAAAGCTCTCGCAGTGGCCTTGGGACTCTGTGTGACTGTGTTTCCTCCCCACCCCTGGAGGTACTACATGGGACCATTGAATTTATGGTCACAGGTCCCTCTGCTCTCAGGGAACCTGGGTTTACTGTTTGCATGTTTGTTCCATGCATGTGTCAGGTATGTCCTGCCTTTGGCGGGGAGGGGGATAGCTCTAGATCAGATGTGGATGCTAGTCAAGGCAGGGTTCATGCTGAGACAACCTTTTTTAATTGTAAGCCTGTCAAGTGCTTTAAGTATGCAGTGATGGGGTTGGGCTAGGGCAGAGAGTTCTATCTGAAAAGGGAGAAATCACTTGAGAGGAGAAGAGTACGGGTCACAAGAAAGTACGCAACGCAATCGGAACATTGTATTATAAACCTTCAGAACACCCCTCTTTTCCCATGTCCTACACACTAGGGAAGGAGCCAGGTGTCAAGATCCAGTGTTAGGCAGCTAGACTCTAGCATCCCTGCAGGGCACTGGGAATTAGACCCCTCCTTCATGGTTAGCAGGCTGTTAAATGAAAGATTAGAGCAATAGGACTTTAATTATCAGTTAAAGAAGGGAACTTGACTCACATCTCTGGTCTTGGGAGGAGATACTCTGTACTGTCTGAAGACTATCAATGGCTCATTACCTAATGTCTAAACTTGGCACCAGGAGCCCCAAACACTCTGTAGAGTAGAGTGCTTTCTAAGAGGGAACAAGCACCCACCGTTGTCTCTCCTGGAAGAGACCATCAAACAGGCCTTTCAGTCACCCGGAATAGGACAAGACCCTCAAGAAAAGCTATTTGTTCGAAGGATTTTAGAAAGTAATTGAAAGCTCACCTAACGAGCAGACTGATGCCCTGTTGGCAATTATTGCCTATTCTTACCCCTTGAGAGAGTTCTGTACTTTAACAAACTCTACTGTCTCTTAGACTATGCTGTCTGTGTATCATCTGAATTCTTTCAGTGGAGATCGTAAGGACCAGAGAGGAGAAGAAGAGTCCAGACAGAAATCCTGGTGATGCCAGAAACCCCAGACTCATGGCAAAGTGTACTCTGCAACTCCTATGAAGTGGGATTTTATACCCAAAGGCATTCCAACCTGTATCAATTGCTTTTCTTTCTTTCTTTCTTTCTTTCTTTTTTTTTTTTTTTTTTTTTTTTGGGTTTTCGAGACAGGGTTTCTCTGTGTAGCCCTGGCTGTCCTGGAACTCACTCTGTAGATCAGGCTGGCCTTGAACTCAGAAATCCGCCTGCCTCTGCCTCCCAAGTGCTGGGATTAAAGGCGTGCGCCACCACCACCCGGCTCAATTGCTTTTCTTGTTGCTGTAATCAAATACCCAAAAAGAAGTAATTTAAGGGAGTAAAAAGTCTCTCTTCTTTTCCATTTTTTTTCCTTTTGGCTTAGACCTTAAGAAGGGATATACCATCCTTCCTGACAGAGAAAGCACTGTGGCAGAGCATCAGGTGGGCTGGTGATATTTCTCGTGCAGTCAGAAAGCAGAGAGAAGATGGGAAGCTCAGCTATCAAACATCAAGGCCCACCCTAGTCACTCAGCTACTATGACAAGGTTCTATTTCCTAAAAGTTCCAGAACCTTCCAAAACAGCACCACGAGCTGGGGGCCAAGGACTCAAATGTACCTACAGGAAACATTTTGTACTAAAACAAGGGCAAAGGCTAAAAGAATATGAAGGTAGTGCCAGAATTCCAGAGAGAGACAGAGACAAGAGGGAAGGCGAGCAAAGGAGAGATTCCCGAGGATATTTCATAGGGGACCCACTTATCAACGTACTCCCAAGATAATAACCTTAATTAATTAGTGACCCAGTCTCCTTTTAAAGATGCCACCTCTCAAAACTAGCCATGGAGATTACATTTCCAACATAGACTTTGGGGAAGGCACATGAACCAGCAGCAGTAGGAATAAGATGAACCCGGAGAATTTTGTTGTGTAGAAAGTAAGTAGGTACTAACAGGTTAACTAAACCAACCATTTAACCATTTTGTCAGGGCCACTGGAGATAGCTCATTACCCCCTTTCCAGGTATAGTGCTTGAACCATCCAAACAACCATCTAACCAAACTGCCACCTAACCAAACAATTTACCAACCCTCCAACCATCTAATCAACCAACTAACCAAACATCTGATCATTTAACCAACCAACCAACCAACCAACCGACCAACCAATTCATTCACCCTCCCACCCATCCATCCATCCATCCATCCATCCATCCATCCATCCATCATCTATTCACTGATTTATTAATCCATCTATACAACCAACTAGTGAACAAGCAAAAATAAAGCCCCGAATTTCTAGAGCTATGTCAAAAGGATACATGGCCAAGGATAGAATAATCTTGGTGTGTGTGTGTGTGTGTGTGTGTTTGTGTCTGTGCACAAGCGTGTGTGGGAGCCCTGCTGTGCCCACTGAAACCGAAACCAGAGACTCAACTCGCTGGGGGTTTGGAGC
>NW_022196891.1:82767286-82772407 GCF_008632895.1 Mastomys coucha
GCAGGTCTCCAAATCCTCGGTTCGTGGAACCCCACGCAAGTAGGAGCTGCGGGACGGCATCCTACAAGCGTGCATGAATTGTATGGCACACGATATAAAAAATATTTACAATTTCACACTGATTCAAGTCAATCAGTGAATAAATGCATAAATAAGAAGGAGAAGAGTGACAGTCTTCTTTGCAGAAGAATGTAAAATAATTTACATAGCTGCTATGTCTTCTTTTCAAAAAGGGAGCGCACGCATGCTCTTTACCCCCAAAGCCTGGGCTCCTTGTGGTGGCTTCTGTCCAAAGGACATCGCATGGGGGGTGGGGGGAGGAGGATGACAACAGAAAACAAATCCAGTGAAAGAAACTGACAAACACGGTCTCAGCCTGTGGTAAAGGCAAGACCAACCTCCCGTGGTCACAGTGACAGTAGCTGTCTCTGGCGTGATGTGATAAAACTGGCATTTTACCTCCGTGGTTTTCTTTCTTTAGACCTGTAATTTCAGTCTAATTGTGAGAAAACCATCAGACAGGTTTAAATGGAAAGACGGATTATTATGAAATACTTGACTGTCACAGTTGTTAAAACACTAGGAAAACATGAGAGATTGTCCCAGTCAGGAGGTGCCTAAGGAGACGTGACAGCTAACTGCAGTATGAGATCTGATAGATCTGGCAACTGAAACTGACATCCAACACAGCCGTTGGCCTTCATTAGTAACAGTGAGTCAAATGCCCTGTACTAATGAGAGGTACTGCTCAGAGCAGAAATTGAGTGTGGGATATAAGGGAATTCTTTGTGCCATCTTTGTGATTTTTTTTTCTGTAAATATAAAATTGTTATAAAAAGTAAGATCTTATATCTACTTTTTAAGACAGAGCCAAGCTCAAATGAATTAGAGCGTCAGGAAACCATTACTGTATCTTGCGTGTTGGTTCCAGTTGTCTGTGTGCCAGCTCTCCTAGTCAGACTGCCATGGGAACTGTGGTAATCTCATGACAAGGGCAATGGCACAACACAAGCCCAAACTCTGAGTCTGGCACTCCAGCCCCTGGAACGGCAGGCCTCTTAACCACTGACCTGTCCTTCCAGACCCTAGATCTGGGTTTCTTAAGTGGCCAAATGATGACTCTAGCATCTCTTTTGCCCATCTTCCATATTTGATTGGAATAATTAAGGTGAAGACATTATATACCTTTAAATATATTGCAAGATCCAAAGGAAGGGGTGAATGGCTATGAATAGAAATATTTTTATTATTATTTTGTTCCCCCTTCTAAGTGGGATTGAAGCATCCTCACTTGAGCCTTCCTGCTTTTGGTTAAACTTCTTAAGGTCTGTGGGCTGTATTCTAGGTACTCTGTACTTTTTGGCTAATATCCACTTGTCAGTGAGTACATGCCATACATTTCCTTTTGGGTCTGGGTTACCTCACTCAGGATGATATTTTCTAGTTCCATCCATTTGCCTGCAAAACTCATGATGTCCAAGTTTTTAATAGCTGAATAGTATTCCATTGTGTAAATATTTTCAATTACTAAAATGTTATCTTTGCTTCCAGTTTTTTTAAATGACCACTTTTGGAGAATTTTAAGAGGTGATTTTTTTTTTAAACCCATTTTAGCAGGTCTGTGTTTCTTGTGTCCTGCCTATTATTTTTATCTTTTCTCTCCTGTCTGGTTCCCCCCCCCAGCTGTTTAACTTCTTTTCACATTTTCTTTTTTCTAAATTCTCCTGCCAACTAATCCCTTCTATTACAGTAACACAGCAACAAAAAAAACCCAAACAATAAACATTAACTAACAAACAAATAAGTAAACAGTAACAATAAATTTTAAAAATCCCTATATTCCTTGGTTTAGAATTTATTTCTCCTTTCTGAGCTTCAGCTTCCTTGTCTGTCCAATGGAGACACCAGCAACATCTATCACACGTGGCTGTTTGGATGGTGAATTGGGATGATTCTCTGAGATAAAAGGCCCATGGAAGCTTTAATGGGAACTCAACACATTTGTGGAAGAGATGAATGGATTTCCAGGTACACACTGCTGTCTTGGCTGCGTGTTGACCTGGTGTTGACCTGGTGTTGATAGGAAGCCAGGGGCTATCGTGTATACCTATGGATGACTGCAGAGGCAGATAGGTGCAATATCATTGGTGGGGGTAGTTAGAAAGTAAAATATATCATTTGGATCAAGACCTTTCTTCCCACTGTTGGTTTAATGAGACAGAGTACTGTAGAAAGAAACACTGTGAATTTGAGGTAGCAAATCTGTACTCTTACCTGCTTTCTCTTGGGTTGGGGTTGTGTCTGAAGCCAGTGTGGGTGGTCATGAATGAAGGAAGTAACAAATCTGGCTCCTGTGCCAAACATATGGCTTGTAGATGTCTCTCAGCATCCTTGAGAGGAGGGCTGACCTTGGAGAACTTCATTATAGAATCTTATTCCTATCAGTATAACTTGATCAAAACATATTTAATTTTTTCTAAGATGTATTTATTTTTGTGCGTGTATGTGTGTGTGTGTGTGTGTGTGTATGTGCATGCTACATGTATGTTTGTGCACACAAGAGCCAGAAGAGGGTGTTAGATGCCCTGGACTGGAGTTGTGGGCTATTGTGTTCTATCTGGTATGGACGCTGGAAGCCAAATCTGGGTCCTCTACCAGTGCTGCAGGCCCAAGAATCTTACAAAGTCCTCTCAAAACTGTCCATCAATAAGTGACCTGGGAGGGGCAGCCAGCTGGGTTTCAGAGATAAAAGGATGAGATCAAATCCCTGTTAGTGAAGACAAAGGTAGATATCAGGGTGTGTTCCTCTATCTCTCTGGACCTTGTCTTTTGAGATAGGGTCTTTTACTGAACTGAACCTGGAACTCATTGATTGGCTAGGCTGGTTGACCAGTGAGCTCTGGGGTTCTGTCTGTCACTCCAACCGTCCATAAAGTTGCAAATGCTTGCTAGGTTTTCTTCACAAGTATTGGGGATTTGATCTCTGGTCCTCAGGCTTGTGTGGCTGGCATCTTACCAGCTGATGGGTCATCTCCTAGCTACACACAGACACACACACACAGATAGACACATACACATACACACACACACTCACACAACACACTCATACACACAGACACACACATACACACTCACAGACACACACACAGACACACACTCACAGACACACACATATACACACTCACAGACACACACACATACTCACAAACAGACACACACACAGACACACACACACATACACACACACTCACACACACATACACACTCACACACACACACATATACACACATACAGACACACACACTCACACACACATACACACACACACTCTTTTCTTTTTCTTTCTTTTCCCTTCTTTTCTTTCCTTTTCCTTCTTCCTTTCCTTCCTTCTTTCTTTTCTTTTCTCTCTTTCTCTCTTTCTTTCCTTACTTCAGTATTCATTTTTAGTTTTTCAGTTTTGCTTTGTTGTTTTCAGGGTCACCCTACACAGCCCTGGCTATCCTGGAATTCACTATGTAGACCAGACCAGGCTAACCTCAAACTCACAGAGATCCGCTTGCCTCTACCTCCTGAATCCTGGGATTAAAGGCGTGCATCATCACATAGACATCCTCTGAATATGTGATAAACACCACAGCAGTCCTCTTTAGGCTGTTATTTCAGGACGCTCCATTTAGCACTCCTGTCTATTTGGTTTGGTTCGCTCCTCGGATTTTCTCCAGGTTTCTCTCTGTTGCTCTTCGGTTGTCCCCTGAGGTACCCTAATGATGGCATGAGACACACAGTAAGACTTCGACTTACACTGCTTGGTCAGACAAACGGGGGCTCTGTGGCCTGTGGAGCCGTGGGACCTTTCCTGCCTGTCACTTCCTTCAGGTGTGGTGATTGCCTCCAGAGCTTCCAGGAAACATTCTGCAAACATTTGCAACTACTCCCTCTTAGCCGCGGATGTTCTGAGGGGTGGAGAGAGGACTCCTCACTGTGCTCTTCGAAACTCTTTTCATTTCAGTGACATGAAGGTATTTTTATTCCTAGCTCTTCCATGGCTTTGGAACCCCTGTCTTTTGGTCCATTCCTAGCCTCTAAAGTCTTTCCCTGTTACGAAGATTAGTGGGTACCAATGCAGTTATATTTAGAGTTTTCTCAAGGTGGGAGATCTCTGGAACACACACCAATACCTGCATGCTGTTTGTGTTACACGCGTGTTTAATCTATTCCTCTGGAAAATTCCATGCTTATCCAACCAGGTCCTATAAATCTCCAAGGTGTCATAGCTTGGGGTAAGTTGAGGGCTCTTAGACTCACAGGACTGCCCGAGATCAATCGGACTCTCTGTTTGTTTCTCCTGTGTGAACTCAAGCAATTCTTAAATACATGGTGGTTTAAAAATGCACTCTTGTTTTCCAGTATTTCCTAACCGTGCCTCTGTTTTCCCTGAGAGCAATAGAGAGCAATGGTAGCTAACATCAGCCATAACTAATTGAGCAGGATGTGAGGAAGTCCAAGAAGTCTCATTCCAAGTAAGATGCCACCCAAGGGTAGCCAGGAAAGAGCTTTGGAGACGTTGCTAAATTGCCTTGAGCCCCACATTCAGGAGGCCCAGACCCTTTTCTTCTTTGAGAATGTCAGGGCACCCCACTGCCAAAAGATGGCACTCCTCGCCTACTCTTCATGCCCTGGTACCCACAGGGCATGTCCCCGTGGCCTTCTATGAGTCTTCTCATAATAAAATAGTATGCCCTTGCCCTCCCCTGGAGAATCCCAGCTATCGACCAGACATGTGTCTGGACTGCTCAGTGCTTTGATGTGCACTCGCCCTTATCCCATTGGGTAGACACAGACTGTAAATGGTGAGGTGACAGCGGCACCTGGTGCATAGCGCTCCACGAAGCTGTAGCCTCGGCCACATAGCAGAGCACCTCCACTGCGAAATCATCCTTGAGAAGATGCGGGGGGTTTTAATTCGTCTCTAGGGTTTGCCTCTCTCAATTTTCGTAAACCGTGAAAATACAGCTGGAGCGATTTACAGACTGTGGAGAAACTCGAACAAGTACCAGTTCAGGGATCATGCCTTGTTATTTCTTGCTTTGTTGTTGCTCCACCAACCAGTTAATGGGCGA
>NW_022196891.1:82772417-82778808 GCF_008632895.1 Mastomys coucha
TGCACTTCCTTTGGGGCATGGCACAGATTGGGGTGTAAGTGTGACTGCAAGCCAGCGTGGACTTGAGCAGATGTACTTTGTATAGAATGAAATTTGAACAACGGTTTGGAAAGATTGAGACTTTTATTTGCTAAATTATGCAAATGCAGGGCCTGAGGCTTTTGGAAAATGAAATCCTACTTTGCTATACTCCCCACCATCCCTAATTTCTTATGACCTATTTTTATTTACATGTGCATGTGTATGTTTGTGTTAGTATATATTACGTGTGGGTGGGTAATGGTAGAGACCAGAAGAGGATTTAGTTTCATGGAACTAGAGATGGGTGCTGGGATCTGAACTTCAGTACTTGCAAGCAGTTTGTATTCTTAACCATGGAGCTGTCTCTCTAAGCTTAAGCTCCAGTATTTTTAAATATCCCGTCAGGCTTGGTGCTGTGTTGATCAGTGGCAAGTGAGGCAGAATTCCCGAGTCTCTTGACTTATAGGTCATTAGAAATAACACAGAACAAAGTGGAGGGCTAGGGCGTTGCTAGGTGAGTGATAAAAGGTGCTTTCCTAGTATACAGGAAGCCTTGGGTCTCACCCCTGGCATTGCAAACAAACACAAACATTAACAAACCCCAAACGAATCTGCAGACAGCTAGGATGCCTAATAGCCTGGCCGCACTGTGTAAAGCGCAACTACATCATCAGTCTGTGGGAACAACTCCAGCATCTGAAAGCTGACAATGCCAGTCCTGTAGAATGCAGGCATAAATCATAAGTCAAATGAGTCTGCAAGCAGGATGGAAAACCGTCAGAGCATAAGCACTTTTTCTCTGTAGGGACAAAGTTCCCAGGACTGTTAACACTTTACTGACTGGTGTCAGAGCAGGTAGGACCTTGGTAATTTATGGAATGGATGGACATGGATGGGGAAGCAGGAAAGGAAGCAGGCTCAGAGGCCTGTGGGGACCAGCCAGCAGGAAAAGACATCCTCACCTTCTTGGTTCTCACTTTGAACTCATCTTCACTATAGTTTGAGTAAAGAAATGAGAAATCTCATGAAACATGACTCATTAAGGAATCGAGGAGTTATATTTAGAATGGCTTGTGTGTTGGGCTAGCTTATGTGAAATAAAAGTGTCTAAAGTTAAAAACAGGACAAGCTTCATTTACTTCTCTTGAACATGTACTAGCTGTAAGCAACTGAACTAAATTCTAGAAATGATGACAAATCACAACAGAGGTTAAAGGGTAAATATTTCATGTCCTTGTGGTGTGCAATAAATGACACTCTCTGTATTTGTGAAGAACAAACGCATTTGAACAAAGCTGACTTCAAATACTTAGAAGTCAGATTTCCAGATAGGCACTAATCAGTAAAATAATATTCGGTATCTTAGGGTGATTTGTTATGTGGAGGTTTTCTATTATTAACACACCATGGTTGAATTTTCTTAATGGACGAGAGACTAAATTAAGAAATTAAGCAAAGTTCTGTGAGCCCAAGCCTTTTTTTTTTTTTTTTTTTGAATCAGAACAGAACTCCATGGTGAGATTTTGTATTTTTCAGATGGTTTATGGCCCCATCCCCACATTATAGTTGCTGGTGTTTCCCAGGGTTGGGGGTTTGTGATCTGCAGACAATCTTGGTTGCCAACTTGACTGGATCTGCAGTCCACTAAGAGATGTATCTCTGCATGCGTGTATAAAGAGTACTTCCTGGAAGATTGAACCGAGTGGGTAAAACCCTCCCCTAGAGAGGGTGATAATTTCAGTGGTGTCTGAGGTGTAAGGGGTCCAAGGAAAAAGTTACTGCCTTTTGCCTGCTTGTCTTCGCCTCTTGCTAGTGAGTGCATCTATTCTGCTGCTGCCTCTGGTGCCACTGATACCGTCTTTCCTTGACATCAGAATTCAGCTGCTTCAGCTTTCCAGCATGGATTTAAGACTAGTGGGTCTTTAGGCCACCCCCGCCCCCACCGGAGACCTTCAGCACCAGATTGTTACTGTTGAGCCAGTCTAATAAATCCCCCCTCCATTGATTATGATCTTCTAGAGAATCTTGCTAACACACGGAAGAATTTCTCGTGCAATTTAATATGGAACGGATGTGTGGCCAGGATGACACGGAGAAGCAAGGTGGATTTTGGATTTAACGCCAGATTGATGGTTTCTATACTGTATCCCTGTCTTTGTGTGTTGTTTCCTTTTCAGGTTTCAGATACCAACTCACTCTAGAATTACAGAAACCCAAGAAGGATCTGCCATTCTAAAAATGTTCATTTCCTACTAGTTTTCTCAATGATGTCATATCTACCCTGATGTCAGCAGAGCACAGATGAGAGGTCCACACTATTGATTGGTCTCTGGCAGCGCTAGCTCATGCCGCACTTCAAGCTGCCCCAGTGCAGTGAAGCTCAAGAAAGAAATGCCCCACTCACGCCATTAGAAAAACCCGCCACTTTGACTTTGTCCCACCCTCTCCCCCTCCACACACACATTGGTAACTATCAAGTCATGGATAAACCATCACTGACAAGGGCCAAGCTTCTATCCTACTTCTGAAGATGAGGAAGGGGCCAATTTCATGCCAAGAGAAACCCCAGCCAAATGCTGCTTCCAAAATGTTCAAATATTCACAATTCGATTTGAAAAATCTAAAGAAAAGATTAGTCTGCGTTTTATTGGTTGACTTTTAAGTGTGACTGGGAGTTCTGGTTACTTTGTTGTTGTTTTTTCTTTCTTTCTTACTTTTTTTTTTTTTTTTTTTTTTTTTTTTTTCTGAGCTCCTACCCTGCGCACTTTGATAGATTGTTCGGAAGACCGGGAAGTTCTGCCTAGGACTCATTTTCCTTCTTTACTTCCATCAACATTTCCCTACCAATTAGTCTCTTTTGTGTCAGTGTTTCCACCTTTTTAACGCAATGGGTCAGCCCCAGCTGTAATTGTACCGTTCTATACCGACAGTCTACACAAACAACAGTCCCTCTGTGGTGTCCTGTCACCAAAGCAAACATGGGTGGGTGGCTTAGACACCTGGGCCAGCTCTTGCATCTCCCCTCGTCCAGATACTGAAAGGATTATCCTCACAGGAGGCAGAATGCTCCATCCATACCTGTTCCCCGCCCCAGGCCTAACCTTGGAAGACCAACTTCATGTCAGGTTGTTTGGAATGGTATTGGCCCATCTGTGTTTCATCTGCCAGGAGGCTAAGTGCAAAGCTATCAAAACTCCGTGTGTGTGTGTGTGTGTGTGTGTGTGTGTGTGTGTGTGTGTGTGTGTGTGTGTGTAAGACAGAGAAGGGGGAAGAAGAGAGGGAGGGAAGAAGAGAGAGACTGCAGTCTCACAGTCCATCGTGGTTAATGTTGGCACACTTTGGAAAATTATGGAACCTCTATTATGTTAATGGTCCCATTCCCACGTGCCAGGTGGGCACTGAACCCGGAGAACAGCGACAACAGGTGTAGGAGTCTGAAGCAACACTCCAAACACTACAACAATCACAATGTATTCCTCCACATGCCTCTCCTTTTTCCTACAGCTATACCAAGGAACCACAACCCTTCCCGCTTCCCAGGAGCATCATGGGATATAGTTGCTTTCTTCCACTGTGACATCTGGTGAAGTCACAACACCTTAGAGCAGTGGTCCTCAGCCTTCCTAATGCTGCAGCCCTTCAGTATAGTTCCTCATGGTGTGGTGACCCCCAACCATATAACCAATGTATTACTACTTCATAACTGTAATTTTGCTATTGTTATGAATCGTAATGTAAGTAACCATTATGCAGGATACCTGAGACGTGACCCCTGTGAAAAAGTCGTTTGAACCCAAAGGGGTCACACCCATAGGTTGAGAACAGCTCCCTTAGAGCTTCCTTTAGAAGAGCCATGAGAACAGCTTTGTACCCTTCAGTCTCCTTTCTGGTAGCATCTGAGGTGTAAGAGTTTAGGTTTGATGTATCCTTGGATAAATCATTCCCTTTTGTTTAAAGGATGTTATTTTAAAACTACAAGTAGAGAGCACATACGGTGAAAGAATTTAAGGGGAGAGGACCATTCTCTCCTGAGGATTGTAATGTAATCTTTTCAATATCATGTTCATTTCAGTATTAAAATGTCAGATATCCCATGTGCCTTCATAATGAAGAACAGTGAGGGACTGTGGGCCCACGGGTACTCACTCTCCTCAACTGGCCTCCCAGACCTGCCCTGGGCCCTTGCCTTTGCTGTGGGTCCCATTTCATTCTGCCTTGTCCCCTGGCTTCTTCTCCCCTTTCTTACCCCTCTCCATTAGGTCCTTGCAGTTTTTTAAAACTGCCAAACTAGACTCTGGCCCACCCTGAAAGGGTTAATTACTTTGTTAGCTTGGGGGATGGATAGGCTGGAATTAATCCAAAGACAGGATCAAATACATCAGTGAAAATGGGCCTTCTGGCTCAGTGTAGTTAAAAGGGTCTCATGCTGGGAGCTCAGTGATACAGTGGATTTATAAAGACTGGAAACAAGGGTCAACTTTGGACTGACAAACGGACCACAGAAACCAAGACCATGTCCTTCAGTCACTCCGCATGTTGTCTAGAAAGAATTTTCTAGAGCCTTCCGATGCTTGATTGGAAAATACCATTACTACCATTCAAAAGTTTTAGATACTAAGAATAGGAAACTGCTTGTCTGGTCTTCATTGCTAGAGACTCCCCTTTGCTTTTTTTGACCTTGTCTTGCAAGACAATTTTATTTTTTTAAAGACAGGAGAGTATGACGTCGGTTCCTATCTGCACTACCTCCCTAGCCTCCTCCTAGGTGCCCAGGTAATATAAAGCAGAAGTATGAAGTCTTTCCCTGTGCACTTAGACCATGTTCATGAACAAATATCACACCTTAATGAAGTGCCCATTTACACGAACTCATACCAAGGAACGCATTTCATCTGCTAAGGTGAGAGAACAATGAGATGGTCTGGATTTTGTGAACAGTTGTAGGATGTTGGCTTGAGCCCAGTGCTGTTATTTCTTGGTCAAGGAAGAAACCTTAGTGAAGTGTTGTGAAAGAGTATTTTGGAACTAGATCTAGAAGGTTCAACACAATATATGTATTCCACGAAACACCCCGCAACACCCACTTACAGTGGTATCCACGAGTAATTTTAAATCTGTTCAGTAGGATTTGTAACCACATGAATGTGCAGAAAAGCAACCTCATCAGAAAGGTCAGAAAACCAGGGGTTTGGGGATGGCTTGGATGCTAAAATGCCTGCTATGCAAGTACAAGAGATGGAACTTGGGTCCTAGAACCTATGCAAACCCTGCACAATGGCAAAGCTCTAGTTCCAGTGCTGATGACAGGAAGAGACAAATGCTCCTGAGAAGAGCACTGGCTGGCCAGTCTAGCTGCATCTTTGAGCTCCAAGTTCAGAGACTCTTGTCTCAAAAAATCAAAAGTAAGGTGGAAAAAGATAGAGGAAGACACTCGGCATCAACACACACACACACACACACACACATACAAATGTACACACATATACACACATATAAACACACATACACACATATACACATATATACACATGCATACACATGCACATGCACACATGTACACACACATGCACACACATATACACACATGTGCACACATATAAACACACATACACATATATACACATGCACATACATGCACATGCATACATACATGCACACATGTTCACACACACACACACATACACACTGCCATGTACATGCCAAATTACTGAATGCTGGCCATGTTTACTGGCCTATGGAAGAAGGTAGCACATTGTTAAAGACGTCACTTCAAGTCTGTCTTGTTCTTACTTCTTAGCTCCTCAGTGTGGAATGTGTGGGTCTCGTTTTTCCCCCACGTGTTGCTGACCTCATGTGAAAGATGACCTGGATGCTTCAGTTTTCAGTGCACACAGGAGATGAGAGGAAAAACGACGCTAGGGAGGAAGGGAGGGACTTGAGAGAAGGCTGATTCCTTATTCAGAACCTTGGGAGCCCATTTGTGGTTTATTTGCTAGGAGGAGCCAGAAAACAAACTCATTCTAAACTTTCTGCTTCTTGGCATGACATTCAAAGCTGAGGTTTCTCTGCTGACTATGCGTGTCTTTCTGTCATGTGTTGAGGTTTTCAGGATCCAGCCATGTTACAGAGAAGAGGACATTGAGTTTCAATTAATAAACCTCCCTGCAATTACCCTTTGTTTGTGACTGTGCGCGTGTTTCCATAAGAGCTGATGCGCTGAGCACAGCTTCCTGTGAGCCACCCAAGGCCGCTTTCCACTTCCCCTCCCCATACCAGGACCACGTATCTGCTTACTGACTGGCCTTCACAGTGACTCCACGAGTGTATTCTATTTCATCTTTATTAACAGACTGGGAATAAATAACACCCC
>NW_022196891.1:82778818-82780003 GCF_008632895.1 Mastomys coucha
CCCCCCCATGTCTTAAGACTATTTTCATCCATGACTTTTGTGAAGTCGGTGGCTCAGTAATCCTTGTGGTCTCCCCATGTGACTGTAGGGCTGTTCATCCAGTGAGTGATGTAATGGCTGCTCTAAGAGCCGTTGGTTCTGTGAATGTCACCTGGTTGTGCTCACTTGCTACATCACTGAGAACCTAGACAGGGTAGGAAGTCCTGGAAGAAGCATGGGCCTTATATCATCTAGTTTCTTGTCACAGTGAACAAAACCCACATAAGATTCAACTCAGGGGAGTATTTATTTTATCCATACAGAAAGGGATGTTAGGAGCCTGCTCATATTTGGGTAGATCAGGAAGGATGCCTATCTTTCATCAACCATCATTCTGTCTGTCTGTCTGTCTGTCTATCTATCTATCTATCTCTATCTAATATCTATCTTTCTACTTCTCTAATGTCTATTTATCCATCAATCATCTAATCTACTACCCATCATTTTTCCATCTATCACCTACCTACCTATCTATGGAGGAGGAAAACAGGAAAGGAAGGAACAGAAGTAGGCAGTGGTTTATTCCATGAAACCAATCTCCAGGTATTCCCTTCTTCCATCTAGGCTCTGCTTCCCAAAATAGCACCCCAGCTGAACACCAAGCATTCAAACACACGTACCTACAGAGGACGCTTTCCTTTTAAGCTACAGCAGGGATGTGTTCCTCGTAGTTAAAGCAGTAAGCCAGGTAAAGAGAGCAACTCTAGAGGGAAGCATGCCTGGATTGGACTGCTGTCTCTAGCAGGTGTGTCTGATATTTACACACTGTGGTGCCTCATTGTCATCTTCTAAGTTCATACTGCAGAACCACACAGCTGAGTCACTATTGAGTTACAAAAAGTAGTGAAAAAAATAATTTAAAGGGCGCTTATGATTTTGTGTTGGGCTGCATTTACAGCTGTCTTCCCTACCTGTAGACCCTGTGCCAGAGATCATGGGTACAGTTTTCCCTTTTGCTGAGCCCTTACTTATCTTGTCTTCCCCAACAGTCCATGACACAGACTTCAGTTAGTGTGGAGGAAGTTATCGAGGAAGAAAGCTAATGTCAGCTACAAATACTGAATCTTCTCAGAGATTACATAAAGCAATTTCCCCTGGGTTCTAGGAACTCTCTCCATGGTCAATCCAGTGGTTGCCTCTTGTTTA
>NW_022196891.1:82780013-82800460 GCF_008632895.1 Mastomys coucha
TCTGTAGGCCAGGCTGGCCTCGAACTCAGAAATCCTCCTGCCTGTGCCTCCCAACTGCTGGGATTAAAGGCATGAGCCACCATTGTCTGGCTTTCTTTTTTTTCTTTGTTTCTTTGTTTCTTTTCTTTGTTTCTTTGTTTTCTTCTTTGTTTCTTTTTGAGGCAGGTAGAAGCTTCCCTGGCACAATCTTCCCAATACAATGCTAAACTGAAGCAATTTTATGGCTACTCTCTAAGTTTATCAAAAGCAAATACAGTTGGGCAAGACAAAGGATATCACTCACCTTCAAGCTAGCTTTGCACCATGCCTGAGCCACAGTCCTGTGCCCCATTCTTGTTTTATCTTGTCAGTTAATATGAATGTTTGTCCATCCATTCTTTATCACCCTCCATTTCATTTCGCATCCTATGCACATGGCATTTTTAACACTTTTTCTTCCTAAACAGTATCCACATTTGCCTTGTCATTTGAATAACTTTTGAGTACTCTGATAAATATTTAAAAAGTCCCCCTTTAGTGGACTATTGGATAGTTTCCACCACTAAAACACTTTAACATTTGTTTAAAATACTGGAGTGATGTTGAATAATGTAAGCAGAATAGAGAACATTATTTTGGTTGATCAGATCCTCAGAATCCACCCTTAATTTAATATGCTATTCATATACTAACATATTAAATATACTAATTTAACACTCACAGATCCACTTCGTAAAAGGTAGATTTATTATACACAGATTATCTACATCCTAAGTGCTTTCATTAAAATGTCACTGTTATGTTTATGGATGATGTAAGAGGGAGTGAAAGGGTTAAGTGAGGGAGACTGAGCAACCCAGTCACTGTAAGAAAACCAAAATGTAATGAAGCCTCTGAACCTCTACTTGTATTTAAACATTTGCTTTAGGCTTACCATCACAATGATGGTCATGCTGGGTCTCAGAATCGCCTTTCCCCCAGTCTCTAGCATTCCGTGTGGTGCTTTGCAAACTACAAACAGTAACCCAGCATTCTGTAAAGTCAATAACACAAAATGGAGGTATAAGATAAAATGTCTCAGGGTTGTTATGAATGGTTGGGAAGGTTGTGCACTGTGCAAGAGCACTATGCAAGAGCACTGTGGCTCCAAAGGGTTCCAGACACATTGCAGACAGTCGATACTTCTATATTTATATCAGTGGTTTTCTAGGCAGCCATGTCTCATGATAACACCACAACAGAAGGAAGGAAAGTGCCTGCAGCACAGGGCACCCTCGATCAGTTGCATTCAAGGGCACCTGGCTGGTCCCCAGCTGGGTCCCTTTATTCCCTTCCTTCAGTGTCATTCAGAATTCTTCAGGTTAGCAATGTTTTCAGTGGTACATCTATCTCTTAGAAAACCTATGGGAAAAACTCGAAGTGCATGGTGGGATTAGTAACTGCTGCCGATCCGCATCCAGAGTGTACAGCGATATGAACCTACGGAAATTGTAACTGCCTTTTAATTCAGTGTAAAACTTCTGTAGCTGGAAGGCACTCCTGCCCCCTGAAATGCCTTTTTAGCTCCCCCCCAAAAGGGTTAGCGGTATTCAAGATTGGTGTAGTGCTAAACATTTTTTCACGTTCTTAGGAAGCAGTTAATCTATTGCATATATGAATGTCAACTGTTTATTAGAATAAAATGAATTACCTACTTTTATGGGGCTTCAAAACTTTCAAAATGTCCTCCCATAATTCTGGTACTTAATCTTTGTAATAACAACATGGGGATGTGGGAGGTGTCATTTTCCTAGTTTTCCAGTCAAGGAAGTAGCAGCCTGGGGACAAGTGACACACCTACAGACCTGAGATTAGGGGGTTGAGTGGATCTTCACTGAGTGGTATCTACAGGGCCCCACCCTGCTCCAGGGAGAGGCCAATCAGAATCCACTCTGTCCTTAACACCCTTGTTAGTGAGGTTCACCCTGCTCTATTGGTCACACCCTCACCACACTCTAAGGACACTGGGCAAGGCTATATTAGTCATTCTTTCTGTTGCTGTGATCAAATACCCGGCAAGAAGCAGCTTGAGATGGGTAGGTATTCTGGCCTACGGTTTAGGAGAGTATTCCCTCATGGAGGTGAAGAGATCGTGCTAGGAGCAGGATGCACCAGCTACCAGGAAGCAAAGTGAGCAGGAAGTGGCTATCCCAGTTTCTACAGTGGATAATGAAGAGCTTCGCATGGATCCCTGCATCCTTCATCAAGCTCTTCTCAGCTCTGGCAGTGATCTTTTTCTCCTCATCAATATCTAAGGCTCACATCGCCTCGCTACAGAGCCGGTGAAATCCCAGGTCATGAGGACGAAGCAGTGGCTCAATGTTCAATGTCGCCAGGCTCTTCTGCTTTTTTTTTTTTTTTTTTTTTTTTTTTTTTTTCTAGTTAGCTCTAAAGTGATCAGTGTCTGGAAAAGCCCCCTGGATGAGAACCAAATCTATCTGAAAAGTGAATTCTGGAACCTGGCATTCCTGAGATGCTCAGACCTAATTAGAGGAATAGGTATGAGTGCTCGAATACTCCCTGGCCACATCCAGGGTCCTCACCACAAGGTGTTTTTCTACACAGGCGTTTTGAGCAACATTTTTACCTCCTTTTGCTCCTCCTTCCCAACCTAATACACTAGGCATTAGGTATTCCTTCCGGGCCTGGGACCATTACTCACCCTGGTTCACAGGCAGTAGGTCTATGTCATCACAACCATGGTATGAAGGTGAGAACAAGAAGTCTGATTCTGAAGAAACATGATCGAAGGAAAAGAATGCAGACGGCAGAAGAGACTCGCCAGTGGCTCTGTCAACTCAATTTCTCACTCCTCCTCAGCCGCGGGTGTGTCCCAAAGATGGATGAGCAGAGGTGCTGCTGGTGGTGAGAACAGCTGCAGTTGCCATCTGGGTACCATTATTTGCAGATTCATCTCTCAGGCCAGAATCTCCTCCAATTGTTGTGGTTATGGAGGGAAAGTGGGGGGCTCCCTAGTCTTGCTTCCATCTCAGATGCTATTGTTTCAAGCCATAGCTTCTCCCATTGCCTTGGCTCGTCATCAAAGAAGCGTGATGTGACCCCAGGGGTGACGTGGGTGGAGGACTTTGCTGATGAAAGCTGAGGAAGCTCAGACACAAACCGTCTTATGGAACGCATTAAGATTAGATTTGTCTAACTCACACTTTTCATACCGTCTGTCCTTCCTCTTCTTACAAATTGTCCAGCAGGACGGTGCCCTGCTGAGAAGTGACGTCAGGGCAGAAGCACCTGGCAGAGACGGGAACGCACCACGCATTGACTAAGGCTCATTCTGGGTGTCAGCAAAACACCAGTTTTTCTTTTACCTCTGTGACAGAGTTGCTAGACGTCCCTACAGGTTCATCTAGCAGGTTCTTCTAAAGATCAATCAATCAATCAATCAATCATCAATCAATCAATCAGTAAGCATAAAAACATAAGAACACCTTTTGTCCCAGCATGCAGTGTGTTTTCATTGTATATCTCTACAATTACTATAAAATTTGAGAATCACCACTTGCTGTTTGTAAACCACCGAAAAGAGAAGATGGAAATAAAGAGTCCCTGGTACCAACAAGAATGTACACTTCAATGGCAGCAGGAAGATCATGCCCTCGGAGCAGGTGTGTGCATGTCAAACATCAGTGTGGGTTGAGATGAAGGGGTTTTTACTTATGCTTCTACGTACTTTCTGTGTAACTCTTGACTATTAACCACGTGATAAAAATGGTAAAAACTCTGGGGTTAGCATTTCCCTAATTGCACATTTATGCTTCCCACTTAGATGCATTCATCTAGATGCAGACCACGGTCACCAACTGCCGTCATTATTGTTTTGGACTGAACTGACTCTATGTGTGCTTTCTCGGTTGACATCTGTTGAATCCGTCTGTCTGGATACCTCTGAGAACAAAGCCGTTTCAAGGATGTGAGATATTGGAGAGGTTGACAAGGGCTGATGAGTTTTGTGAGCCGAGAATACTTTTTGTAGCAACATCACTGATGGAGTGTGGGAAGGATTTGGGTCAGAGACCTGAGATATTTTACTGGTGTTCTCAAGAACTAACAAATCACAGAGACAGAGATAACAATAGTCACAAAGCAAGGAATAGATCGAGGGTGCCATATCATCTTTGGCATCTCTAACACCCTTTCCTTGGCCAACATGGCCACATTCCAGTGTTGGTTCAGCTCTTCTGCTTTTGTAATATACTCAGGGATCAATGTTTCTATCCCTAAGGAGACACTATCTCTAGTGAGCCATGATCCAGATCTATTTCATTTTATCTCTTTGTTTATAGCTCTTGAACCTTTAAATATCAAGAGAAAGAAAGATTTTTTTAAAAATGTGTTGATTCATAGGAAAAACAATATCAACCAACCAGACCCCTCAAAGCTCCTAGAGGCTAAACCACCAACCAAAGAGTACATAGCATGTACTCTTGGCTCCAGCTGGATATGTAGCAGAGAATTGCCTCATCTGCCATCACTGTGAGGGGAGCCTCTTGGTCCTGTGGAGGCTCGATGACCCAGGATAGGGGAACTCTAGGGTGTTGAGGAAGGAGTGGGTGGGTGGGTGGGGAAGCACCCTCATAGAGGCAGGGGGAGGGAGGACAGGATATGGGGCTTGTGCAGGGGAAACTGGGAAGGGGGTAACATTTGAAATGTAAATAAAATAACCATTAAAAATGAAAAAAAATGTGTTGATTAATATATATTTTTCTTTTCTTGAGGTTTGGTTTACAACTCTTTGGTGTTATGGATTGAACTCAGGACTTTGTGCATGCTAAATTACATTTCTAATCCTTAATTTTACCCCTTTAAAGTAGACATATTAAGCCTAGTGGTAGCTGCTCATGCTTTTAATCCCAGTATTTGGGATGCAGAGGCAGGCAGACATCTGTAAGTTGGAGCTAGTCTGGTCTACAGAGCTAGTTTTTGAACAGCCAAGTCTACACAGAGAAACCCTGTCTTGGAAAAAAAAAGTAACCACATTAATAATAAGGAAAACAAAACATACGATTGATGTTTAAAACAGCGTTTTGTTTTTTTCTGCTACTTGGTTGTATTGTGTCAGGAGAAATACTCTGGACTCTAAACAATAAATTGAATTGCACAAGGTGACCTTACAAAGCCACTGGTGGCTGCATTTCTAATTTTTTTGAACTCAGAGTAAGAAAATGTTACTGAAGAAACTGCTCTCTTTGGCAGTCCTAAGGAAGGTCTGTGATTACGCTTGGCCGTCCCTCTTAGGACACACAGCAGGTCTGTTTCTGTACATAGGTGGAGATATTTTTTATTTATTCTATTTTCCATACTGTTATTGTTATGCAGAATTCTACATTCAAAGATATTTGCAGCTAAGACAAGGAGGTACACAGTATGTATCAAATAAATTGTGATAAATGACTTGGCCTGTATAAATTACAATGCCCTTAATACATATGCAAAATAATGAGTCAATAGATGCTGATGAGATAAACATGATAAAAAACAAAGATCATTACCTTCCAGTCAGTATGTGGACAAAAACTATCACTAGAAATTTTGTCATGTTTGACAAATTATAATATTTATGGAGCCTTCGTTGTTTCAGTTGCTAAATAGGACTATTCTTTAATTTGTCTGATAAAAATTGGCATATGAAATAGGAAGTGGGATCATTGTTATGACAGAGTCACTAATAAGTATTCCAAAACTATGTTGTGCACCAATTCATACAGTATTTTATTTCATTGATTATACCCAAGTGCTATCATAGTGGTCATATGGTTATGCCATCAATGTGAAATTATTGATGAGATATTTTAGTTATCTTTTCTGAGTGAATCTTTAACATTTGTTGCAGTATCTAGGTGTGGTATTAAGGCAAGTGAATAAAATGGTCATGAGTTTGTGCAGAACATTTCTATGTACAGGGAAATAGCATAGTAGTAGTCACAATATATTATAGTCAACCTCCTAAACTGTCCTACAGTCTGACTTTTTTTTTTTCATTTTACAGTGTCATAAAGTTGTTTTCCTGACTAAGGTCTTCTTAGAGCAACATTTAACCAATTACCATGAGACAATTAGTTTACGTTTCTACCAGCCCAGGACAATGGCTTTGAATAGCCACTCTAAGAGGATCAACAAGTTAGAAAAAATTATCTAATTTCCTCTAAACCACAAAGCTAATAAATGGTAGCATACCTAATATTGAAGGCCAGATATGTTTGCCTCAGAAGCCAATACCTAGGATACTACATTTCTTCCAGAATTCTCCTTGATACTGAGGAGGAGTTAGGGAAACTGAGCTAGCATAGGAAAGTAAGGGTCGGCCCCTTAACATGGCTGCTGCTCGTATCCCTGGATGCTGCTTGTCTCTAAAGACTTTAGCATTTGAAGTGTGTGTGTGTGTGTGTGTGTGTGTGTGTGTGCGTGTGTGTGTGTATGCGTGTGTGTGCATGTGTGTGTTTTACCTAGCAAGCTGTCTTCTTTCTCTCTTTCTCTTTCCTTCTTCCTTTCTTTCTTTCTTTCCTTCTTTCTTTCTTTCTTTCTTTCTTTCTTTCTTTCCTTCCTTCCTTCCTTCCTTCTTTCTCTTCTTCTTCTTCTTCTTCTTCTTCTTCTTCTTCTTCTTCTTCTTCTTCTTCTTCTTCTTCTTCTTCTTCTTCTTCTTCTTCTTCTCCTCTTCCTCCTCCTCCTCTTCCTTCTCCTCCTCCTCCTCCTCCTCCTCCTCCTCCTTCTTCTTCTTTTTTGTTTTTCGAGACAGGGTTTCTCTGTATAGCCCTGGCTGGCCTGGAACTCACTCTGTAGACCATGCTGGCCTTCAACTCAGAAATCCTCTTTCTCTGCCTCCCAAGTGTTGGGATTAAAGGCATGCACCACCACTGCCAGGATGCAAGCTGTCTTCTAACTCTTTCAATACATATTCAATGTGCTATAATTCACTGAGTTCCAACAATCCTTCCTGACCTCCCCCACTGCAGGCACCAATGACAAGGTTGGATTTCCTTAGCTCTGACGTTGTGACTAATACATTCATACAAACAAAGCAATTAAATAAATCAGTGCCTGGCACCTGAAAATCACTCAAAAAAACCTTCCACCCATTATTCCTGTCTTAGACTTCTCTCTTGGTGTATTTTGATTTTTCTGAAGTTCACTCTCTTCACGGGGACCCTGTAGGCAGCTTTTTAACTTGCTGGCTTTCTGTACCCGATTAAGTATGAAAGGTTTACTTCTTTATTTCTCCATTCCCAGTTCTTAGATATGTCATATATATGAACATCACTGTGGTCTTTGTGGATTCTTCTTATCAAAGGGTGGATTTTTTAAATTCAGTAACTGAGTGTTTATCATAGGATTTGGGGAAACTATTTCTGGATGGAATTTTTAAAATATAGCCCAATGTTAAAATATCTTTATGAGGGGCCAAGGAGGATGGTTCAGTCTAAAGCACTTGTTGTGTGTGCAGGAGGACCCAAGTCCAGATATCCAGTACCTACATCAGGAAGCCAGATATGATCAAGGGCAGATCTTAACTTTGGTGTAGCAGGGATGAAGTCAGGTAGAATCCAGGAGCTCACTAGGCTGGCCAGCCAGTCGATCCTGTCGTACAATAGCCGGTTCAATGAGAGAAGGGGGGAGCATTCAAGGAAGGTCCAAATGTTGACTTCTGGCCTACACACACACACACACACACACACACACACACACACACACACAGAAAGAGAGAGAGAGAGAGAGAGAGAGAGAGAGAGAGATATGCATGTCTCTTGCTCACCATATCTATCTATCTATCTTTCTATCTATCTATCTATCTATCTATCTATCTATCTATCTATCTATCTACCTACCTACCTACCTACCTACCTATCTATCTATCTATCTATCTACCTACCTACCTATCTATCTATCTCTTCATGAGTTAGCTTTCATGACAAAGAGAGTAACCAGGGGTAGATAACCTCTGTGTGTGGCTTCTTTCTCCCTGTTCTGGAATAGTAACTTGCAGAAACACTCCAAGGAGCTATCATGAGCAGAATGCCACATGCCAGGTTTATTGTTTCTATTGGACACATTTCAGAACATCCTGTGACTTTACAATGACTGTTTCCAGATCAGGCTCTATATTCTCGTTGACATTTTAAAAATTAGCCTTTCCCTACAACTGAAAGAGCCAAGACCCTATCTGTCTTCTCTGCTAATAGTTGGTAGGAAACATTAGCCACACAATGGCAGACATTGACCCAACTCAGATTGTCCCTAGATAGAAAAGGGCTGAGTCATCATTTGTCTGGAAAAGTAAAAGATCAGAGCTATTGACAGGTAGCAGCTGTCAGGGCAGTCTCAAGTTAGGCTCTACATAGCCCAAGGTGGGTGTGGGAAAGGATACTGCCAAGTAACCCCTAGAAGAGGGGTGGGACAGTCTTCTGAATTATGTTCGGTTTTTGTAGCAACACTCAGGCTGGGGCAAAGATAAAATAAAAATGCATTTATAGTCCTGGAAAAAAGAAGACCGGCACTATCTCCCTCATAAAACCAGCTGCTCACCCCTAGGTTACATTTCTTCTAGAATATTTTATCTTTGATCATTATAAAGTATTCTTTTAAAATTCTATTTTTTGCTTTTTAAGGTTCTGATTGAGAAAGCAGTTGGCACCCCTACCCACTGGGACGTACACAGGCTTATTTATTGAAAAACTTCTCAATTCCTTCCCTTCCCACCCATCTGAACCCATCAGGGTTGCTCCGTGGAGCTGTCTTGTGAATAGTTATGGGCAGAGTTGGCTAACCACCTCTGGCGGCAGATGCAACTTTCCACAGCTCTCAGTGCCAGATACATTTGCTTACTCAGAGTTTCACTTGACTCATAATCTTTTCTTTTTTTTTTTTTTTTGGTGGGGGGATGTGTTTTGTGTGATTCCAAGTTATCAAGAGTTGGTTGGGAAACTTAAGTAGGGAAAGGGCTTAGGGAGGAAGATGGCGGGAGGAAGATGGCGGGAGGAAGATGGCGGGAGGAAGATGGCGGATCAAGGGGGAAGGTGGCCAAGTCCTTAAGCTGCTCTAGGTCTAGAGATGGGTCTTGATGGTGGAATGCTGGAGACTTCACCGCCACAGGTAGATCCTTTCACTGGGTCAATGTGTGAACACTGTATCCATGCGGCAGAAGAATCATGCCTGGAGTGGGAAGCTGCTCTTAGAAGCAGCTAGGCACGGTGGGCTCTTGTTAACCTGGAGACTTATTCCAGAGCCTCAGAGCCTGAGACAAGGACTCCTCCCCTGTTTATCCCGAAGCATCTTAAAATCTTCTTGAGGCATTGTATGAGCCAGCATGAAGACTGTAGAGCCCGGAAGCACGGGACCATTTTATTAGCAGCAATAACAATACTAACAAGTAAATTACTAACAATAATAAAACAATCACCAGCAGTTAGGATTTTGTAGATCACAAAGCATTTTCTCCTTCATTTTCTCATCTCAGATAATGGCCATTTGTTACAACCCTGCTGGCACTGAGAAGATTCAATGCAGTCATTCTCAGATCAAAGGAGGGATTTTCTCCCAGCCCCTGGGAGTGGTGGTAAAATGAATTGCCCAGGGTATTGGCTTGGCCACCCTGGAGAAAACAGGAGGGAGGGGAAGGAATCAAAGGGAGGATCTGGATGTGATGCTATTCTGTGAAACAGTTTGCTTCTTCCCCCTAGAATTTTAACTGTCCCCTTGGGGTCTAAGGGGCTGGATAAAGGGTCAGATGGTCTTTGAATGCCTGTACTGTGTTGAAACATAAAGGACTTCATAAAAATCCTGGGTTGTGAAATATTAAATATTTGGCATGTGCTGTGGTTGTCAAATGAAATTAGTTATATAAGCAGAACTCTCTAGCATGGTTTCCCTTTGTCCAGCGTTGGACAAAGGATCTGGCGAGGAAAGGCTAAGCCATCTGAAGGCTCACTTGTGAAAAACCACTCCCCCTGCAGAGAGACATCTGGAGACCTGGGAGATGGCTCCTCTGGTGAAGTGCTTTCATGAGGACCTGAGTTTAAATCCCAGCACCAACAGGAAGGTGGGGCTTGGTGGTGCACATCTGCACTCCCAAGTTGAGTGGTGGTGGGGAGGGATAGAAGGTTCCTTGGAGCTCACTGGCCAGCCCATTGTGTTCCAGGCTATGTGAGAGACTCTGTCTCAAAATATAAGGTAGAGAGAGTCAGGTCCGAAGGAAACTCCAGTGCCCCAAACTCTAAAAGGCAGTTCAAGGATCCAGAGATGAGTTCAACCTGGACAGCTGAGGATTTCTGGCAGCTAGATAAAAGGCAGCATCCCTCTGGAACCTGTGAAGCCAATTCCCCTCTACCAAAAGGAGTCATTCCCCTTACCTCTGGCAGAAGGGGCCAATAGTCACTTGTGATATCTATTAGCACATCAAAGCTCATGCTAGCCTCCAGGACCCCTCAGCACCCCAAGTACCTGCTACACACTTCCAAATGCCTGATAGCCTCCTCCCCCTTCTCACCTCCTCCTCCACCCTCCACTCCCTCCAGCTCATGGGCTTCCCTTCCTCAGGCAAACTACTCCTTCTTACAACCCCGCTTTTCTTGCCTTGTTCCCTCTTTTCCCCCATCCCTTTCTTCCCTCCCTTGCAGATAGCCCTGGCCATGTCAAAATGGCTGGACATGTTCGTTGTGTTTCTTCCCTGCTCTGGACTCTTCCAGATGCCCCAGGCTGTACTCAGATAAAAACCATCCTCCTAACTGTGCCCTGGAGTAGGCATGTCAGCAGTTTATGCAAAGAGTGATAGAGGAAGACACCCAGCATTGACCTTTTTTTAGTCTGTACCCACCCATACACCTCTGTCTAATGCAGGCACATGCGTGCGCGCGTGCATGCGTGCATGCGTGCGTGTGTGTGTGTGTGTGTGTGTGTGTGTGTGTGTGTGTGTGTGCGCGCACAGACAGAGACAGAGACAGAGAGACAGAGAGAGACACAGAGGGACACAGAGAAACAGAGAGACAGAGACAGAGAGAGAGAAACAGACAGACAGAGAGACAGAGAGAGACAGAGAAAGACAGAGAGACAAAGCTACACAGAGAAAGACAGAGACAGAGAGAGACACAGAGAGAGTGAGTGAGAGGGATCTAGAAATAATTTTGCTGAATTCTAAAAAAAAAAAAATTCTAGAACCCATGTCAAGTTCTCATGGTAGAGAGCCTTGTAAGGATAGAGAGTATTTTTATTTTCTGTAAGTTGCCATTGAGTCCAGGTAGGGAAGGAGAAAGCCATTGACACATCTTGTAGATGGAGTCTCAGGTAACAAGTCTCACTACTCTTTTTAGCCAACTTTTCTGCTCCCAACCAACCTTGTACTACCCTGTATTGAAAGACAAACTCTTTTAATGAAGATTGTATTTGTTTTTAATTATGTGCATATGTATGGGCATGTGGACATGAATGTAGGTAGACTCTGAGCCCAGACAGGGTATTGGATCCTCTGGGGCTGGAGCTCCAGGCAATTGGAAACCTCCTGACTTAGAGCTGAACATGGATCCTCGGGAAGAGTGGTAAGTACTCTCACCAGCTAAGCCATCTTCCCACTTCCAAGAAACTCATCTTTTTGGTAAAACATCAGTGATAAATTTGCGAATGGAAGGCCAAACAGTTAATAGTAAAAGCAGGTAACAATTTGGGATCCATCTCATGCTGGCTGGCTTGCAACGTGAGATCAAGTGAGAAAAGTCACAGGCGGGTTTTGTAAGAGGCCACAGCTTACGTTTCCTCACAGCCAAGTAAGAGTAAAATTCTGGCTGCCCTCAGCCACACAGTTCCCAGGGTGGCAGACTGGGCAGCACAGCCATGTTGTCCCTTGAGATGATTCCACCCAGGATGGTGGATTGGCATGACTGGTGGCTAAAGAAAGAGGAAGGATAATGAAGCCATGTTCTCAAGCAGATCCAATGGCAGACACATTTGAAAGGAGTGGTGTGCCAGGCATGGAGCTGCATCCTTACGATCCAAGCACTTAGGAGGTTGAGGCAGCAGGATCATGGGGCTCAAGACCAGCCTTACCATTTAGCAAGGTTGAGACTAGCCTGAGCTACATGGATCCCACCCCAAAGAAAACAAAACGGAAAAACCTAACACGAAAACAGACTATAAAAGGAATGATGTGATTTGGCAAACACGAGGTCTTGTGCGAAATCTAAGAATTGATTCCATATTCTCAGGGCCCGTTATAAGGTGTTTGCCCCAAGAGAAACATGGCATATTTATTTCCAAGCAAAATTCAATTTGAAAGCAGGATTAATTGAACAAATCATTTCGAATGACATGGATCTGAAAATGGAAAGAGAAGAGTTGACGTCTTTTCTGAGCTCACCTCCTTTCCTACAAAAATCACTGCTAACAACTAATATTTCTTCAGTTAACTCAAATACAATTCCTTTTGAAAATGTATGGGGAGCAAGAAGATGGCTTAGTGGGTAAGCATACTTGGTGTACAAGCATGAACCTTCTCAGAAACCAGGTGGAATCTGGGTGTGGTTGAGTGTGGGCCTCGAACCCAAGTGTTGTGGGGTTGGATAGGAATATTGCTTGTCTTTGCAAGCTGCCAATCTTCCTCCTATCACAAGAACAGAATAGCTGATGTTTTCCTCTGTCATGTGTACCCACATAGATGTGAATACATTGTACACATAACATATAACACAAATACACAATATATACACACACACAAGAATGTGCTGCAGTTATCTTCAACTCCTAGGATGATAAGCTAGTCATCAAGGTAGACTCCCATCTGCCTTTTAAATACTACAAGTGAATTTATAACACAATGAGGACCATTGAGACAACACCTAAGAGTACAGCTCAGCACTCATATGTTGGGCCACTAAGCTATCAGCATCAGTAGATACAGAACTACTACCAGGTTCAAGGATCCTCATTGCCCAAACTATTCTTTAATTGTGCATGAGTAGTTTTTGCCCCAGCGGATTCGGGGCATAAATTGTCTGGAATTTAAGGTAAGGACAAAGGCACTTTATAATACTTTGCTTTACAATGGTGTGTGTGTGTGTGTGTGTGTGTGTGTGTGTGTGTGTGTGTGTGTGTGCCTGCTGCAGACTTAACCCTTTCCTCTGTGTACTTCTTTAGGGAACACTAGTGTCCTCACAGAAGTTTCTCCTCTCAGGATGAGACCCATACTTCTCCCAAAGTTTGGAATTTTTCAGTCACTCATGATAGAGACCTGGGATTTAACCAGGTCATTCTCTTCTCCCACATTCAATCCAGCAACTCAACTCCTTTTTTTGCTTTCTTGCTGTAATTTCATATCTCTCCATCTTGCAGAGAAGCTGCCTCGGAGGCGGATTATTCAAATCAACACTCAGAAGAGATTATTTTCATGTTCTGGACTGCCCTCTATAATGCTTGAGCAGTTGGCTTTGCAAAGTACCAGCCTATTTAAAAACTACACTGGACGATCATGCTACTTTCAGAAACATATCTGATGCTTTAGTAAATCACATGAGATCCTCCATGACTCACTCTCCTCCTCCTCCTCCTCCTCCTCCTCCTCCTCCTTCTCCTCCTCCTCTTTCTCCTCCTCTTCCTCCTTCTCCTCTTTCTCCTCCTCCTCCTGCTCCTTCTTCTTCTCCTTCTTCATCATCTCACTAAGTAGAGGAGACTGAGTGCTGGGATTAAAGCCATGCCCCACTATGCCTAATGCGTGGGTTTATCTTATGGCTAATACTAATTTTTGTGTACCTTGCCATGCTGTCTTAGAAAGCCAGAAGGCATTACTATGGTAGTGGTCTAAGAGGTTTATGTTTGCAAACCTTGTAGTTGTGTGTATATATGTCTGTGAATGTGTGAATGTTTGTGTTCATATGGATGGGGTAGATGTGCACTGTCTATCTTATGTGTCAAGACAGCATCTCTTACTGGGTTTAAGGAATGACCAGTGAGGCAAGAATGGGGGCCAGTGAGCCCCAGAGATCTTCCTTCCTGTCTCCGCCTCCCAGGTCTGAAATCATAAGTATGGACCTCTATGTCCAACTTTGAATGAGAGGCTGGGGCTCCAACTCACTGAGCCATCTTCCCAGCACCTGGGCCTTTCCCACACCTCCTCAGCTGCAGCTCCCCTCACCTGGTGATTCCCCGATTGTCTTTAGTAATCAGTGCAAACCCACCCCGTTCTGAGCACCCCTGTGCACGTTGTGAGACATGCATGGCCCCTGCTCTCTGTTGTTTCCACAGACTGGTGGCATCCAGTACCACACCTGCTGGAGCCTGACTGTTCTTTTTTTCCCCCCCCCCGTCATTTCTGGGATTCTACTGGAGGTAAAAGTGAGGCCTATTGTTTCTGGGGTTTTGGAGGCTCACCCGACTCTGGATCTACAGACACAAGTTTTTCTGGAGTTCAGCTACGATATTGCATTTATAAAAAGCCAGAGCAGCTATTGTTCCCTTCTATTTTTCCCCTCAATTTGGATACTCACCAAATGTTTGATCCCTAAATTCTTTATTTCTTCAAGCCAGCTGGAAAACACCACGAGTGGCAAGAAAACATCACCCCCACCCCCACACACCAAATTAGCCACACACACACAAAGACTCTGTACAAAGTCTCTCCTTACCCTATTCTTTACACGCTTTGGCTTCTACCAACTCAAGTTCGATTTACTTTTTAAACAAACGGTCTTTTGAATTCTAACTTTCCTCTAGACTTTCCTTCAAGGTTATTCCCACAAGTCATGCCAGGGGCCTGTAACAACAACACATTGTTACATCGAAATGCAATATCTGCGTGATACCCTGGTCGGCACCACAGGCAGTACTGTGTCGCATCCCTCCAGAAACCTGGGGTCAGGAGACATCTGGGTTAGTATGTTTCCTATCTAGGCAGTATCAAGAAATGACTTATTGACTCAACTGTACCTTTCTGTACCTTTCCTGAGCACCCACCCAAAGGACCGTATCCTATTACAGAGAGAGGTGTCCATTCACATTCACTGTTGCTTTATTTACAATAGAGTCAGCCTAGCTGAACATTAATGGATGATTGGATAATGAAAATGTGGTCCCTATATACAGCAGAATTGTATTCAACCACAAAAAAGGATATTATGCAATTTCAGGAAAATGGATGGAACTGGAAAACATTATGTTAAGCAAGGTGATCCGGGATCAGAAAGAGAAACACCACATGTTTCCTCTTGCATACAGATCATAGCTTCTCATTTTTATATATGCAAATCTACATGCAAGTGAGGGAGAGTCGATGCCAAGAAACCTGGAAGGTGCTTGTGAGAGAGGGACAATTGCTCTCCAAAGAAAATTACCCTGTAATTAAATTTCAGTAAATGTTATCTATGCTCTATTTAGAGCCCTTCCTCCAAAGCCATGATTGATTGGATTAGCATCTGGCTGCCTAGGAGATATTTTAAATTCCTGATTATGTTCAGTTAGCAATTGCTGTTCAAGTTCACTTCCAGGTGCATTGCATGTTCTAATTGGCAATGCTACTGGAAACTGTAGTATTCGGGTCCTGCACATTTTTACGTGGTTACCCATTTCTTTGAGATTCATTTTTTTTTTAAATTTCATTTTGATGAATTTTATATTTCATTCAGTCCCATTATATAAACTTAAATAATAAAAATAAAATGTGTACAGAGTAATGTCTCACAAATGAATCCTGACAATGTTGCTGCAGAAGATGTAAGCAATTCCTTATCCTATAGAAAAAAATGTCCAAAGGCTTTAGCAAAATTTCCTGCAACTAGGCCCTCTCCAGACGTACCGGGACCAATGGCTTCCTACTCTTATGCTAGTTCGATTGTAGTTCTTTCTTCATGCTGTAGTTCTTGTTCTTCATACTGTAATTCTTTCTTCATGCTATAGTTCTTGTTCTTCATGCTGTAGTTCTTTCTTCATGCTGTAGCTCTTGTTCTTCATACTGTAGTTCTTTCTTCATGCTGTAGTTCTTTCTTCATGCTGTAGTTCTTGTTCTTCATGCTGTAGTTCTTTCTTCATGCTGTAGTTCTTGTTCTTCATGCTGTAGTTCTTTCTTCATGCTGTAGTTCTTTCTTCATGCTGTAGTTCTTTCTTCATGCTATAGTTCTTGTTCTTCATGCTGTAGTTCTTTCTTCATGCTGTAGTTCTTGTTCTTCATACTGTAGTTCTTTCTTCATGCTGTAGTTCTTTCTTCATGCTGTAGTTTTGTTAGTATCATCTCAGGTGCCCTCTCTTCCCTTCTCTCACTCATGTAATTCCCAGTCATCCATTCATGTTGCCTACAACATCCCTAATTCTGCTGATCAAAGCTAATCACTCTTGTCTGTGGACTCATTGCCCAGTCCGTGTACAGTATAGTGCTCAGTGTGATTGTACAATGATTCATGATATACCTATGTCCTTGAACACTGTGAACTCTGTTGGGGCAATAAGCAGTTATACAGTGCTAATTTTGCGTGTTTCTAAAATCTGGGACATAGTAAATTTTATATTAAGACACATTTGTAGGAAGAAAGAAAGGAAGAAAGAAAGGAAGAAAGAAAGGAAGAAAGGGCTTAATGAGAAAAATCAACTGTGATGGAAAGGACACAGCCAGTGGCTCTCACTTATCACTCACTGCCAGTTCCCAGGCATAGGTCATGTGGTTTTATGCCTTTTGCTGGAATCTAAAATGACCTCCCCAGCCTAGACCTGTGTTTTGCACAGTGGTCCCATTTGGTGTGAGGGAGGGGCTTAGCCAGCAGAACCGAGCCACTCAGCAGGGGCCATCACTGCCCAGCTCTGTCATTCCTTTCTTTAACCCACTTTCCGTTTTCTTGCACCACTGGCCACTTGAGAACTTGGAATCAGAGACAACCACTTGGCATTTGTTGTGCACTCGAGGTTATCAGGACAAAAGTTCATCTGAAAGACTTGTATGTCTGTTTTCCTTTGACTGAGGTCCATGTGTCAAAGGACAATGTCTGTAGTCATCTACCACAGTGCCCACCCCACTGCTGGATTACAAGAACATGGTACCACAGGCTTTATCTGTTCTTTTTCATTTAGTCTTTTTATTACATATGGTCTGGAAATTAGACTCAGTTCCATATATTTGCAAGATAATCACTTTACTGACTGAGCTAGCGGCCCCCAGTCCCCTTTTGCCATTTTTGGGGGGTTGGTTACAGAAGCATAAAGCATCAAGAAACCACTCACCATACCTTCCTGAATAAAATTATATTAGAAGAAATGAATGCAGAGCACATCTGAGAGTGGGGGTCGTCCAAGAGTGATGTCATCATTTACCAGACGAAGCCTGGTGGGTGTGTTTGCTTGGGGCATTTGTGCCTTTGGTCTCTTTAGTTCATGTGTGGGTCAGAGCTGCACAGTTCCTTTAATATGTATGTGAATATCTATCAAAATTTCACCAGACCAATAAATCCACAGCAGACACACTGGAAGATTTGTAAAGTAATGAGCAGCCCCACTTGAAAACTGTCCTGGTTTGCAGGCAACCCACGATGGTCAAATCTTACCCAGATCTCCCGTGTAAGAACAGCCCTTCCCAGAGGAACAGGCTAGCTCATGGAATGCTTAATGCTCAGATCCAGGAAGGGGAGCCGCTGGCTCCAATGCCCCCACTTTATAGCCACTTGCTCTGGAATTAAAGAGCGAGAGAAACCTCTGAAATCTGTTCAGTAAGGCAGTTGCCATCTATGTATCAGAGTATGCCACCTCCACGGAATCTTAAAGCATATTATGGACAGTTGCGCTCAAGGAAAGACAGTGGGTGGCTCTGAACCATCTTTTAGGGAGTAATGTGACTTATTAGCATGAAAATCTCCAGGTGTGGCCAGGAGGAGACAGATCTCACCCTTAGGGGCTGGCTGTGGGACTTTCCAACTCAGACTTGGATTTGCCTAGCCTTGTGGTAGTAAAACTCTCAGAGTGTGGTGTATTTTCACAGTTGTCTGATGTGAGTGGGGGTCAGCTGCTCTGGCAAGCGTCAGGTCACTGAGGGTGGGCATTCTAGTCTTATGCCCCTGGTTCTAGTAGCTGCTGCTGTTGATTTTGGCTCTCTGGACAAGGAAGAGTTTGGTGTCAATAAATTAACGTGATGATTGTGGTTAGGTTCTAAGCATCTCTGAATGAGTATACAAGCCAGGACCAGGAGCAGAAGAAACTAGAAGTTTTCTCGGAAGAATGAAGGCCAGGATCTAATAAAGATCTTTCAAGATACTTTGATTTCACTGGGATCTAAATATCAAATTTAAAAGAGGAAGAAGAGGGGTGGAAAGAGAGGAACAGGAAGAGAGGAGGGGCTCAAGCATGGGGAAGCAGGGGCTATTTAGATGATTTTTCTGTTCCTCTGTTTCCCCAGGAACCTGACAACAAGTTTTCCTTAAAAAACCAGCTCTTTCCTTCCTGCCCACCTCATGTCTCCACCATTGTTTTGTAGTCCACTCTGTGTAGAAAATGATGAACAAACCCTATGTCAAATGTAGCAGTTCTCTGACTGGGCATGGCCGCTCACCTTTAGTACCAGCACTTGAAGCAGGGGGCTGTCTGCGTGTTCCAGGCTAGGCTGCTCTACACAGTGAGTTCCAGCTAGGGCTACATAGCAAAACCCTGTCTGAAAAAGAAAATAGCTATTTTTCTCAGAAAGAGAATGAGACCTTTCCTGAAACTGAATCGAGGATCTGTTCTATACCTCCCTCTGTTTAGAAACTTGGTTACAGAGGACTCCAGTAGCTTTTGAAACTTAAAAAAAAAAATAATCTGGGTACAAGAGTTGAGTGAGGAGATGTTTCCAGGGTAAGAAATGCTTGCTGTGCAAGCATGAAGATGTGGGTTCGAGTTCCAGTGCTTGTGTAACAAATGTCGGGCATAGAGACTCTTGTCTGTGACTGAGCATCAGAGCGGAGATAGACGTTCCTGTGAGCTTGAAGCGAGCCAGCTTTTCTGAACAGCGCTTGCTAGCTCAGTGTCGAGCCCTCTCTCAAAGCAGTACTGCTTAGAGGAAGATATTCTGCTCTGGCCTCTGCATCTACACACTCACCATGCATGAGGCCTGCACACATCACCCAAATCTAAGTACAGAACCACTATCAGGATCTCCCACAAGAATAACAACTGTCAGAAACAGAGTCCTGGTCTTAAAAGTGAGTACCAATTAGACATCATCCTGGTCTGAGAGGGTCTTTGGGCAAGGGATGGCTTCACCTCCGTGGCTCCTACCATCCTCTTCCCAGTCTGTGATGGATGGGTCTGAGATTACCATCCACTAGGCCACAGCTCCTTCTACTTCGAATGGTCTTCACTTGGTATTTTCACAGGGGAGCAATTCTTCAAAAAGTCAGCCTTGGTATCTTGATTGGATGGGAAGGGAATACTGGACTTATACAGCAGCTGGCCAAGAAATCTTGCCCCTCGAGTGCACGCAGGACATTATGGACACAAATGAACTGACCAGTCTTCCTTCAAGGACACGCAGAGCCCAGGCACTGGAGACTCTTTGTCTGTAACTAAGCACCATAGCGAGGGATGAGCAAGGGATGAGACCATGCTCCTACTAATGCAGGGTACACGTTATCCTTTCTGGATCCGACTTCCCAATGAGCAGCTGGGCCCCACAGGCTGTTTTGATGTAAGAAGTTGAGAGCAGAGATCCGTCCCAGGATGCTGGAGCCCAAGCAGAGGCTAATGGTAAGCAGCTGAGAAAGGCAGCTGAGAGAGTGAGGGTCTGTCCATTCCTGGATGGATTGGCTGAGAGAGTGAGCATATGTTCATTCCTGGATGGATCGGCTGAGAGTGCGAGGGTCTGTCCATTCCTGCATGGATTGGCTGAGAGAGTGAGGGTCTGTCCGTCCTTTTAGCGATGACTCCATTCCTGGGCAAAAGTGATCCTCTCTGCCATCCCCAAGCCTTGCCTTGGGTAGCAAATAATATCCACGGATAATTTCAGCCTTGTAGATGTCTTGGGAGGCCAGGGCACTGGTCTTTGATGACTCTTTGGGAACTGAAAATCAGTGAGGTGTGGCTATGGCATCCTGGCCAGTTACCCCATGAAACGGTTTTGCCTTGGTAGCTTTAAATGCCGTCCTACAGAAAGAGAGAAGCTGCTGGGGAGCAGACGCACTTTTGTTTGTTTACGGTGCTGGTTTTCTCATCGTCTAACCCAAACATCTTAATTATTAAGGCTTTATTTATTTATTTTTTTAAACTCACATCATTGGCTGAGGTTTAGGGCAAAACAATATAGCTAGAGTCAGATTCCAATCTTGAAACTTTGTTTTCTTGTGATTTTATGAAGGGGTTAATCTTCACAAGGTTGGAATTTGTCTTCTGTTGGAAACTAACTCTTCCAGAGTGTTTTTGTAACCTACCAAATGCCGACCTTGGAACTAAAAACAGCAGAGGGCTGGCAAGCCAAGCCAGCTACTTCCATTTTT
>NW_022196891.1:82800491-82829470 GCF_008632895.1 Mastomys coucha
AAAAAAAAAAAAAAAAAAAAAAAAAACTAGAAAAAAGAAATGATTGCCTTTGAGATGATGAAAGAAATCGGGTTTCTAAACTTTTGGTTTTGTCAAATGGTTGAACTAATTGGACTGAGCAGGAAGAACTGGGGCCAGAGAGAGAGAGAGAGAGAGACAAAGGGGAAGAGGTGCCACAGGGCATTGGGCAGTGATCTTGGTGTGGAAGTAGCCGTAGCCAAGTGGCAGGATCCCTGCAAGCTTTACACGGAGAGACAGCTACCAATTTTAACAACTGTTCTGGAGGGAGCCAGAAGCCTGAGGGCTGATGGTGAACTTGTCGGAGAATCAAGAGAGGTCTATCCGTGATAGTCACTTGAGTTTTACTTCCTGGCATCCTTGCTGAGGCAGCGCATCCATAAGGACTCAGCCCCTCCGGTAGCAAACTGGATCAGCGGTAGTTTTGGTAGTACACACCTTGCCCAGCTCAATGAAGACCTTGGCTCATCAAGGTCATTAGGAAGCAGTCATGCTGCCCACCCTTGAAGATCTTGATCACAGTGGGCTGAGGAAGAGGTTGGCTTGTAGCATCTTGGCAGGACCACGCGTGGGAGGAATAGGAAGCAGTTTCGCTTTGCTTTCTTCCCAACTCGTCCTCCATCAAGGCTGCAGCATTGTTTGACAGTTCTTTTCTTCAGCGGAAGAACAGATGAGGTCCAAGAGGCCCTTCCACATTTTGTGTATGGATGTGCATGCACGTGTGTGTGTGTGTGTGTGTGTGTGTGTGTGTGCGCGCGCGTGTACATGTGTGTCCATGTGTGCGTGTGGAGGCTACAGGTTAATCTTCAGTGTTGACCATCAGTGGCTACTCACCTGGGATTTTGTTGTTGTTGTTGTTGTTTTTCGAGACAGGGTTTCTCTGTATAGCCCTGGCTGTCCTGGAACTCTAGACCAGGCTGGCCTCGAACTCTGAAATCCGCCTGCCTCTGCCTCCCAAGTGCTGGGATCAAAGGCGTGTGCCACCATTGCCAGGCTCACCTGGCAGTGATCTGTGTTTTCTCACCTTTTTGCTGTGCACATGTTTAAAGAGGTTGGCAAGAGGGCTGCTTCTGCCTCCTTACTGCTGGGGTACACTGTGCACCACTACACTTGGCCTTTTTGTGGAGGTTCTGGGGATTGAACTCAGGCCCTCCTGCAAAGCAAACACTTTACCAACTGAGTTATCTCCCCAGCTCCATAGGATCTAAAGGAAACATTGGGATTTAGCTTAAGGTTTTAACTTTGATGCCCAAGGTGAGAAAATGTCTCTTTACCATTCAGTTCCACCTTATCAAGGTTGAGACCACTGTCACACCGAATTCCCATGTATGTTTATTTGAAGAGGTTCTGTCAATGGTAATAATCCAGGCTCTATGAAGCAAGAGAAGGCTGGAAGGCAGTCCAGACTTTCATGGACTGGAAATCAGGCCAAATAGGTAGCATTTTGTGTTAGCTCATTTACCATGTTACAGCGGAGACATAGCTTCTGGTCAGAAGCCGAGCCACCATACACTAACAGACCAATTGCTCTCACCCAGTTTCCCCATCAGTGTAGATAGAAGCAAAGATCTAATTCCCAGGAGAGAGAAGTAGCTGGCACCTGGGCTGTCTTACTCTTTTTCAATATGAACAAATACCTCTAGAGGAGACCATCTTGTCCACTTATTATCATAAACTTCTAAGTTTTGTTTGGTCCTCACCCTTAAACCTGGATTATTAAGAAAGCTTTGAATATGCAGAATCATGAGAATGTGTATGTTCTTTGTGGTCCCTACAGAGCTCAGCTAAAGCATCAACCCTTGACATAGACTTAAAGAGACCTAGAGCCAGAATCCTGTTGGGGAAAGCTGCCCCTGATCTCACACATCAAGTACAATTCCCCAGTGACTGGCTCCACTGATGACAGAGGTGGCATGGTGCACTTGGTACGAAGACTATGACATCACTAAGTAGTTTCCCATTGTCACTCCATGCTAGACACTGTAATGTGCCTATGTTCTCCTGTTTCCCACATACCCACCCATCCTATTTTGCTGGTAATAAAAAGTACCTCAATTATTGATCTTCGAAATCTGTGACAGGTGGTGTTAATATTCACAACTCGGTGGTCACTGCAGCCGTCCAGGAAGCTTCTAGCACATTGTATCTCTGAAGACTTACAGAAACCATGGAACTTGTTTGAGTCTTGATTTCTTCTTGGTAGGAATGCAGATCAGTTTATCCACTGTGGAACCTGCGGGTGGAGAAGTGACGGTTAGTTTTGATTGTTAAGATTGCTAAGATGTGGGGTCACCGATACATCCCTAGGCATGTTGGAGGGTATTTCCGGAGACTATCAATTGAGAGCAGAAACCCTTCCATCCAAGTGGGCCCGTCCTCCCACTGGGTTGTCCAGATATAGGGTGGTCCGAGGATAAAGCAGCACAAGCCCGTTGCTGTCCTTCCTTCTGAGCAAGGGTAGCCATTGCTGCTGCTTCTGGTGCTGCCAGTCTCAGACTCTAGCTTGCTTTTTTGGGGTCTTCTAGAGTTTACTTTATAGCAGGCCTTCTTCAAGGAAATTTCAGATTTTCAGAACCAGTCTGGGACTGCTGCGGCATCTAGCTTCATGGACTGAACAGATACCAGATTCTGCCTCTTCAACAATGGAGGCCATCGCTGGACTACCCAGCTACTATTTTGCAAGAGAATAATCTTACACACACACACACACACACACACACACACACACACACCTCACACATAGATGTAACATATGTGCAAGCATACATCCTATTGGTACCTTGTCTGATAGGAGAGGCTTTTCAAATAATTAAAAACAGAATTGCCATATGATCTAGCATTTCTACTGGATGTATCACCAAAGGAAGTGAAATCAATACATGAAAGATATATCACTACTTTCATGCTTATTGCTTATTTAATAGAGTCAAGTTATGGAATCAAGCAGGTCTTCACACAACAGTGAATGTATAAGTGAAATTTGATATAAACATAATATTACTTAGTCATAGAAAAGTATGAACTCCCGTCAGTAAGAGCAACATGGGATCTAAAGATTATAACATTAAATGAAATAATCCAGGTGCAGAAAGACAAATGCCACCTGATTTGTATGTGGATTACAAAAAATCTTGGTTGGACTCACAGAAGTAGAGAATGGAGCACTAAGTATTAGAAGCTGGGAGGGTCAGTAGAGGCTGGGAAGACTGGGTTCTGGGTACAAATTCATAGCTGGCTAGAGTAAATTAGTGCAAATGTTTTAGTGCACATATAACAGAGATAACAATTAACACCATTGTGTTGTATAATGCAAAGTAGCTAGAAGAGAGAATTCAGATGTTCCCATCACAGAGAAATGATAGATGTATGATACAAGTGACGGATGACCTGAGAATTCTCAGTTGGTCATTACAGAATGCACACATGTATCTGATTAGCACATTAGACCCTGGCAAGCTATACTGTTATTATCTGCTAATAATAAACTTAAAGGTGTCCAATACATAAATAAGTTAGTAGAAGTCATAAGTGGGTCTGAGCTTCATTAAGACAGCTACACATTAATTACAAATATCTGCTGTTAATATGCCACATACATTCCACTTATTATTGAAAATCTCCAGTAAAATCGTGTTACTGTTTTAGCATTTTAGAGATCGTGTTTTCCCCATTATGTTGGATGTTTATATGAGTACCTTAGTTTATCTTGTTTTTCAGTTTTCCTATTAAACATTTTTCTCATGTATGGACACACTTAAGTTTAGAGATAGCACATGATTATACATTGTCCTATAAAATGTTGATCTTCCCACATTTTATTCAAAACTCAGAGGGATGAAGGGATGAAACATTAGGTCTAGATATAGTTCTCCCTCCCTTCCTCCCCCTCCCTCTCTCCCTCCCTCTCTCTCTCCCTCTCTCTTTCTCTCTCTCTTTCTCTCTTTTCTTTCTCTCTTTCTCTCTCTCTTTTTCTTTCTCTCTCTCTCTTTTGCTCTCTCTTTCTCTCTCTCTTTCTCTCTCCCTCCCTCCCTCTCTCTCTATCCCTCCCTCCCTCTCTCTCTCTCCCTCTCTCTCTCCCTCCTTCCCTCTTTTCCTCTCTCTCTCCCTCCCTCCCTCTATATCTCCCTCCCTCCCCTTCTCTCTCTGTCTCTTTGTCTTTCTCTCTCTGTCTGTCTCTGTCTCTGTCTCTCTCTTTCTCTCTCTCTCATCGAGAGTTGGTATCCTGGTGTAGGCTGTTGTTCTGGAGTTCTCGTTCTAGGTAAATAAATGATCCATTGTACTTCATAACCGAGAGGGGTGGGTAACCCTTAACTATACATTAGAATTTCTGGGGGAGGGGGACGATGGGATGGAGATGCAGTCTCCTCAGCTTTGGTGGTGGGTGAAAACTTTAATTCACAAATGATGCACTTCAGCAGACCCACTGGGAATCTCTAAGGGGTATGGGTGTGGAGCTTGCAAGGAAGCACTATCCATAAATTTAAAAACAGGGTGAATATGTCATCACATGGTAGGTTTTCTATTAAACTTGCTACATAATTTGTTTCATCCCACTTTTTTTGGCTCTCTCTTGACTCTTCCTCCCTATCTCTAGGGGCCGGAAAATATTACAACGTTCAAAAGTCATGTAAATGCTCTGTCCTAGTTTCATTTCTGTTTCTGTGATAAAATCTCTGAGAAAAAGCAACTTTGGGAGGAAAGGGTTTATTAGACTTACATTCCAGACTATGGTCCATTATTATGAAGAAGTCTGGTGGTTGGTACATGCTTAGTTTAGGGAGTGACACTATTAGGAGGTGTGGCCTTGTTGGAGGAAGTGTGTCACTGTGGGCGTGGGCTTTAAGACCCTCCTCCTAACCATGTGGAAGCCAGTTTTCTCCTGCTGCCTTGAAATGAAGAAGTAGAACTCTTGGCTCTTCCTGTACCATGCCTGCCTTAATAATAATGGACTGAACCTCTGAACATGTCAGCTAGCCCCAGTTAAATATTGTCCTTTGTGTGAGTTGTTTTGGTCATGGTGTCTGATCACAGTAGTAAAACCCTAACTAAGACAGGAATTTATGGTAGGAGTTTAAGGTGTCACATAGTATCAACAGTCAAGCGCAGAGAGGCAATAAATACAGATTCTGGTTCGTTGACTGTTGACTTTCATCTCACCTGTTCTGCTCTTATGCTGGGCAGGACCCACTTGCCTAGGGAATAGAACTGCCCATAGTGGACTGGGTTTAGTCTGCCTACATCAATTAACAATTTAAGCAATCCCTCATGGACTTACCCAGAGACCAACTTGGTCTAAATAGGTTCTTTCTGAGATGGTGTTTCCAGGTGATTTTAGGTTTTAGCAAGTTGACAGATAAAAACTCGCTAGCACACTGTCCTAACAGTCACCTTCTAGACCTAGTAACCAAGAATATATAGGAGCTGTTCTTTTGCTAGCTTCAAAAAAAAATGATGAAACCTTAAGAGTTCCTTTAAGTGCTTAACTTACCTCAGATGTGGTCTGAAGTTAGAATTCTGGGACTTATCCACAAAAGTTTCGGAAGTCAGTGTGTCTGATTGTGTTAGATCCACATTCTGCTCCTCAAGACCCTTAAGTCTCAGGTGAGCTTTCTAAAAAAAATATGCAAATGTACACATGCATCTTAGACATTTAGTATTATAAACATTCCATAATGCTGTATGATATTGTTACATATTATAACTATTTCAAAGGGAGAACCTATTGGTTTTATTCTGATTTTGTCAAGAAGCACTTGATAGATGGTGGTGGCACGTAGTAAGGATGGTAACATAATCTAACTTGCTCACCACCACACACAAGAATCTGTAGTCTAGGTCGGCATGATATCTCTGGTATCATCTTTCATCTTCTTTGTTCCCTACTCCTGAGCTTCCACCAGCCCGACTGTTGCTCATAGCTCTTGTTCTAGAGACATTTGGGCTTTGGAGGTCTTTCTCCATGAGTTTCCTTGCTAACCATTGTTCAGAGACTCCTCTGTAGAGAGCCTTTCTTGATTCTTATTTGAACTTGACCTAGTCAACCCCATTGTCCTACTTTACTCTCTTTCATCTGCTAACCTACACATGACCTTTCTTCATGCATCTGCTTACGGGTTTCTTCTCTCTTACTAGCATGTAAGTTCCATCAGGACATGGATTGTTCCAGGGTAGATGTGAATACACATCTATTGATGACAGACGGAAGACAGACCAATGAAAATATTCCACCTCAGGCTAACAGACTGAAAGAATGAATTCACTAGGGCCCACCTCAGCACGGGTGTGACTCAGAAGAGCGGTATCCTTAGAGAGCTCTCTTGTACTACTTGCTGGCAGCTCTGTTGGCTAGAGCATCTCCTCTCTGTAGCAATTGTCAGTACTCACATCATCTTAGGGGAGAATCTTTTACACCTAACGATGTTCCTGGGCCCTACAAATTTCCTATACTTCTTAAATGTTCTGATCCCTCTTCTTCCCTCCAGGAGGGAATGTATCAATTTGGAGGGAAGAACACAAGGGGAGCCCTGATTGGTTTACTTGCTGATGAACCAACTTACACTAGATGCTCTCTCTACAAGGGAGAAGGGAAACAATAATGACAACGGCAACAACCACAACAGCAAACCTCAAAAGCTAAGTAGAGGTTGACTGGGAAGCATAAAGGGGTTATATTTAGTGACCCTATATGATACATTGATTGCCCTGATGGGAATGGTTCTAGATAGTTTAACTGGTTGGTTTATTTCCTTATCATTCAAAAATAGCTGGGTCAACTCTGCCTCCATTATTTGTACCACTGGATTGAGCCAACACAGAATGAGGCATGTTTCATTGTCAGTGGGAACGCTCTCTTTATTAACAAGTGTTAGTTTTCTTATTTATTTTTATAGTTTTACTTTTTAAATGAGACTTCACATTTCTAAATAAACTCCTTAAGCAAGTCCAGATCTCTTTGTATCACATCCAAAGTGAACACATGTGCAGATTTTGACATGCAAATTTTGATGTTGCCTCAGAGAGCTGCAGAGCTCAGGGGTGGGGACTGTGAGAATCAGAGGGAGGAAGCAAGGCAGAGGGGAAGAGTGGGAGGCGCAGGACAGAGAGCCCCTATCCACACCCTTCTCTGCAGTCTTTAGAGTACAACCTACTGTGCTCATGGAAGGAAGGAAGAGGAAGAAATTAAGCTTTTGTGTCTCTTATGAAGTGTGTAAGAAATTCATCTCAAGGAAATATACATGGAAGAAGGCATGGTATACATACATTCCCTGGGAATACATAAAACTTTTATGGCTGCATTGAGAGTTCCACAGGCTATAGATTTGAGAGCACTGTCTGAATTGATCAAGGTCTTGAGTGACATGCAATATATGTGTATGTGCACACACACACACACACAAACATATATATGTATGCAATGACATGCAATATATATGTAAGTATATACACACACATATACTTACATATATATCAACACAAATATATATTAATACATCATATAACTATATAACTATATAGCTATATAACTATATATACATATATATATCTCAACACAAATCTATCTATCTGTCTGTCTATCTATCTGTCTATCTGTCTATCTATCTATCTATCTATCTATCTATCTATCTATCTATCTATCTATCTACATATATATATCAACACAAAATAAGCAGAGCCAAAGGAAACTCATGACATCACCACTAAAACAGTACTTCAAAGTAAGGATGACGTCCATCCACATTTATTTCTGTCTCCCATCATAAGAACTCTGAGAATGGTCAAAGAGGTTACTGCTTGCTGGTCTGCCAGGAATAGTTTAGCATGTTGGTGGGTCTTGGTCTATCAGGATTAAACCAAGTTTGAAGGGGCACTTATGTCTGTTCATTTAAGTCCTTGTGAAAATTTAGACCTGGGACTAAGTCATCTCTTCATCCCCTACTTACAAATTCACATGTGCTCTCATGTATGGCAGGGCAGGGCAGCTGTCCAGTGAACGCTCTCTTCCTGCCTGCTTGGACCACATCTGGCCCCATGAGAGCTCTGCTCTTTGAGAACTTTGTTTTGCTCTTATTGTTGCTTGTTTCATTTCATTTATTTTTCCATCAGATAACAATAATTTTATTAGTAGAGTCCTATTTTAAACAAAAATGTCTTTAATGGGGACAGAATTTTCATACTTCAATTTCTCTTGTCTTTTAAATAAAAAAAGTTAGGTAGATTTTTTTATGCTATTGTGAGTCAGAGAGCAATTTTCTTGCTAAAGAAACTTAGTTCATTGCAGAAACAGTTTTTGGATTCTAAGGACTTTATAAAAAGTGTCTGCTTCAAAATAAATACAAAAGCCCAGACCATAGAGTCGTGCACATTTGCCACAACAGCATACATGCATGGATAATGTTTAATTCATTTTGCATTGATGAATTTGCATTTCTGTGGCCTATTTCTATGGGTGCCTAAAGAGTGTAGGACCCCCTGGAGGTGAAGTTGCAGCTGTTGGGAGCCACTCCACATGGGGCTGGGGACCGAACTCTGATTCTCAACAAGAATAGAAACCACTGAGCCCATCTCTCCAGCACCTATAGATGAGTCCTCAAATATTAAAAACAATAGAGAAATAACACAGAGTCTGAAGGGTATAACTTGTCAGCTACTCAGTTTTAAGCCATCATGTTGGATGGGGCTGTCTCTAGCCAGATAAGCAGTGGAGTCTTCCATATGCTCAAACTCTAGAATCTTTGCCTGCCTCGATCATCTGGCTGGAAGGAAGAAGCTGAGCATTGAAGGTCGACTCTTAGTGAGCAGCTTACAGCTCCAGGAAGCCCGGAGAAAGCACATCAACTGTGGTTACCACTTTCACTGAAGACTGCTCATGCGCTCTTCAGAAATGAGACCCCAAAACTTGCCTAGTGTGGAATGATAGCTATTAACAACAAAACCAGAACAAAACAAACAAAACAAACAAACAAAACCAAGAGCAGCAACAACAACAAAAAAAACCCACAATGTCAGTAGAAGGGGAATATTTGGAAAGAAGAAAGGAGCTCAGTGAGATTGGGAGAAATCATAGAAGGTAATAAAAGAAATGTGATGAAAATTCTTTATTATACACATATGAAGCTGCCAAAAGATTTTTAAAAGCTATAATAATTTCCAAAGAGTATTTTCATGACAATATTTTATTAGTGCAATGGCTTATACTCTGACTTTATTAGGCATATATTTGAAGATAAATCAATTATAAACAAGCTCAAGAGAAAAAAAATGAAACATATAAGCCCATAAAAATTTATGTCAGAAAGATTGGTGTATGGAGAATTCACCAATTGTGTGTATTCACTGTTTAGTTAAGTTTTGGGCTCGAAAACCATGTGATTAAAAAGCAGATACCATGTCTTACTCTTGCAGTTCATATTCACTGTTACAGAGGCTACAGCCCAGGATACAGAACCACCAGCCTGCTCAAGCCAGCTTATACCAACTGAAATTTACCCTATCTAGGCACTGGGTATCCACTATCACTGACTAGTGTGCAAGAGAACTAACATCTCTATGTCTGGCGAGAAGTAAATGTGGCGGCATCCCAGGCTTTGCCTTTCTGTTCTATTTATGTTGAGACTCTTTCAGGTCACTTGATTTTGTGAGTTCGCTTGCATCGGGGGTTTAGGTGCCTCTAGAAGAAATTGTCTGATGTTGCCATTTCTGCTTTAACAGTGTTTGATGTCGAGTCACATTCATTCATGGTTGTGAAGGGATGTGGGGGAGTGGTCTCAGCTAGGCCAGACCTGTGGCTTCTTCAGAGCATCACCCATGAAACTAGGGTAAGGACTTAGTAACGTAGGCAAGAAAGCCCCTACATACTCCAGTAAAAGTGGACATCTGGTTCACATTAATCTTTTCATAATTTGTTCATTTGTTGAGACTTTTATGTAGCCTTCACCTGGCTGGCTCTATTAAAATGAATAAAAATGATTTGAAAGTATTCTGTTGTCTCAGTGATGCCTCAGTACCAAGGTGTGCACAAATGTTGGTGTGCGCAGATGTTGGTGTGCGCAGATGTTGTTGGTATGTTGGCTAGTTCCTATATGGTTCCTGTTGTCTCTGTTTTCTATGTGCTGATTTGGCCTTTGTATGTTTTTGGCCGACTCTAAATCATTAAGGAGTCACATAGTGAAATAATACTTAAAATACATTAGAAATTTACCTTCTCTTCTTTCTGTCTCTCTGTCTCTCTCTGTCTCTACACCCAACCCTTCTGTGTGTGTGTGTGTGTGTGTGTGTGTGTGTGTGTGTGTGTGTGTGTGTATAAAGGTTCAGGATGTCTCCATTGGCCTTAAGCTGGTTGATTTGAGAAAGGTGGTTGGGTGGTTGTGTAGTGAGCCCAGACATCCATCTGTCTCCTCTGTCACAGTCAACTGGAGGTAGCTCTAGGACTCAGAGCCATTTATGCCTTTTGGTTGTTCTTGATTTTGTGTTTTTTTATCCAAAACATTCACTTAAACTTTTACCCATGCAGCTTCTCTGGTCTTCTCACTTTTTTGGTGAGGACGGGGAGACTGGGTCAAGGCAAGATACAATATCTCTGGCTCTGGAATTTGTTAAATTTGAGACCTGGCTGCTTGCCATGATTGATCACTTGATAATGAGTACTGAGTCTCTTCTATTGGTTGGGGTGAAACACTGGAAATAAACTCTATTCAGTGCTTGAGACAGAAAACCACTTAATAAAGGAAACAAATACTTATGCAATTAGATGGACTGGAGCATGGGACACAGGGAACCCCCACTGGAGTGTTCTCGACTATTGCCAATGCATTATTAGGAGGCTGGTTACTTTGGTTGCCTCTGGGTACCCATGAACCTGGCTTTTGATACTAACCTTGGCATATGACCTGTACCATGGCTTCTCAATGAACACATTCCAGTGGCTTTTCAGTTCAATCTCTTCATGGAAATATCCTCTATGGTTTGAAATCTTGGGCAGATGCCTCCAACTGGAAGAACCCCATTCTATACCCTCCTGGTGGCTGAGGAACCTGGAGAAGGCAGACTTGAATTTACAGGACAAGAGATAAGGAAGACTAAACAGGTTTAGGAAACAAATCCAAGTGTCTGCGACATCCCTGACTTCTGGTCTACCTTTCACCCACTCAGGTCATGGTTATGGTCGTCCTCCATCAGATGACTGCTGAGTTGCTATCTAGTTTCTGTAAAATGACACTGCATTTGTAGACTTGCTCCCTGCACACTACAAGGAATAGCACTTCTCTGATGGGTGAACAGAAATTGTAGGCATTTGGTAAGGTGTGTTAACTTTATCCTGTCACCAGAATAGTGAGCCCTTTGTAAATGTGATCATTTATAAAGATTGTTGGTCACATTAGCGGTTTCAAAGCTTCTTTAAAAATAAAATCTGTTTTGGTCACAGAATGACTTTAGACCTAGAGGGTTCTGTGAGAGCGTCCTCTTAAGAAAATCTGAAGGTAAATTTCCTTCTTCCATCCAGAAGTACACAGTTCTGTTACTTATGTGAGGGATATGTTATCGGACACAGCACTGCCTATCTGTCTCTTCTGTCTCTGTGTCCTCTGTCTCTGTTCTCCTGTCTCTGTCTTCTCTGTCTTTGTCTCTATCTCCTCTGTCTCTGACTCTTCTGTTTGTCTCTGTCTTTCTCTCTTCCAAAAACAAAAGCTGATTCTACAACTGAGTGTGACCTGAAGCTCATGTGGAAGACACACCCAGAGTTTCTAGCCACTTTTCCTTTTGCACAGTCATGGACTCTAGGAGGCCATAAGTACTGCATGCTAATTTGGATTTTTCAGAACCATGAAACCATTGACTATCTCCATTCACATGTGAGCTCCCATTTGCCTACTCTGCTCTAATGGAGAAATATTTGGTTTTGAAACAAGACTTATTTAAGAGGGGGAAGTGTATAGAATTACATTTGAAAACGCAATTATTCAAAAAGATAAACCTTATGCTGTAGCCTTTGTTTTGCCTTCCTTTGTGGAGCAGCTTTCAAGAGTTCACTTGGAGGTGTGTGGAATTCTCCAGGCAAACTGAATACATCTACTATAGTTTGTACCTTGTCGTCTGAGTTTATACTTTGATGTACTTACTGACTTAGAGTCCAAAGATAGTCTTACTCAAGAAGAGCCTCAAATTCTGATTCACTTATAACTTGAGTTTCCACACCTGCTCCTTCTTCCTACTGTGTCCCCATGGGACATAGCATAAAGGGTCAGAGAGAACTGAGTTTGGAGGAGGGGGAAGGTAGGAACAAGTAAGAAAGAGAAATTGTAAATCTGGTTCATTGACTATAAGGTGACTTGGTCACACCACAGTACTTCTAGTGACAAAGTATGAATGAACACCCACCCTGGTTGGTTATCAGTGCTAAACACTACTCTTGGGCAATCACAACCTTTTACAAATGCTACTTCTGACTTTCCACAGGGCAGGTAAGTAACCCTCTCTCAAGGCAGGACAAAGCTTAGTCATGGTGCTGCTGTCTGCCTGCCTGTTGCTTTGAGTATGCAATAACTCTTAGTTTCAGAAAAAGTTAAAGACTTCAAATGTTTACATTTGATAAGGGCTTCTCTATTCCATTACAACCTTCAACACTGTAGTAAAGTCAAAGATCTGGAAGTGACATCACAGGTACAGGGATTTTCAAACACACCCTTATGCAAAAGTAAAGGAGTGCTAGGTATCATTAAAGCTATGCTGGGGCTTGGAGGAAAAGAGCCCACAGCATGGTACTTGGCATGCTAAGTACTGTGAGCTAAGAGAGGGTGGAAGGACTCAGAAGTCTCTCTGGACTTCTGTCTGCCTCTCTCTCACCTCTGTCTCCAAAATTAGTAATGAAAAACAGGAATTGTTTTTCTCCAAGTTGAATGGAAAACACTAGAAGCCCCATTCCCCAGAGCAAGCCATAAATCCTAGAAAGGCCATGGTATCTCTTCTCCTTCTGAACATTCTTATTCCAGGGGGTTCCTGCTCTCCAGTGCACAGGGAGGCCAAGGGAACAGTGTGCTGGCAGGTCCCACTCCCTCACATCTCATGACATGTCTCCTTGGTCACCTTTCTGTCCCTTCCCCATTGAGCCTAAGTATAAAAATTAGGCATCGTTGTTATGTATTCTTTCTAAAGTCATGTGTCATGCAAAAACTTTAACTTAATAACATTGTTATGCTTTTCTCTTGTCTGTCTGTCTGTCTCCGGTAGTAGGATCATCCACAGTGACCCTTATGATGGCTGAGGAAATATGGTCTAACCCTCTGTCTCTACGGTAAATGTGGACATGGCTTCCTTCATTTCTCTTGTCAACATCCTATAAGAAATGTTAAACAACAGGGATGTATCTAGAACATTCATTCTAGAAGAGGACTCAGTTATCTCTTTAGCAGGAGTCAGAACTCCATGGGAAGCATGCTGGTTAGTTTTAACAATCAACTAGATAGAGCCTGGAAGGATGCAGAATTATCTAGGTCAGTTTGGCCTATGGCCACAACTGTGGGGGGATTTTCTTCATTGTTAATTGACCCAGGAAGGCCCTACTGGTTCCCTAGCCAGGGGGTCCAGAAAGGTATAAGAGAGGAGAAAGCTACACTTTAACCTAGAAGTGTAAGGCAAATAAGACCTTTCTTGTGAAAGTTGCGTTTGGTCCATCTGCTTTATCATAGCAACTGAAAGGTAGGTGGAAGAGTTGGTGATAGGCTGAGCTTCAGGAAAGCTGTCAAAGACTATTCCACGGCCCAAAGGGGTATTTCCAGGAGGAGGCCATGACTGCTTAGGAGACTCCTTCTCTGACTATTAGATTTTTCGGGACTTTATGTTGTCCATTGCTTTTTAGATAGTTCACAGTTTTGTCCATGCAGATCAATGTGTGGCTTAGCCACATGTTTGCCTGTTACAGTTTTGTCCATGCAGATCAATGTGTGGCTTAGCCACATGTCTGCCTGTTGAGTGAGGCATGCGAACCTTTTCTCTACACATGTAAATGAATATTTTCCAGTGTGAACATGCTTCCTCTCTCTACATACTAATGTTATCCCTAACAAAGAAATTGCACCTCAGAGCGACTGCCTTTGTCTGGCCTTTGAGGTCTCCTTTGAACAGTTGTAGCTCCTTTTCTGGTTTCCTCATTAATTAATGACTCAAATAAAATGTTTGATATATTTCATTTTATACCACAGAGAGCCATGATTTTGCCCATTAAAAAAAATATTCCCACCACCATCCCCTGGGTCTAATGTGAAGTTGGCTAGGTCTTGTGAGCAATTCATCTAAGAATGAAGGTTTAGTCCAAATTACTTCATATAATTTCCAGCTTAGTGTCTTAAACACCTTCATCTAAATTATTCCATCCAATCCCTGATTCTTGCATATATTTTAAATTTCACTCATAAGGGTCCAAATGTAAAATTAATCATTCTAACTACTGGCTCTTTGATCCTGCCATACATTTTACTAATTAACAAAGCTTCAGGAGTTGGTCAAGATACAAATAAAAGAACACACATACACATGCACACAACCATACACATACACACATACAAACACATACACACACATACAGATAAAAGCACTGGCTGAGCAAGCATGGTCACCTCCTCCTCCAGGGGTCATCTTGGAAATCCATATTAAGTAAGCATGTTCCTGTGCCATTCATCTGTAATCCCAGCACTCCTATGCTGATATGGAGGTGGAGACGGGACCGTCAGCCAGAAGCAAGTAGCCTATTAGCTTAGTATATGAAGGGTAGAAAGAGTAAGAGAGACACTGCCTCAAGAACAAGGGAGAAAGGGAAAACCAACTTCTGAAGGTTGTTCTCTGACCTCCACATGTGTACCATGCTGTATGCTCATCTGCATACACACAGATGTACACACACACATACACACAGATGTATACACACACACATACAAACACACACACTGTACTGGCTGGTTTTGTGGGTCAACTTGACACAGGCTGGAGTTATCACAGAGAAAGGAGCTTCAGTTGGGGAAGTGCCTCCATGAGATCCAGCTGTGGGACATTTTCTCAATTAGTGATCGAGGGGGTAGAGCCCCTTGTGGGTGGTACCATCCCTGGGCTGGAAGTCTTGGGTTTTATAAGAGAGCAGGCTGAGCAAGCCAGGAGAAGCAAGGCAGTAAGGAACATCCCTCCATGGCCTCTGCATCAGCGCCTGCTTCCTGACCTGCTTGAGTTCCAGTCCTGACTTCCTCTGGTGACCAACAGCATTGTGGAAGTAAGCTCAATAAACCCTTTCCTCCCCAACTTGCTCCTTGGTCATGATGTTTGTGCAGGAATAGAAACCCTGATTAAGACACACACATATACATGTACACACATACACACACACAAACACACACACAACACACATGCACACACAGGTAAAATAAGACAACTGAAAAATGTCAGAGTAACATAAAACCTTGCAGTAGCTGAGTGTGGCCCTTTCAGCTTTCATCACTTCCCCTAGAGCTCTTGGGGCTCAGGACTGATTCTATGACACATATATAATGCCTAAGAGGAGGTATCTGAACAAATGCTGGCCTTTCGTGGCCTTAACAGACACCTGCAAAGCTGAGAATCTTACAATGTGAATCTATTCATGTAATTTGCAAGCAAAGTAATTTGGTGTTTATATTGATAGAAGATGAAAAGGTAAAATTTTTATTTGTTGAAACAAATTCTGATAAATTCAGATTATATAGTCTTACAGAAATCTATAGAACAAAATTGCATCCATAGAAACTTTAATGTGAGTGCATTTTTCCTTGAAGAAAAAAAGGAAAGAGTTATACAAAATGGGTAATGATTTACATATAATTTACATAAACAGATATTGATTTACATAAAATTCACACACAAGTGATTTGCATAAAGTTACATATATCAATAGAGCTTTCTATATCTATTCCATAGCTAGTCACTCCACAGTAGATTTGTACCCCAACAGGAATGGGTACCAAGTTAACACAGCCAGGACTAGTCCCAAGGCCGAGATGACCATTCTTAAATGGAGCACCACAGAATGATGTAATGTGCTAAGGACACATTTAAAGAGGGCACTTGAATGATGATGGAACTCAGAAACATCTTCTACTCATCCAGAGTCACAGAGGATATCATCTGAATAGGAAAAGGACTTTCTGCCTAAGTCCATAGACAAATTGCATTTGAATCCAGGAAGCTCTTCCCCTGTCCGCCCAACACTAGATGAAATTATCAAGAGCAGGCTTACAGGTTACCAAAGAAACACCATGGCTTGAATGTTCTTTCTGATACCTGTGCTCCAACTTAATCTTCATGTATTAATGGTGTCTCCAGGTAGGGGTTTGAGAATATTATCAGGGTGTGGGCCCCACCATGGGACTGGTGGCTTTATAGGAGAGGAGGGCAATTTATGTAAATTATATGACCAGCTCTTCCTCTATCTTAGCATATGATGTCTTCTGTCTCTTTACAGGACAGTTTGAGGTACCTCACACAATGCTGGTAGCATGTTCTTGGTATTTCAGGCTCCAGAACCATTATTAGTTAAATAAACTTGTGGTTTTTAAATACAAATTACCCATTCTCAGCTATTTTGTTAAACCATGGTAGAGAATTGACTAAGACAAACAGAAAACACTATGAATCTCAGGACAGGGTTAAGGCGAAGTTTTGTGTTTCTGAATTGGAGACCGGGTCTCCCTAAGTAGTCCTGTCGGTTACAAATTAATCACTGTGTAGACCAGACTAGCCTTGAACTCATAGAGATCTACCTGCTTCTACTTCTCAAGTACTGAAATTAATAGAGTGAGCCACCATGCCCACCTAAACTTGGGCATCCTCCACTGAGATTGAGGACTGGCTGCTCTGTGGGTGGAGTGAGTAACGAAACATGGGTCAATGGAGATTGAATTATTTAGACAATTTGGTTGAAGGCCATATTGAGGCAGAAGATAAAGGAAATGCCACATATTTCTCCTGACTAAGGCTCTCGCTAACTCTGGGGAATTGCTCCGCCAGACTCGTTTCCGTCGGAACTATGTTGCTCTCTGCCTACGAGTGATTTGTATTTGCTGGATACTTTTAAGCTTGAGCTGTTACAAATCCATCTCAGTTGGAATATACTATTTATAAGTATATTATGTATAAATATATACACTATATCTATTTAAATGCAATAAAATTCAAGAAATATCTGAAATAAAAACGCCTCTTTGGTTTATGTTAAGGAGAAGTGTCTGAGTCAGGAAAACCTGGTAGATATTTAATTTCTATCTTTGTGGATCTATTGACTATCTTTTATTAAAAAATCCCTAGGATGGAGTTGTCTCATTAGAAGTCGGCTCTTTATTGCCCCTGTGTCCTTTTTACCTCCATCCATCTAGGCACTTTGTTAGCTCATTGTTCTTTGCTCCAGCATCAACATCCCTCTTCCACCTCCTGCCTCCAACAAACGGTTAAAATCCTGCTTGCTCTCTTCCCATAATTTACTGTGAAATTCTTGCTGGCAGCTCTTACTTACCCACTCCTGTGTGGGGCCCTAGGCATCACCCTGGGATTACGTCATGGCTTTTCATTTTGATTTTATTTCTGATGCAGCTGTCTCTGAACTTTATTGGCAGGGGCCATGGCTTTTCAACTGTGGTATCTTTACAGCTTCAACTGTGTGGTAGGCCTGTGGTCCTCTAACAAATGCCAAGGGGGCGGATTGAAAGAGTCAACAGAGGATGGAAGGAATCCCTTACATATCAGAAAATGGACGTCCATTCTTTTTCTTTTGGCAGCGTGCCAGATCAGACCGCCTCCTACCAAATAATACTTTAGAAGGCTGTGTACAATAGCACCATCAGCATTGTCTCTGCTGTTTACGACACTTTACAGTTAGCATGGACCAAGCTGACATGAGAAATGAAAGCCATGAGATGACTAGACAGCAAGTCTGCCACTGTCTGGGATTGCTGAAGAGATCTGGACAAAACCCCAGCTTTGGACATTTAGGTGAAGTGGGCATGGAACCCAGGCACAAGCCTTTGTGTCTGGACAAGGTGGGAGGTGTGGTGTTGGAAAGTGTCTGGCTTTCATGAAATGGGGACGAAGAAGAAATCACCACGAGAAGGAGTTGTTATGGACTTGAGTCTTTTTCTGTGCGAGCTGCTGGGAGAAACAGCTTTATCTGAGAGTTCACAGCAGGAAACTGGGTCCACTTCCTCCCTCTAATTTGACAAAACCCAAACCTAAGCTATCTACGTGAGGCTGGGGCCCAGTAGAGGCACTGTACATTCCCATCATGGGGAAGATTTCAACCCTGATCCACAAGCCAGTTAGTTACACACGGACACAGTCAGGACCCTGGTAATGCTTCTGCCATTGTCACTGTTCCAAGGGGCCTGTGCCTGCATTTTACAATCATGCCTGACATCCCCGCACTGCCCCCACTTCAATGCCCCAGCTGACTTTATTTCTAAAGACAAGTTCAAAGATAAAATGGAGAATTTTAGTGACAGAAGACAACAAAGCATCAATTTACCGTGTATGGCCCTTTGGGGAGCTGAATTCTTTGCAAAAGGATTCCTAAATAATTTTGTTTTATCCTCTCCTTTAAAGTAGATTCTTCCCTTGATAAATGTTAGCAGAATTACTATAGCATAATTAGCTTAGATTTCTGAGTTGAAATACTATACTAACAAAGATGACTATAGAACTAACTGGGTTAGTTCTACAGTTTAGGCTATATCCTTTCCATGGCCATGTCCAAACTGTACAGAGTTGCCATCTCTAGGACTTCTCATGTTTATCCAAGTCCCTATCAATTTAATGCTGGTTATCTATGAGAGAGCTAGAAAAACTCAGACACAATAGGAACTTAACTCAGCCTTAAGCAGAGCCCCGAGGAATCCCAGGTCATGCACAATACATAGGGTGGAGTTCACAGCCAGTTTATTATCTTCTATCATTATCTGCTTAATATACGAAGCCAAAAGTATCAAGACACCCTTCTGTAATGACTGTATGCACCCAGGTACTTATGGATATGTGCAAACAATCCTGTGACTGTGCAATCTCTCATTAGTACAGACAGTGGTTTTTGATATTAGAGGTAAAACTCTATATGGCCTTTGTGGTGTTTAGTTCTGTCAACTTGACACACTCAGGAATCATCCGAAAAGAGCTTCTCATTGAGAGACTGTCTATCTAGATCAGGCTGGCCTGTGAACAGACCTGTGAGGTATATTTTAAAATATGTTTAACTGAGCTGGACACACCTAGCCTATTGTATGGGCAGCACCATTCCCTGGGTTTGGACCCCGGAGTCTACCACGGTAGGGGAAGGGAGTGAATTTCTAGGTATGGGTTCATTTATTTCCTGTCTCTGTTTTTGGATGTGATGTGACTGGCTGCTTCACACTCTTGCCTTGACTTCCCAGCAATGATGGACTGACCGGAACCTGGAATTATAAGTCCTCTCTCTCCTAAGTTGATTTTATCAGGGCAGTTTATCATAGCAACAGAAACGAAACTAGGGTAGGTCTTCACGTACCTATGAAAAGATCCGGTGGGTAGGGGTGCTAAAAACACAAAACATATCTGTAAGCTGGTCTGCCACTGGCTTCTATGAAGATGGGTTCTTTGATCCTTCAATTAATGCTGAAAATAACTTAGTCTGGGCTTGGAACAGAGAGCGTGTCTGTAGGAGACTTTTTGATGTTTCTTCCTCATGGTGATGTGACAAAAAGGTACAGTCAAGATTCTTGAGGAAGTGAATGTTTGAAATGACATCCGATCAACTCTTGGAGTCCTTGGACATTGCTAAGTAAAGCCAGTTGGATGAAGGGCAAATGAAACTCACTTTTTCCAATGTCTCGTCTATCAGGAAAGAAAACAGCACCCTGTCTTCACTTCTAATAGGATATGATAAACAGAAAAGGAAAAGCATTCATTTTATTTAATATCCCATGAAGGTATTCGAGCTGGGTAATATTTTATTGTCTGAGAGTATAACAAATGTCTGTGCCATTTCTCAGTAATGAAACCTGTCAAGGAGTGTCCACTGCTTGAGAAAGTGAAGTTTAGAAAGCTCGCCTTTGCTAATAAATCATAGGATGGAACATAATATGGTGTGGGGATGTTAAACAAATAATTGTATCTGCAGATGGAACCCGAGTCTAAAGGGAAACGTACGCTGGTTTTGCTTTGTTCTCAACCTCACACCCACGATGGCACACACTCACATATGCTTCACGTGGGCACAGCAGGTCATGCTCAAAGGACAGGATGTGCCACCTCGTGGCTTAGAGAAGCTGGTTGGTTACAACAGTGACTTCGATTTGTTTCCCTCTACCCTGGTGTCCCTTTTAGAGGTCTCCAGGATGCATTATTTGCCATTCATTCTGTGTAAATCTTGACGTATTAAACTTTCTTATTAAGATTTATCAGAGCGGGGTTTACTACAATCAATGGATATTGAAAACCTGTGTCCCCCTAGTGCTCAGACAACACATGTCCATTTATGCTGCTTAGAACCTTTGTGCTTGGTGTTCTTGACTAAAATTCACAACTTCCTTATTTTCTCTTTGCTCCTCAAGCTTGGAGGAAGGTAACCTGTGGCACGCATGCCCCCATTATCTATAGGGATGCATTTCCATACCTCTGCATTTAGCCTAAACTCCTGCACAGTATGGAATGCACTCGCTTATATTTTTTTTACTTTATATAATTATAAGTCATCTTAACCTGTAAGTTAGGCATAGTAAGTCATTAATAAAAACTAATAGAGAAACAGGACATTATAATAATGGGCTAGAGGAGTCCTGTGGATGTTCCCTCTCTGTCTCCCCTTTCTCCATCTCTGTCTCAAAATTTGTTATTGTTCTGTCCCTACCCCAGTTTTTGTGGGATGCTGTTTTAATGATGCAACATGCTCATGTTAAGAATAAGTGTTATGAGTGATGCCTCTTAGGCTACTGTACAAGGGTCATTTGAGTATAGTGTCTGCACTGTAGTTGGTTTTACAACCAAAGTAGCTTCTAGACGACTAATGGGGGGGTACTACTTATGCAACAGGGGTACTCTGGAGGGAGGGATGACTCACGTCCTAGGTGCAACAGAGCTTACGTATCACTGCACAATGAATTATGATGCAGTTTAAAAAGGAACATTTTTTTTTTTTAATTTCTGAAAACTGCAGGCTTTTAAAATCTATTGCTGGTTGGCTGTGGGTAACAGAAACCATGCAAAGCAAGACTGGAGACAAAGGGGGACATCTGTGGATGGGGACTGCAGCCCTTTACACAGTGTGCACATGGCCAGTGTGTGTGTAGTAAATATTTGGAGTTAATTCTTTCTTCTGCACTGTAAACCCCTCTGGCAGGTGCTGGAGTTGATCTGCAGTTGTTCCTTTGACAGAGACAAACATCTGGGGGTCATTCTGGTGCTTTTGAGTTTGCTGAGGCTAAGTCTACCTGTCTAAGGTCAGAGTGAACTGTGCGCATGGGTGTGTGTATGCTGTGTGTGCCCCGGAGGTGGGAAAGACCCACCGTCAGTCGGTCTGACACTGTCTTCTAAATGTTATTTCTCTTGGCAAGGTCTTATCTCAGATGAGGTGTTAAGCTAGGGAGCTGCCACAGAGAAGTACGATTTTGTAAAATTAGAGGGGTATAAAAAAAACCCACACAATTAATTCCAGACCCTCAGGCAAGGGTGATGAAGTAACTGGGGTCTTTGTTCTTGGAGATTATCAGATATACCATCTTTCCCTCTGAGCAACAGCAGGCACTCTCTGCCTCTCCACCGATGTGTATGTAGATACTCCTAACGTGGATGAGGCCACCCCGGGGTTACGCACTAGAGAACCTAGGAAGAACAATAGTGAACTTCCCAGCACCCCCAAGCAGCTTGTTTTCTCCAGCTATACCTAAACCCCAGCGTCCTGCTGTGTTCCAAATGTTCAAAACAATCATAGAATTGTAACCTAGAACTTTTACCCAAACTGTTCTGTAAGGTAGCCAGGTAGCGCCCCAGTGAAAACCCCTGAAGCTCCCATTAGCTTGAAGGTACACTTTACCTACAAGATGTCTTAGATGAAGAGAAGGTGTGGGAAGTCTTTAGAGAGGTACAGGCTAGGTAAAGCTTCACATCTGTACCTGGCCTCATTCTGGTAGCCGGCAGGGGGAGAGCAAGCATGCAAGCCAAGCTCACCACTTTGTGCCAACTGTCGACAATATACCAGGAGTTCACAGAGGCATCTACAGGGCAGGAAAGATCATTTTTCTTTTGGGTTTCAACTCTATACCTATTCTTTTTAAACAAAAATGATACATACTGATCATACAGATGTATAGGTTATAATATAAGATTTCAAGCCATGACTACCTTCCATAACAACCATATGAGAGTACATAGTAGGGCCACCATCTTGAGCCTCTGTCCTTCCTTCATAGTGAAACAGAGTCTCTTCATTAGCCGGTTTGGGATAGGTAGTCACCACTTCTCATTGCCTTCAGTTCAATAGAACCCCGGAACTAAGCTCTTGACCAACTTCCTCCAATCCTTGTGCGGCTTTCTCCAGTGAATCTGATGTGTAGTTCTATTCCCTATTTCTATAGGATCTCAGTTATCTTTGTATTTTCTAAGAACATAACCCAACAACTTTCCAATTTTAAGTCTCTAAAGTGATAAGCCCTAAGGTCAGGACTTACACAATAGAGATAGCATAGATCGCACTGCTTAAAATTTATAACAAAATAAGATAAAAATGAATTAAAATTATAAGGGATGGGTCTTACAGGTTAAATATAATACTTTTCTGTACATTACCTAAGTACACGTTTTGGTAATTTTGCAGATAGTATCCCAGAAAACTTTGCTAAAGAGGTAGAAATAAACAAATGTGAGAAATTATCATCCCAGAAAATAGTATTTGCCTTTAGGTAGAACCTATCTCTGAGAGGGAAGACTAGAGTCTGTACTGAAATAACTTATAATATACACAGGGTTCACCGGTGTGATTCCTTAGTGAATCAACTCTATGTGTCAATCAGTCAGGTTTGGTGTCACATGACAGCAATCTGAACACTGGTTGGAGCTGAATCAGGAGGATTGAATATTGAAATCTAGCCAATGCTATAAAAGGAAATTTCTCAAACTCCACCAAACAAAAACAAAACAAGACCAGTTGGGTCTGCCTAGGGTCCAGCCAGCATAGGTGAGCTGTGTGCTATCCCTAACTTTACTCTCATCAGAATGGCTAAGATAAAAAAAAATCCTCAGGTGACAGCACATTCTGGTGAGGATATAGAGCAAGGAAGAGTACTCCTCCCTTGCTGGTGGGAGTACGAACTTGTATGACCACCCTGGAAATAAATTTGGCAGTTTCTCATAAAACTGGAAATAGTGCTACATCAAGACCCAGGTATATTACTTCTGGGAAAATACCCAAGAGACGCTCTACCACACAACAAGAACACTATGCTCATAATAGCCAGAAATGGAAAACAACCCAGATGCCTCTCAACCAAAAAATGGGTAAGGAAAATGTGGTTCATTTATACAATGGAATACTATTCAGCTATGAAAAACAAAGATATCATGAAATTTGCCCACAAGTGATGGAACTAGAAAATATCCTGAGTGAGAGGTCTGGACCATTCCACGGGTTAGTAAGTGGATCTCACCATTTCACCACGGCATATGAACTGGAGGTGCGTGGATGCCAGTGGCGAGCCATAGCAGACTGACCTTTAGCATTAGTTTGCAAAAATTTTAAAACAAGTAAAAAGCGAGATATGCTTTGGGTGACTTTGGAGGGTATGAGGGCAGTGGTGGTGCACGCCTTTAATCCTAGCACTTGGGAGGCAGAGGCAAGATGGATTTCTGAGTTCGAGGCCAGCCTGGTCTACAGAGTGAGTTCCAGGACAGCCAGGGCTATACAGAGAAACCCTGTCTCCAGAAAACAAAAAACATCAAGCAAACAAACAAACAAAACGATAAATCTAGCTGAGAGGCAGCAAGTAAAGACTTGTGTATTTGTTCTATTTGCTGTTCACTTTAAATTCTTGTCTTCATGTCTTGGCAATAATTGACTAATTTGGATGTGTAAGTCAAATAAACCCTCTCTTTCTGAAATTGCCTCCCCCCAAGATCTTTTGTTATAGCAACAGAAACAAGACTAGAGCATATGCCAACCAATTTTTTATCTGTTCATTTAGCAAACATTTATTAAGAATACGTAGTATTAAAAGATCTTGTTCTCTCCCTGTATGGTGATTGAGAGTTTTGCTGGTATATTAGCCTAGGTTGGCACCTGTGGTTTTTTTTTTTTAGAGGTTGCAGAATATCTATCCAGGGCCTTCTAGCTTTTATAGTCTCTGTTTGGATGTCAGGTGTGATTCTGATAGGTCTGCCTTTGTTTATTACGTGGCCACTTTTAATTTTTTTCTTTGTTCTGTAGATTTTGCGTTTGATTTTTATGTGCTTGGAAGATTTTCTTTTCTGGCTCGGTTCTGCCATGACTTTGCTTGTTTGCTGGTGAGAAAACAGAAACACGGGAGGTTTAAATGGCCCGTCCATAGCAGCCACATACCCAAACTGGAATTAAACAATTGACAATCTGACCTCAGAAACTGCACCCCTCCAGGAGGCTGTAGCAAAGAATTCATTTCCTTGTATTTTCCAGTTTCTAGAGGCCAATTATACCCCTTGGTTCACAGTCCTCAGTGTAAAGCTTTTTCCGTGCCTACGTTTGTTGGCCTCGATGTGCATGCATTATTCTCTCCCAAATTACCCAGGGTGAAATCCTCAACCAGCCAATTGTTAAATTAACCACAGTGGCAAGAGTCTCTTTCCACCCAATGTAACAACATTTCAGGTTCTGGAGATTTGAACGTGGAAATCTTTGAGGAGAAATCAGCCAACCATGGACAAATTGATGATCTATTTTAAAGGTAGCACACATAAGGCTTTGCTGCCAAAAGGATGTGGGGGCTGAGAAAAAGATTTATAGGTCAGCGATGTTTCCTAAATCTTTTTGGCTTGGACCACTGACTGGATGATAGTACCATTTATCGGGGTGGACAAAATTCATGGGAAGATCTGACTTTGTATCAATAAAATAAAGAGTTCATTATGTCTCTAGTAAGAATTGTCAACCTGAGTTCTAGAGGCCTAAGACACTTGATGGCCAGTGTGTATAGAGATTTGAAGGATGCATAGTGGAGGGGACAAGGAACATTTTAATGCTACTAAAACCACAGTACAAGGGCTGGTGAGATAGCTCAATGGGTAAAGACACTGTGGCCAAGCCTGAAGACATGGGCTTGATCTCTAGGACTCACATGGTAGGATAACGGAAAATAGATTCCAGAAGGCTCTTCACATGCCTACTGTGGCATGTAGGCCATTTCCCACAATAAATAAATGAATAGGCATCCCTGGAAAAGAAAGCAACATGGGTTGAGTTTCATCAGAAAAGAGTGACATTTGGGAGGAGAGACCCAGATGTTGGTTCCCAGGACACTGATCCTTACGTAGTGGAGTTAGTAGAGGATCAAGTGGAAGCCAAGGCCACAGGAAGCAAAGGTGAGAAGGTGAAGAGGACAACATGGATGATGGATGAAGAGAAGAAAGTCAATTAAACTCCATGTTGATCATTTACCAAACACTCACAATGGTAGCTGGCCATGAGGCACCCACTGAATAATATATATTTTCAAGCCTTGGCTGTTCTGAGTCCACCTCTTCACAGATGGACTATGAGCAGAATGGATGCCTCCCCCGACCCTCATTCCTACCATACTGCATAGTTACCTTCTCATTCTTGCATGTGTGTGCCTAGACCACAGCTGGGTCTCTTCTTCTATTGCTTTTCACTCTAGTCTTCTGATCCAGTTTCCTTTGTTGAACCTGGAGATCTCTGATTTGACCAGGCTACCTGGGCAGTGAGATTTGGGGGACTCTGGCCTCTGCTCTCCCTGTGTCGGGGTTACAGGTGTACACCACTATGTCTAGTTTCTTGAGTGGGTTTCAGGAATCTGAACATACTATTCCTAAGAATCCCACAACTCCTATGGACCAGTGACTGGTGTCAGTCCTTCATTCTTTTTATATTTTTTAAAAGCTATTCATTTTTAAGTAATTTTTGACTTATTGTTGTGATTTGATTCTGAAATGCACCACCAGGCTCATAGTTCAGAACCTGGCCTCACAGTTGAAGGTCTTACCTTGGAGATCTATGGACTCTTTAGGAACTGGGACCTTAAAGGCAAAAGTGGGTCACGAGAGACAGACCTTTGGATGTAGTAGCCTCTTCTATCCTGTTCCTTCACCTCCCTCCCCGCCCCCAATTCCTGGTTTACCACAGTGATAACAGTCTTCAGTTTGCTTTCCTCTGCTCTGATGGAGCGAACTTTGTCAAAACCATGAGCCAAAATATATCACTCTCCTAAGCTGTCTCTGTCAGGTATTTTTGGCCATAATGGCATAAAAGTGACACACACACACACACACACCAAAACATTGAAAAAAAAAAAATCTCAGAGATGTGTTGTAGTCCTTCCCAATTTCCTCTAATGCTTCCCATAACTGAGATACAATTATCAAACATAGGAAATTAATCTGGATGAAATGGTACTACTGAAATTTGGAAGTTTAACTTGGGATATCACTAGTTTTACAATCATCTTCTCCTCCCTCTTTTGGGATATTGTCTAGAATGCTAACTTTCCCTTAGCTGGCCTAGCTGCTTTTTTTTTTTTTTTTTTTTTTTTTTTTTTTTAATCATCTAATACACTCCCCAGTCTCCTCTCTATTACGATCGAACTCTTATGAAGGTCAGCAATTATGGTAGAAGCTTTCTTTTTTCTTTTTTCTTTTTCTTTTTCTTTTTCTTTTTCTTTTTTTCTTTTTTCTTTTTTTGGTTTTTTGAGACAGGGTTTCTCTGTGTAGCCCTGGCTGTTCTGGAACTCACTCTGTAGACCAGGCTGGCCTCAAACTCAGAAATCTGCCTTTGCCTCCCAAGTGCTGGGATTAAAGGCGTGCGCCACCACTGCCTGTTGGTAGAAGTTTTCTGTACTGAGTTCACTTCTGGATTTCTTATGGTTAGATGAGGTAATGTATCTCTGACAGGAGTACCATAGAATTGAGAATCAGCTTACATCCTTCCCTGTGTTAACTTTGAGGCATGCATGCCAATCTTGTCCCATAGTTAAGGTGGTAGCCAATAGAATTCTCCCCTGTAAAGCTATTGATTATCCAACTAAAATAGCAGCTTAGAGACTTTGCAAATCTTCTCTTCTTTTCAACCTTGTATCAAGTCATTTGGCCATCAGTTTATAGGTCTGGGGTTTCCATCACTTTTGGTTTAATTAATTGGGGCCTATTTTATTTCTTTTTTGTCAAGAGAACTAGAAGGGATTCTTTTGTCTTTATTCAGTTACCCATTGGTATTAATACAGACACATGGCAGTTTATAACAATGTATGCTGTAATACAAATAGTGTTTACTTTGTTACCTGAATCATTCTATGTTGGGGGCTAAAGAGGAGATCCAGAGTTGACAAGTGTTTGCTGCTCTTGGGAAGGACCAGAGTTCAGTTCCTAGCACTGCCACGTGACTCACAACTACCAGAGGATCTGATTCCTTTTTCTCACCCAGATGGATACATGCACACATATGTGCACATGTAAACACACACAAATATACATAAGTAAAAACAAATCCTTTAAAAGGGTACTGTTTGTCTGTTTCACTCTCTATCTCTTTTGTGTATTGACGTGCTTTGGAGGCATAGGTGTGCTTTCTGATAGCACGATGCCCGATGCCCGGGGTCTTTATCATATCGTCCCTGGTGGCCCTGGAATCCATCAGTTCTCCAAGAATCTCTGGTACCAATTGTGGGGTGATTGTATTTTAAAAATGCAGATCTAGGTCATAGGGGTCCTTATGTATTACTGCAGTGGGATCATTGTTTCCAGACCTCCTCAGTGGACGACCATATGTGTATGCCTGGTCCTTTCTTCCAGTCAACCATGACTCAAATTCCTAACTTCAGGAAAATGGACCTATTTTCTTTCCCTAAAGATTACCTTGTTAAGATTGTTGAATGAAGAAATGTGTGTGTGTATGTACACACACATATATATAATATATATGATATATATACATATACACACATATATACATATATATACATACACATATATATACATATGTACGTGTGTGTGTGTGTGTGTGTGTGTATGTGTGTGTGTGTATGTATAAGAAGCATCTCATGTCAGGTGTTTCTACCTTAAAAGGTGCATTTGACAGTGTGTCCATGTGGTTGCCGAAGCCAGCACTCTGTCCCTTTTCATGGCTGGGTCTTGCTTTATGGCGGATGGATTATGCTTGAGTTGTCTTCAGTGAGAACACACTGTTTTCAGTGATCATGAATAAAGCCAGTGCAGACATTTGCAAAAATATACTATAAAAATAAGTTTTCATTTATGCCAGCTTGGATTTTTGGATTATATGGCAAAAGACATTTGATTTTATGAGGAACGACGTAACACGACAGTGAATTTGTTTCTTTAGCTACCAGCAAAGCGTGGGCACCCTGGTTCCTTTGAGTATTTAATACTAACAGTAGCACTTAAAATTCAACCATTTGATGGGCATATCGTTATTTACAATTGTGACTTTAATTTTCTGAATAATTCATCATACTTATTTAACTAATTGCTTTGGTGAAGTGTGTACTCGTAATTATTGTATGAGTTTAACAGGGCAGTTCCTTTTTCTGTAAAGGCTTAAGATCTTATATATAATGTACAAACATCCTTTGCCAGAGAAATGACTGTAAAGATTCTCTCATTTTGTGGACCTATTTACCTACCTAAACCTGTTTTCACTTCATAAAGGTTTTGAAAGACCCCCGGAACTGGGGAGATCCTTACTCAAATCTCGGGATGACGCGACCACCCAATGA
>NW_022196891.1:82829989-82848866 GCF_008632895.1 Mastomys coucha
TTTTCCATGCCTGCTTTTAGGTAAAAGTTATACATTATACATTCTACGATTCTCCAGCCTTTCAGTTTCACTTTTGAAAGAGCCCATGACAATCGATCTTTAAAAACGTGTTGTGTTCTACATCACATAATAAACTTGCTGCCTAACTCAAAGTCAGAAAGATACTCTTATATTTTTGTTTATTGTAAAATGCATGTGTGTGTGTGATCCCTGTGTGTGTGAGAGAGAGACAGATAGACAGAGAGAGAGAATATGTAAAGACAGAGACAGAGAAAGAGCATAAGACCTTCACATGCCACTGTGTGTGTGTGTGGAGGTCTGAGGATACCTCAGGTCATCAGGCTTTGTGACAGGCACCTTGGCATCTTACAGTCTCAGTCTCCCATCTTGCACTTCTGAGATAAATACCACCAGATTTTGTTCTCATCCTGTTTATATATTGTTGGACTTGATTTTCTCATGTCTTGTTGAGGATTCTGTCTATTCACAAGGGATTTTGGCCCGTAAGAAGTCTGAATATGAGACAGAAGGTTTTCATTTTATTTTTGTGCACAAATACTTTTACTGTCCAGTTTTCTTTGCCTTTCTGTATGTTACATTCTGAAACCAGCTTGACACCATCTACAAGAGATTTCTGGGACTGCATTCAATCTAGCGATCCATCTGGAGGGGTGACATTAATATTGAGTCTTACAATTTATAAATAAGTTACACCTTTACACTTATTTCAATATTATAAATTTTTTCTTTTTCTATAAATTTCACATATTTTAAGTTTTATACCTTTTAAAACATTTCCATTATAAGTACATATTTTTAACCATCAAATTCCATTGTTGTTAATATATAAAAATGCAACCTGCTGTTCTGTATTGGCATTGTATCCTATAATCTTGGTAAACTGACCTATTAAAAATATTAGTAGAGTCTCTGGAATTCTTTATGTCAACACCTATGTCATCTATAGAAGCAGTTTTTCTTTCTTTATAACTGGTATGCATTGCATTTCTTGTTTATTTACTTATAACATTTTCTTGCATGTGTATGTTGAATATTTTCTGCCTCTTGTCTCTTTTTTTCTCCTCTCTTTTATTCCTTCCCTCCCTCCTCTCCTTAATCTTCTTGTTTCTCCAGGCAATTTCACCTCTATTCTCATTTGATGTGTGTGTGTGTGTGTGTATGTGTGTGTGCATGTGTATGTATGTGTGTGTGTATGTGAATGTGTACATGTGCATCTACCCACATACATGTGTGCATATGCACATATGTGTGAGTGTATAATTTTATGTGACTATAGCAAGTTGTGGGATGGTAAAACCAGGCCAGGAAGCTTGATAAGGTAAAGCAGTTCTGAGACCTGGGAGACAAGGTGGGCACACACCCGAGACTTAGGAGATTCCCTGCTCCATGCCAGATTCCTGGCCTGGAACACATGCTACACTCCCCACATCATGAAATGTGACTTGTGGTTATATAGTCCCAGAATCGAGTTCTTCATGCTAATGAGGTATCTAGAGGCCCCGAGGGCTTAGCCAATAAGCTTCCCTTTTCATACATTCCTCTCTACACAAGATATTTAATCTCATGCCTACCCTGAGAAGTTGGTAGGTACAGTATGCATCCATTTTCCAATAAGCAATATAGATAAGCATGGACTGTCTTTTTCATCTACCACCACCGTGGGGACCATGGGAAAGGCCTTCAGCTACTGAACCACACAATCTCCCGTAGAAGGCCTCACTGTGCTTCCAGTCTACCTCTGCCAAGCTAAGGACAATCACCACTGAGACCAGCTGGAGTTACCCTTTCCCCCTGCCCCAGGCTAGACACCAGTCTGTAACCGGTGGGTCCCTGATTCCTTCTCCATTCTTCTGAGACTCCCAGCTTAGTATGATGGTCTCCAGTTACATGAATTTTCATGCAAATCACAGAACTTCATTCTTTTTCATGGCTGAACACTTTCCCACTGTGTGTATAAGTCACATTTTCTTATCCATTGCTCTTATTGGATACATATGTTGAGTCTAGGTTGTAGCCATTGGGAATAGTGTTGCTGTCATGATCGATGTGCAAAGATCTCTGGGACATGTTGACTCCATGTCCGTCAGGTCAACACATGGAGTGGTATAGCTGGAGCATATGGAACGTCTACTTGAAGTTCTTTTTATTGCATTGTTTTGCCTATGAAGAATCTAAGATTATGCAAAAGAGTTTCCTTGAGAGAGCACACTTAGACTCTTACCAGCAAGTGTGGGCATTATGGATAGTATTTTTCCTTTCTTCTTTCCCCTTTCTTTTTTTTCCTCCTTTAGCTCCTATTCTTCTTCCTCCTCTTCCTCTTTCCCCATCTCAAGTCTATAGTCAGGTCTAATATACAACTATTTACAGTTTCCTTATATTTTCTATCACTAATATTTTGAATTTCACCAATTTCCTTTTTGCATCTCTTAAGAGTACATAACTATCCTTTACTTAGTCCTTGTACACCTCAGAGATATCACGAGTTTGGCTGTAGATCACTGTGGCAAAGTGAAGCATTCAATAAATAGTTAAAATACTTTTGTGTTTCCCTGTAGTTATAAAAGTTTATGTTTACACTAGCATGTAGTCTATCATGTGTGAAAATAGCATTTTGTCTGTATGTTTGTAGCACTTAAAAGTTATTTCTTTGCGGAAAATGCTACATATCCCTTGGGCCTCCAGTGTGCTGGGCTCATTTGCTGGCAGAAGGTCTTGCCTTCAGGCTGCTGGTTGTGGACTGATTGAGGTGTGGCTGTGGCAGGCCGGGATGAGGGGGCAGTTTCTACAAATACCACAACTGCGAGGTTTGTCATGTTAATCGAGTCTTTCTCTTGTGAAGCATTTCCCAGCGGCATGCAATTCTCTTGAATGGAACTTTGCTTATAGTAGACTTCCTTTCAGAGACTCACTTTGCTTTACTAATGAGTTGTATGCAATGTTCTAAATCTTTTTCTGGTCTTTTGTTTTCTCTTGGTTTTGAGGGAGAGCCTCCATGGCCCAGGCTCTGTAGCTCAAGCTGAGTTTGCTTCTCCTGTCCTGAGATTGTCCGTTTCCCAGCATGCCCAGCTACTCTGAACCCAGAGTTATCAATTCAGCAGCTGCCACAGAATCCTCAATAGGAATAGATTCCACCCCAGGGACAAACTTTCTTTGCTCACCTAAACAGTTCATCCCAAGTTCCATCCAGAGATGCTGCCATCCAGTCTTGTCCTCTGAGGCTGTTCTGTTTCTCACTCTGCCTCTTGCCACATCATCCATGAGAGTGAGACTCTTCCCTGTCTTCTAAAGCTCCATTGGCCTCCGATGACATATATTTCCAATTTTAAAAAATGCATGGCTTGAGAATTTCAAATTTGTCTATGTTTGATCATTTTAAATCCCTGCTACCTGCAGTTCTCCAGAATTCTCTCCATGTCTCCTTCCCTACTTCATATTCTTTTAGTCTCTTTCTTTTATACTATAACCTGCTAACTCCAAAATTAGTGCTACCCAAATGTGCATGGATGTGAAGCCATCTACAGGCACATGGCCAGCCCTCCAGGGGCCACACTCGTGAAGGAAACTGACTGTTACTTCCCCAGAATTCTTTTAAAAAGAATTTTTAAATTATTTTTATTTGTGTGTGCATGCATGTGTGTGTGTGTATGGTGTGTGTGTGTGTGTGTGTGTGTGTGTGTGTGTGTGTGTGGTGTATCTAATTCCATGTCTTGTGCCATATGACCACAATGCCCAAGGAGGCCCAAAAAGGACACCAGATCCCCTGGAGCTCTGGTTATAGATGGTTATAAGCCGCCCAATGTGGGTTCTCGGAACTGAACTCTGAAAGAACATCTTTGCTCAGTGAGCCCTCTTGCTGGTCTAGATTAGAACAAATTTTGTCATGATATATCATCTGCTTTTGTTTTGCTACATTTTATCCTTAATATTCTTAAGACCTTCCATGTTTGCATTCATGAAAGATATTGACATGTACTTTTGTTATTTAAGAAAAAATTTTTATTTGTGTGTGTGTGTGTGTGTGTGTGTCTGTGTGTGATGTGTGTAAGTATCTGCAGAGGCCAGAGAAGGGTGTTGGATCCCTGGATCCCTAAAGCTGAAGTTATAGGCACTTGTGAGCCACCTGCTGTGCTGCTGGGAACTGAACATGGGTCCACTACAAGGGCATAATCATTCTTGACTGCCAAGCCATCTCCCAGGCCCTGGTGCCTACTTTTATTTTATACTATCTTTGGTTTTGGTATCAGAATAATAGCATCACTAAATGGGTTGGGGGAATAGTTATTTCCCTCAGTTTTTATTAGCATTTATAAGGACTAATACTATTTCTTTCTAAATGATTGTTGACTGCACCAGCCAAATAACTCTTGCCTGAAGCTTCCTTTGTGTAAAGGTTTTGGTTCTTAAAGTGGGGTAGAGTTATTCGGAACATTTTTTTCCTGTGTGAATTTTGGTAGTTTGTGTCTCTCAAGGCATAGTCCACTTTATCTAGACTGTTGAGTTATGAGCCTAAAATGATTTCCAGCATCCCTTTGTTATTCTCTGCTGGGTGAGCGGTGAGAGGTGCCATCCCTGCCTCCTTTCTTCATGCCATAAATTATAAAAGCCTTGCTACAGCACCCAATGCATTTGATTACATTATAGTTTAACTGTTTCTCATAGCTTACATTCTTCCAAAATTTCCTTTAAAATCTACTTTTGGAATAATGGTTATTTATTGGTTTCTTTAATTCCAGATCATTGGAGGGATTCGTGAAGTATCTCTGGTTTAAATTCTCCACAAATGCTTCATTTGCTTTTCATTCCTATGCATTGGTAATTTGTTTTACTGATGGCTCTCAGTGCAGTTGAAATAAAAAAAAAATGTATCCTCAATTGTCATAGTTAAGTGTCCACTCTGGCATGCCTTCAAATGAAAAGTCCTTTTAGGGACTATATGGATCAGTATTTGGGTCCAGACAGGTTACGTAGGGACATGCAACCTTTTTGGTTAAAGCTCCAGTCAGTGGGAGGGACAGACGCCATGAGAGAATGAATTGTGATTTGGGGGAAAGACATATGTTCCCCTCCACCCAGGCTTCTCTAATGGCGAACCATGGAACCCAGGGCTCCATGACTAGTCTCACTTAGAGTCTAGCTTGGGTTTTCTGATAGCTAAGGATGCTGAGCCTTAGACGCCCCACTTGGGCCGAGCCTCAGGATAGACTCTGACGTCAGATGAGGATCAGATGCAAGCAATGTCTCCCACAACTGGTTTAGATAAACCTTGATCTCTTGTCTCCAGTCAGGTCTTCTAGAAGCCCATCTGTCTTGCTGGGGACCAGACCCCCAGCAGTCAGTGACAGGATGCAAATGGATCCTCAGGGGGCATTCACCACGGAGGAGGAGGGTGAGATAAATGGTTCATTTGGCCAAACCTTCTGCTCTGTAAGTGCCTGGCACATCTCCACACTGCAGACAGCATTGTAGACTGATTCATCTGTGAAGTTGCAAGAGTGAGAAGAAGTGAAAAAAAAAACTAAGAAAAGAAAACATCTGTTTTTGTGGTTGTAGAAAGTAACAGGTCCAGGCTTAAGACTCTGGGGGCAAGTGGACAGAAAACAAAACAAAACAAAACAAAAAAAAGCAAAAATAAACCAAAAACAAACAAAAAAGTTGTCACTTGCGTCTGCTTACTTCTTGCAGACATCTTGGGAGAAACCAGCCGTGGATGTGTCAAGCCAGGAGGACAAACTGGCCCACAGTGTAGTCATCTCAGATACTGCCAGGAAGGATGGACACAGAACTGACGGCCTTAGCATGGCAGGAAACAAAACACGCTGCCCACTATTTATTTATTTATTCATTTCTACCCATACTTTACCTTGTTTAAAAATATCAAGAAAGTCCTATTCATCTTTGCAATCTGGTTTCTTGACACCCCTCTTCCCTTTTCCCCCAAAGTTATATGAAGTCAGTGACCCATAGGAAACATTATGTCCTATCTTCTTAGAGAACTCTATAGTTCCAATCTACATAATATCTTAAAATCAATTTTCAATTGGCTTTTATTTGCCTTAAAACTGACTGGGTTTTTGGTGCAAGTTTGAGCTGGTCAATGAAATGAGGAGCCGTCAAGCAGTCTTCAAGAATAATAGGTATTTTCCCTTGCGGGTAATATTTTTCTTTCCCAAGAGGTAAAATTATGGGCTTCTATTGTCCAAGTAACCTTTCAGAGCTTTTTAGTCAGAGGCAATCAGATAAAGGGAGATGTCGGTCCGTGTGGGGCCCTTTTGGAGGAGAGAATGAGCAATCTTCCCTGTGAGGTTTGCTGACTGCACGGTGGTGGCCAGGTCCAGACCGAGGCCCTATTAGTCAAGTCTGACAGGAAGGCACACACTGCATCCCTGGCCTTCAGGGTGATGAACGAGCATCTAGCATGCTGTTAGTTTCCCCTGACGGTTCCCAGCACCCACCTTCCACCCAGCATCAAATAATCACAGATCTACAGGGTGGGAGGATGGGAGGGAGATAGCCTGATTGTCAAGTGATGGATTTTCCTTAAGCAGAGAGATCAGCAGAACCTAATAAATCAGCCAGCAGAGGGGAGGGCCAGTTGACTGAGCCACCGGCCAGGCAATACCGCATGCTGCTCCCCTTGTCTGAAATGCAGGGGTTTGGGCCTACAAAAATCCCCCAGGGCAGCTAGAACTGGAGACCCACGTGTGCTTAAGAGCCCCTAAGATCGTGTTTCCCTCACTAGCATGCAGTTCAGCATTTGGATCTCCTGTCGCTCTTGGCTATGAATTTAGAGGACACAGAAGCTGGTGAGTTTTTCACCCACAGGATAAATAAATGAAAACTCAACATTTTTCAGAGGGACAAACTCTCTTGGCTTTCCCGTGTGGATCGTTGGGCATTCCACACTAATCGGAGTAAGAAAATGGATTCAGATGGGCTCAGGAAAGCATGATCTGTCTTTGACTTTGTGAAGGGATCGCCACAAAGAGTTGCATGAGAAATCACAGTTCTCCAAGGGAACCCAATTGTCTTTCCTATGGCTCTGAGCCTTTTAAAATTTTTTTTTTTAAGTAAATCTATTTCCATGTATTCTTATTTGCAGGGAATGCTGAGACCAGAGTTCCTGTCTGCTCTGGTTCTTCGGGATAAAGTTATTCTGTGGTCAGAGACACCTAAGCCTACAAGGCACACGCCATCCAGAGCTGAACACAGGCTGTTTACAGGCGCTTCCAGGAAAAATATTGACAAGGCAGTAAAAATACTTTCCTTGATTGCTCAGCCTTGCGTTTGAAAGCTGAAATTACAGGGACGTTTCTCTTCCAGTTGTTTATTTTTAGCTTCTGTATTTTTCTATCTTTTGACTTTTTGTGGGGGTTGGGAGGGGCAGGGGGACTTGCCTTTTCAAATGCGGTCTATTTATACCCACTGATGTGAAAATCAAGGAGCAGAAAGCCTTCACAGCATCCTCAGAGCTTCCCCCCTCTGGAGTTCTTAAGCTGTTCATGTGTGTGTGTGTGGGGGGGTGGGGGATGAGGGGCCAAGTCTCTCAGCTTCTGGAGATAAGTAGAAGAAAGAGTTCCTCACAGGACCAGAAGAAACCATCAAAGAACAAAAGAAAAAGAGCACTAAGTGTTAGTTCTCAGAAAGTCCACCATTTCTTTCGAAGTGCCTCTGGCTGAAGATTAGGAATCGTCACCGATCTGAGGGGAGGAGTTGAGTCTAGCTTTATGGATGCATAGATGTATGCATGTGAGTATGACTGCATGCATGCTTGTACCTATGAATACATATGTGTGTGTATGCCTTCATGTATGTATGCAGGCACTTATGTACTTACCTACTTTGAGACAGGGTCTCACTGTGGAGCTCAGCTTGGTCTTGAACTCCCGATTCTCCTGTTTCAGCCTCCTAAAGTCTGGGATTATAGACCTGGGGGCACAATTCCCTGGCTGAGTCTGATTGTAGTGACATAATGCAACAAGATTTCATTTAACTCCACCATGATATACCAGAAGCAAGACATAAAACCCATTTGGTTCCCCCGACTACCTGCTATGAGCTCCGCGCTCTGTTCCTTAGTGTGTATTTGATTGACTCTTTTATTGTTTGCCATTTTCATCAAAATTAAGGGTACTGATGTTCCAGACACAGACAATATATTCCAACTTTTATTTTTGCTTTTGATTATAATCGTAGTTGGGTGACATTTTTCATTGGTCTCGTAATTTGTTCACCAGCATAGTGCTTATGTAAATTGACTTGCTTATTGATTCATAGGGCTGATTTAATTTTTCTTATCCTAAAAGAGCCTAAGGACTTGCCACCCTTTAAGGAAACTGCCCACAGAACCTGCCTCAGTGCTACAGTGTATTCCGCTGAGTGTCTCCTGAAAACATTTCGTAGGGAATGGATAATGCATTGCTGTTACTGCCGGACATTGGCTGAGTCTCTTTTAGGATTGGGTACTGATTTCTTTTGAAACACTTATGCCAAAGGATCCCACAGAGCCTCTGCCGCCTCAGCCTTGGAGTTTGTATCTTACCCATCATGGTCTTTGCCTATTTCGCATTCCGTCATGAAGACATATACATGTCTGGCTGGGCAGCCATCTGGAATACACAGAGGACATTGACTAAGATAAAAGAATGAAACTATTGGGTCACCTAGAAAGGGTTCCCAGTCACCATTCCTGGAGCATAGACAACTGGTACTCATCAAAGATGTGATTGGGAGGTAAGGTTATTGGGCACCTGAAATCTTCATTTCCGGCCTACAGGAAGGCTAAACTACCCCTTTCCTAACAGTTCAAGTGACATTGGGCCTCTTCTCACTGATAGCATGATATATATTGAGCATACCACCCCATTGCTCAGGGAGTGATTTGGTTTTTACAACAATGAGATAAACCTGCATGATTTACCCTGCGAGGAGGCAGGTTTCATTCCACTACCATTGAATCTGACACCTCTGTCTAAAGTGAGCACAGCATTTAACATTGCTCCTCTACCTACACTTGTATGCAATGCATATAGCGAAGCCTGAATACAGAGCTAGGTGCCACGTGTTCCGATGGCTACAGGGCCCCCACTTTCTACTGTCACATCTGAGGAAGACACTCTTATTTATCACTGGTTTCAAGGCCAAGGAGAAAAGAGTGAATCCAGTCAATTCTGCCACGGGGTCACTAAAATTTGAAACCAAATTGTCAGAGCTCACCTAAGGACACTTCCAGCACTGACAATGGCCCAGGGTTGTTTATGTGGCCTGGGAGGTACCTAACCCAAATGAGTCACTCACATTTAGCTTCTAAGATTTGGCCAATTTCTCTATTTTAGAATCCACAAATATTACAGTTTCCACGAGAAACCTCAGAGGTCCCATCCTTGGCTCAGGAGAGGGTTACCACACTCCACCCAAGAATCTTCCAGTACTAGGCTTCATTCATTTTCCAAAACTCAAGCATGTTCTGTTTATTAGCCCACTGCACATCGTTAAAAGAAACCCACACAGCAACAGTTAGCTGACTCCTAGCCATGCAGGGCTGCGGCGACCTTGACCTCATCTGCCTCCCATGCTGTTGGATTTGATCAATTCCCAGAACCCGACGTTCTGTAGAGAGGCCTCTGACTCAAACAAATGAGGGCGTTTCGATGGCCTGTTTCCACAAGGAATTAAGTGCTCTCTTCGGATGTGTCTCTTGACATCCATTCACTAAGCCTTACAAAAAAAAGCAAGTTTCCAGGAGCAAGTAGGGTTTGCGAAACCATCAAATGCATTTGATGTGCAGATAAAGGCTACATATGTAAGACTGGAGGGAGATGGAGCAGAAGCTGGGCTTTGGGACGTTTCCCCCCGCCCCCCCCGCCTTTGCTCAATGGTATTTGAGCTTCATGACTTTGGGGTTTGTTTCTGCTCTGAGAACCAAAAGCCATGTCTTATGATTGACGGTAACAGAGCTGCTGCCAGTCTCTAACACTCCTTTGTGATTCCCTCAATCCTTAAGGGATTGGATCAAGATCTGGGTTGGAGAAAGGGAAAAGTACACCTGGTTCAAAGGAACCAAAATGTTGGGAGAGACCTGGCAGAAGAAGGCAGTGGCGATTGAGGCAGACTAGCACCCAGCAAGGACTCCACAGACTTGAACGAAAGGGCCCTCCAACTTCTGTTTGCAAATGTGCTATTCTAAAGGGCTTCTTCCATCTTCCTGGTCCTAAATATCTTCAGAGCTAAACCAATTTGAACTCTGACTTTAGGTTTGTGACAACAGGTTAGCATCCTTGAAGCATCATTGGACCTGGAGAGAATGCATGTAAAGGGATGTTCCTGTGTGCCTGTGATACAGCAGCGAATGCTTACTTATGTGGAGTGGGATGGACTGAAGACTCTAACACAACAATTAACAGAATAATAAGGAACTCTCTTATATTTTTGGTTGTGAGCCTAGCCTTTAGCAGCTGAGCCATCTCTCCAGCCCAATAAGGACCTCTCTTCACCTTTCATACCAAACTTGCCTTAATATTCATGGATAGAGCAATTAGTCTCTATTGGTTTATTCTGTGGCTTAGTTTTCCATGAAAAGCAAAAGGACTTTGACCTACAAAAGGAAGATGTGCCAGAGGAGAAAGTATTTGGTCCTAAAAGTGTAGTAATGTAGACGGGAACTCTTCTTCATGCGATTTGATGAAATTCCTGGAATTTCACCTTGGCAAGTCAGCCATCAACATGGCATAGGGCATCTTCCTACGGTGTCCCTCACACCAGGGAGTCAGCACATAGTAGATACTTAAGAATTCTTTTCCTAGATGCTGCATTTTGAAGTCTGCAGTGTTTTTTATTTAGCCGATGACCTGGAATTTAATTGTCCACAGTAGGCTTGAGGACCCAAAAGGTCAGCAGATGGTAGGTTGTCGACAAAGATGTCTTCCAACAGTTTTCCCCAAGTCTTACACAAATGGCCTACTGCCATCAAGATGCAGGCTGGTCCCCTATCTTCTCTAGCTTCATGGGTAGCTTTTTACAAATTGTTCAAATACTATTTTGTTTTCATTTGAAGTACATATCTGGATGTTGTTGAAAAAAAAAGTTTGTGTTAGACTATGCATGTGGAGTAAGGGAGGCTCAACCAGTTCTTGGCCACTGGGGCCTTTTTAACTGAGATGCCAAATATGTGTGTCTATGATCTTGGGTGTTCCAACCCTCTCGGAGCTCCTAGCTGAATGCAGCCATGTGGCTGATCCCAGCTGACACCACTGGAAAGGGACCAACTGACTCCAGCCAACCTACAGAGCCACGAAATAACAAATCAGGCTGTCTTAATCCCTAAGTCTTGAGGCGGTTTATGGTTTATTAAGCATCAGTAAATAACTGGAAGCCACAGGGGTTAGGCTTACCCAGCTCTGAACCCTTGACTGACTGCAGGGGGAGAAGTTCTTAGTGGCAGCTTATCTGGTTTGTGGGCTTTGTCCTTGTCACAAGTTGCACTTCCCTACAGAGCAAATGTGAGAAGCCATACCAAGGCTTGGTGGAACTTTGAAAGCCATATCATCTGGATTTAAATTACAGAACTCTTGTAATAAAAAAAAGGAGCAAATAGAAGCTATGTTCAACGGCTAAAGTGGTTGAGAAGATAGAATCTGATTCAAGGTTAGCTATGTTAGCATCTTCATCTAACTGAGCAAACTCGCCAGGCATTGCTAACTAGAATAAGAAAGAGTAGTGCATACGTATCATTTTATGTTTAGAAAGTTCTTTGATGTGCCATGTTTCATTTGATGCTTGCCTTGAACTTCTGAGAAAAATGTACTTTAAGATACAAACTCAATTTCTGTTGAAGCGTAACCCATATAAAATAAAATCCTCACTTTTTAAGTCTAGGAGTTAATGACTTTCAATAATTACATATATCATGTAACTCCCTCCTGCTCCAGAGTCAAGATAGTTCTGGAATCTTCTTATTTTTCCAGAACATCCCCTTATTCATTTTTCACTCAATGCCCTCTACTGGGTCTCCTTAGACAATCTCTGATTGTGTTTCTGCAGCCATGAGATAGTTTTGCTTTCCCCAGAATTTCATAATATAAAATAATTAGCTTCGTTCTCATCTTCTACCGGTTTCTTTCATCTATATGTTATATGGGTTTTTTTTTGTTGTTGTTTGTTTGTTTTGTTTTTTGTTTGTTTGTTTTTCGAGACAGGGTTTCTCTGTATAGCCCTGGCTGTCCTGGAACTTACTCTGTAGAACAGGCTGGCCTCGAACTCAGAAATCCACCTGCCTCTGTCTCCCAAGTGCTGGGATTAAAGGCATGCGCCACTACCACCCAGCCCTATATGTTATATGTTATATGTTAAGACCCAGCTATATTGCTGCATACATTTCTTTTGAGAAAGGACTTATTTTCCCCATTTTGTTTCTTAAAATTTTTAAATCTTATTTGTGTGTGTATACCCTAGACTTTGGCTTCTTGAGACAAGGTCTTAACTTATATACCTAGGGCTGGCCACAAACTTGCCATATAGCCTAGGCTGATCTTGGAATCATGATCCCCTGCTTTGACCACCCCAGTGCTGGTGTGACAGGTGTAAGCCGCCACACCTGGCCTCTTTTCCCCATTTTAGGAAAGAGATGTGTGGTTGATCTGGAGGTATTCTCTCACAAATAAGCCAACTGGGATGTGCACAGTAGTTTACTACATCCTCGATGGCTTATGAAGCATTGCTTATACGACACCAAGTGGCACCCAAATCGAGAAGACATCCCCAGCATCAGGGAAGATTCTGTTAGAGTGATGCCAAGATTATTTTTCACATAGGGCATGAGTGTTTGCTACATATAAACCAATCAGAACCCTTTACTTGAACATTTGTACTGGGGCAGACAATGATGCCTGTGAGTGGCCAGGGACCATGCTTCAAATTTCTGTGGAAGAAACTTAAGAGACAAAGAAACATCTCAAGAAAAGCAATGACAGCCAGGTAGTGGTGGTGCACGCCTTTAATCCCAGCACTTGGGAGGCAGAGGCAGGCAGATTTCTGAGTTCGAGGCCAGCCTGGTCTACAGAGTGAGTTCCAGGCCAGCCAGGGCTACACAGAGAAACCCTGTCTTGAAACACAAACAAACAAAACAACAACAACAACAAAAAATAGCAATGATAAGAGGAAGAGAAAGCAAGTCCTGGCACTTTGAAACTTGAGCTGCATTCATGTTTGTAGTCAGCTGGTATCTAACGTTTGACACCTTACACTTACATTGCTTCTGTCTCTATGGGTGAACTTTCTCTGAGTTCCCCTGAGTCAGGTTAATGCCCCTCATGGTCTAAAGAGTAGTCCTCTAGTAACACAGAGCACTTAAGAGGGCTTCACTGGGATTAATTATTTGCATAAGGTTACCAAATCCTGCAGAAGGCCCCCAGCTTTCACAGTTCGCCTAGCTGAAAACCTTGTATCTATGGGATAACATTGCAGTATTTGCCCATTCAAACAAATTCTGTCTCCATGTAGCATGTGAAGAAGTTGAAATATTAACAGTGTGCCCCAGGAGGAAACCCAGGCCTGCAAAGCCTACGGATGATAAAACATATAAATATTCCGTGGCCAAATCAGGACCCTCTATACATATTTGCTCCTGCTGAGAGCTCCTCATATTTTACAGAAAATTACCTGAGCTATAATAACAAGGGTGACCTAGTCTGCTGGGGAATATCTCCTCAAATTCTTCTCATATCAGAAAAACATAATGGAGAATGGCTTGTGTGCTTTGGGTACGATGCTCCCATGTGGGAGAGAGCAGGGCTAGTTCACCTCTCTATAGGTAGATGCCAACAGCAAAACTTAAATCCTTCTTCTCTTTTGAGCTTTGTTAACGACTTTCATTAGTTCTTTGAGAATTCCATACATTGTATTTTGATCGTATTAACCCCTAGTTCCTCCCCTTCATTCCTATATCTACTCCTATCTCTCTACTCCCCTACTTCATGCTCTCCTTTAAACAGTGTCAACTGCACAAGCCACTGACTCCAGTTTTGGCTGTCTCTAAACTTGTGGTTGTGGGGATATCCACTGAAGCATGACCAGCCTACTGAGATCCACACCCATGAGTACAATTGACTCTCCGTTCTCCAGATCCATCAACTGCTCATAGCTCCTCAGTTGGAGATGGGCCTCATGAACCCTTGGCTATTCCATGCTGGAATGTTGATTGGCTTGACCTTATGCCAGTGTTGAGCAGGCAACCACAGGGGCTGTGAGGTCATGAGTGCAGAGGCCCTGTCATGCCCACAAGACAAGCTTTTGCTCTGGTCTTCTTGGAACTCTGGTTCTTGCCATCTTCCTGCCCCTTCCTTTCCACCTCACCAGCCATAGGAGTGGTCAGGATCATGGTGTGATGCCCTTTTTTCAGCAAGGTTCCAGAGTCTTGTGGTTACATCTCTTAATCCAGACTTTGTCACCTGGTTCGAAGCAATGGGGACTAGGGGAAGGAGTGGACTCATAAACCTTCTGGACCCTATGGAGGGCTCCCAAGCATTTTAAAAACATATATTCAGCTACGATATCAGACTGGAGGTTAGGCAGCATGGGAGGAGGCTTCCCATGTAGGATCTCAAAAGGGGGAGGACCTAAAGGATTGGAGGTGTTCCTAGCCCTGTATAAGACAGAAGGTAGGAGAGATACCCAGTCACCACCAGTTTCAAGGCTTAATTTGGTTAAGTCCTCCTTCAGGGTCCGATTCGTCCTCTCTACTTGCCCTGGACTCTACAGTCTGTATGCACACTGTAATTTCCAATTGGTCCCAGAATCTGTGCTAGAGATTCAGTTACCTGAGAATGAATGCTGGCCCATTGTCAGCTCCAAGCAGGGTAGGCAAACCATACCTGGGTATGATGTCTTCCAGAAGTTTCTTTGCCACTATGTTGGTCGTCTCCTTCTTTGTAGGATAGGCTTTCATCCATCCCGAAAAGGTATCTTTAAAAACTAGCAAATACTTGTATCCATATGTTCCTGGTTTTATGTCTGTATACTCACTCTATTTCCCAATTAGCCCCTGGCCATTGATGCCTGATTCTGGTTCCTGGAGCAGATCCTTGATTGGGGCCTGAGGACTTCATAGCCTGGCAGGTGGCACAGTCTGAGATTACCTGATCAACCAACTGTCCTAAGTCAAATATTTTATACCTTGCCCCTCACAGCAGTTCCTTCAGTTTTCAGTGACCCAGGTGTGAAGCTTGATGAATCTGATGGATGAGTGGCTTAGTAAACTCCTTAGATAGGATGGTGTGGCCTTCAGAGGTCAGCAACCACCCGTCTCTTCTGTCAACTCCTTTCACCTGATGTCATTTGTCTTCATCGGTATATTCAGGGATGTCTGGGAGTGCAGAGGGCAACAAAGCTACCAGGATGTTGGCAGTGGAAGCTTGGGCAGCTTCCCTTTTGGCTTTGTCTCTGATGTCCCTTTCTGATGCCTGGGGCAATGAATTATGGTCACTCTGAGAGGAAGCCCTGATGCCTCCAATAAAGCAAGTATCCCTTCCTTATTTTTAATTTTTTTTCCTTAAGCAGTCAGTAATCCTATCTGCTCTCAGTGTAAATGCTAGCTATGGCTCCTTTTGCCAGTTTTAAAGCCTGGGTTAGACACTTCAGTTCAGCTTTCTGGGCTGAAGTTCCCAGCAGCAAAGCAGTTGTCCAAATAACAGAGTTCAATTCCATTACAGCCACCCCTGCCTATCTGATTCCATTCTGGATGAAGCTGCTCCCACCCATGAAGTAGATACATTTCTCATCTGACCAGGGTATGCCAGCCAAGCCCAGCATGATGTTTTGGATGTGCCCCAGAGTCATGCTGCACGTCTGAGGATGGGTCAGGTAGCAGGGTGGCTGGGTTTAGGGTAGATGATGCATTATATCTCATGCAAGGGGGAATTCAAAAGTAAAGCTTGAAGATGCAAGTCTGGTGTTGGACGGCCACCAGCTGGGTGGATTCTTCAGGGTCCCCTCAATAGCATGGGGGGAGGCGGTGATAACCAGTTCCGGCCTCATGGTTATTTTGTCAGCATCCTTGACTAGCAGGGCAGTGGTAGCTATGATCCAGAGGCAGTCTGGCCATCCTTAGGTTACCGGTTCCAGCTTCTTAGATAAATAAGCCATAGGTCTTCTCCATGGTCCCAAAGATTGGCTGAGCACCCCCTCTGCTATCCCCTTTCTCTGATCCGCATACAGGTGGGAAGGTTTGTGAATATCCAGGAGGGCCAAGGCTGGTGCCTCCAACAAGGCTCTTCCTAGAGTCTTAAAAGCCAAGTCCATCTCAGGGGTCCATTCTATTTTTTTTTCTTAGTCCGTGGTGTCCTCATATAACAGTTTGGCTATCTCAGTGAACCCTGGCACCCAAAGTTTACAAAATCCTGCAGATCCCAGAATTTCCCCTGCTTGCCTTCTGGTTGACAGGACTGGGATGTTGAGGAAGGTTTGCTTCTGGGGCATCTGACAGCATGCCTTGGCCCCCCCAGGAATATGTACCCCAGACAGGGGACCTCAAGTTAACAGACACGGCAGCCAAGTTCACTCAGCTCCTGTAGCAGGTCTCGTGTGGCTTCCTGGCATGTCTCCTAGTTGGGGGTCCACAGTACATTCTGGAGCACTGTCATTTGGTGGTAGGCCCACCAGAACTCACCCAAGTTCTCATGCAGTGCCTCCTCAAAGCGGGGGTGGGGGTGGGGGAGTGAGTTCTTGAATCCTCGAGGCAAGTATGTCCAAATCAGTTTTTCCTTGAAAATGCTCTCTCCAAGTCTTGCTATTCAAAGGCAAATAGAGGCTGACTTTTGGGTACCAGAGGCAGGCCTCAAAACCATTTAATTGGCTGAAGCTTCCGAGGGATGTGAGGGGCACTTTGGTTCACAGCTGACTGATGCTGTCTGGCTTCTGGGTCAAAAGCTGTGTGGGTCCTACAGGCTTCAAAGAGTCTTCCTAGATGTTCCCCAGAGTTCTCACTCTCTCCCTGCATCACCTGAATCACCTTGGATAAATTTGTGGGCCCTCTGGCAGCCTCTTGAAGGACTCCCCCATCTCCATCAGGATCTGGCAGTAGACCCAGAGCTTCTCCCTACCTTCAGCAGTGTTAAAATCCCAGTCAGGTCTAGTCAAAGGAAAGGCTGCATGGATATCTGCCTGAACTTGAGTGGACCTCATTTGCTCCTGGAACCAATTTCCAGGTGGCTCCCATGATCCTCTCTCTCCTTCATCATGAAGAGGACCTGGAGCAGTTGCTAACAGATGTCCCAGGTGGGCTGGTGAGTCAGGATGATCAAATCTAGAAGACCTGTGAGAGCTGATGGTCTTCTTAAAAATGGGGAGTTCTCCACCTTCCAGTTGTAAAGATCATTACTGGCAAAGGGCACATATACCATGAACTGTCTCCCCTGTGGGTCCCGTAGCCTGGAGAGTCAGAGGAGTCAGGGACTACTCCTCCCTCTGCCTGTGCTGGTTGGGCAGGGGCAGGAACATGAGGAGGGGGACAGAGATCCTCCCCCGGAGCAGACGAGGGGAACAAGACAGGGGCTGAGGCTTAGCCTCCTTTAGAGGAAGAAGGGTGGGGAGCGGTGAGGCCCATAACAAAAAAGGCCTCATCCAATCAAGGGGCTTCTAAACCAGTCATTGCCATGTGGTGATATGTGTCACTTGGTCTGGGTGGCCCCAAGCTTCATAAACCAAACCTTTACCCTGTAAATGATGTGGAGGTGGAAAGTCCCAGGCCCTGGGGTGTGTGTTGTGCCTGCCATCCTAGGAATCAAAGAATAACTTGTATGAGAGGACAAAAAAGCACAAACAGAACACACACACACACACACACACACACACACACACACACACACACACATACACACAGACACAGACACAGAAGGACATTCCCAGGAAGACAAAACCAAAACCAGAAGGCTGCCCCAGGTGGTCCTCCTCCCTGCACACGCCGGCCCATAGATCCACAGTCAGTTCAGAATCCAGAGAAGAGGTACCAAGTTCTCCTGCTTCTGGTAGGAAGTCAGGAGCATCCCCTGTTCCCCCTAGTCAGATGACAAAATACAGGTCCACTTTGCCCCTCTCAGCGGTAAACCCAAAGTGGTTAAATGGAAACGGAAACAGATATGGACAAGACAAAAGACAGCCAGGTGCCCGGAATATTGGGAAAACACTCCACTATTTGGGTCTTGGGATCTCTAGTGAATCCTGGACAAGAACCCCCAAATGTAAGGGTCCACAATTTGCTGAAGAATGATACCCCAGACTCAAATGGTATTGAAAACACGGAGAGTGTTTTACTCTGCCGAAGTCCAGCATGCTGGGGTCTACCATTACCAAGAGAGAGAAAGACAACCAAGTGAGCTCACAGTCTTGATTTAAAGCACATTAGTGGAATCCCAGGGCAGGCGGGCTCTGCCTTACTCTGTCTCTAGGCATTCCAGAACCATTCCTGGGGCATGGTGGCTAGAAACTGTTGGTGAGAATTCCAGATTTGTTTTTTTCTCTTCTAGTAACTAACTTGCCTGCGCTTGCCCAGTTCTTAGGCCTAGTCTCCTAATCTACCAATTTGAAGCCTGTCTTGGGGTCAGCCTACCCTTCTCCCGAAGAGAACTGGATCGGTGAGTAAAGTTCACTCTTGTTGCATCTCCCTTTGTCTCTCTTCTGCTAGTCTCAGTGTAGTCTGACTTTGGACTAGACTTTGTTTAGCAGCTTTTCCCTCCTATTATTTTCATTTTTCTCCTTCTCATTTCTCTCCACAGTCTTCAGCGCACAGCCAAGTTTTCCATCCCCTCCCCATCAGGCTCCCACCCCCTCCCCATCAGGCCCCCATCCCCTCCACATCAGGCCCCCATCC